>NC_091284.1:802592362-802966510 GCF_032444005.1 Ranitomeya imitator
CCTCCCCTTAACCCCCCCCCCCCGTGAGCGCGGCTGGACATACTATTCCGTCCTTGGGAAGTAGGGCCCACCCCACATGGACAGAATAGTGCATCCAATGGTAGAAAGGGGTTAAAAGCCATCCCACCGTCGTCAAGGTTCCCCTGATCGGGACGTTCATTATGTTTCTCGTAGGTTTTGTTAGTGGTATTGGCAGGATAAATCCCTCTGGTACCAGAGTTTTCCCTGTGAACGGTAAGTGCCTGAGCTCTCAATGTCACATTTCTTCTCTTTGGGTAGAGTCATACAGTTTTCTACACATCTGTGAAAAATGGTCCTCTGTCATCTGTCAGTCCATGAAAATCTGACTAATCTTTGTTTTTCAGTCTTAGATTTGAATTTACTTGGATTAAAATCTGACATAATTCATTCCCTTCCCCCCACCCCCCCATAGACCGCTCTAGCCAAGGAAAAAATTGGACATGCACACAGCCTCATGCAATATCATTGGTATGAGTGCGATCTGTGAAATCCATGGATGGCACTTTTACAAAAAATCATGTCTGCATGCAAACACTTTCTTTTCTTATTTTTTTTTTCCAACTTTCATGACCATCTAGTCTCTCTCCAGTCTTCACCCAACAACTCTAATGTAGTCAACATATCTGACCCAAGGTCTCTACGTTCCTCACTCAAGGATTTTTCAGTTGCATTTATTCCAATTTACCGTACTCTAAAAGCAGACAGTGCTCACTAGGGTTGAGCGAAACGGGTCGAACATTTTCAAAAGTCGCCGACTTTTGGCGAAGTCGAGTTTCATGAAACCCGATCCTACCCCTGTGCGTTGTTGGCCATGCGGTACGCGACTCTCGCGCCAAAGTCGCGTTTCAATGACGCGAAAAGCGCCATTTCTCAGCCAATGAAGGTAAACGCAGAGTGTGGGCAGCGTGATGACATAGGTCCTGGTCCCCACCATCTTAGAGACGGGCATTGCAGTGATTGGCTTGCTGTCCGCGGCGTCACAGGGGCTATAAAGGGGCGTTCCCGCCGACCGCCATGTTACTGCTGCTGATCTGAGCTTAGGGAGAGGTTGCTGCCGCTTCGTCAGAAGCAGGGATAGCGTTAGGCAGGGTCCATTAACCACAAAACCGCTTGTGCTGTAGCGATTTCCACTGCCCAACACCACCTTCGGTGTGCAGGGACAGTGGAAGCTACATTTTGTTTTTTTTTTCCTCAGCGCTGTAGCTCATTGGGCTGCCCTAGAAGGCTCCCTGATAGCTGCATTGCTGTGTGTACGCCGCTGTGCAAACCAACTGCTTTTTTTCAAAGCACAAATCCTCTTGTTCCTTCCTTTCTGCACAGCTATCTTTTTGGTTTGTACACACTTTTTATTTAATTTGTGCATCAGTCCACTCCTTATTGCTGCCTGCCATACCTGGCTGAGATTACTGCAGGGAGATAGTAATTGAAGGACAGTTCCTTTTTTTTTTTTTTTTTTTTTTTTTTTTTTTTTGTGGGAGATTAAGATTGGCATTTCTGCTAGAGTGCCATCTCTCACTCAGTGGGCCATAGAAAGCCTATTAATTTTTTTGCTTGATTTGGGTTCTAAATTCTACCTGAAAAAATCACTAAATCAATCAGTGGGAGATAAATATTGCCCTTTCTGCTTGTGTGCCAGTCTTGACTCCTGGGTGCGTCCTCTCTCACTCAGTGGGCCCTACAAAGCCTATTTTTTTTTTTAATTTGTTTTCTAAATTCTCCCTGAAACAATCATTTCATTTTATTTGGTTTATAAATTCTTCCTTAAAAAATCATATTTTTTTATTTTTTTTTTTTCTAAAGTCTCCCTTCTAAAAACAAAAACAAAACACAAATCAGTGGGAGATTAATATTTACATTTGCGCTTCAGTGACAGTCCTGCGTGTGTGGCATCTCTCTCATTTGTTGCCAACAACAGAGTGTGTAACATTGTGGCTGATTTTCGTTGTGGTCTCACCCACCTGTAAAGGGGTAGCTAAATCATACTGAAGTTATAGCTCACCGTGTAAGTTGTGTGACAGCAACAAATACCGTTAGTTTGGTAACGTTTTTAAAACAATGAGGAAGTCTGGTGGAAGAGGTCGTGGCCGGGGGCGTTCATTGTCAGCTGGTAATGAGGGTAGTGGTAGTGGTGGAGCATCAGGTGGTCGTGGGAAAAAAAATATAGCACCTAAGTCTCGAGCTGTGGAGCCAGGTTCGTCGTCTGGCTACACAAGGCCTCGAACGCTCCCTTTTCTGGGATTAGGAAAACCGCTTTTAAAGCCGGAGCAGCAAGAGCAAGTTTTGGCTTATCTTGCTGACTCGGCCTCTAGCTCTTCTACCTCCTCTCGTGAAACTGGTAAAAGTAAAAGCAGCGCGTCGTTAGTGGATGTTCACGGTCATGGACAAGTCTCTTCCTTGTCCTCTTCAGCAAAAACAACAACAGAGAAGAATGCAGCAGGCGACACAATGGGTTACTCCATGGAGCTCTTTACACATACCGTCCCTGGCTTAGAAAGTGAAGCAGTTAACAGTCCATGCCCATTACAAGTTGAATCTGACATGGAGTGCACTGATGCACAGCCACAGCCAGACTACTATGCTGGTCCTTTGACTCAGGCCACAACATTGCCCTCGCAGGGTGCTGATCAAGAATCAGACCCTGATGAGACTATGTTGCCCCATCACGAACGCTATACCACCGACCGACATGGTGACACAGACGAAGTTGCACACGAGCTACAAGAAGAGGTAATAGATGACCCAGTTCTTGACCCCGATTGGCAGCCATTGGGGGAACAGGGTGCAGGCGGCAGCAGTTCTGAAGCGGAGGAGGAGGGGCCGCAGCAGGCATCAACATCGCAACAGGTTCCATCTGCCGGGCCCGTATCTTGCCCAAAACGCGTGGCAAAGTCAAAACCTGTTGGAGGACAGCGTGGCCATCCGGTTAAAGCTCAGTCTGCAATGCCTGAAAAGGTATCCGATGCTAGAAAGAGTGCAGTCTGGCATTTTTTTAAACCACATCCAATTGATCAGCGCAAAGTCATTTGTCAAAAATGTTCAACTACCTTAAGCAGAGGGCAGAATCTGAAAAGTCTCAATACAAGTTGCATGCATAGACATTTAACCACCATGCATTTGCAAGCTTGGACTAACTACCAAACGTCCCTTAAGGTTGTAGCACCCTCGGCCAATGAAGCTAGTCATCAATGCAACATCCCTTCCGGCAGTGTAGGGCCATCATTTTCTGCACCACCTGCAGTATCTGTGCAGGTTTCTTTGCCAGGCCAAAGCAGTCAGGGTCAGGGAATCACCAGTTTCGTAGTAGGAAACACTGCATCTAGGGCACCGGCGGCAACAATACCATCTCCCACCGTCTCTCAGTCTGCCATGTCCACCGGCACCCCCGCTAGTTCCACGATCTCCAGCTCTCCAGTCCAGCTCACCCTTCATGAGACTATGGTTAGAAAAGGGAAGTACTTAGCCTCGCATCCGCGTACACAGGGTTTGAACGCCCACATAGCTAGACTAATCTCGTTAGAGATGATGCCCTACCGGTTAGTTGAAAGCGAAGCTTTCAAAGCCCTGATGGACTACGCTGTACCACGCTACGAGCTACCCAGTCGACACTTTTTTTCCAGAAAAGCCATCCCAGCCCTCCACCAGCATCTTAAAGAGCGCATCGTCCATGCACTCAGGCAATCTGTGAGCACAAAGGTGCACCTGACAACAGATGCATGGACCAGTAGGCATGGCCAGGGACGTTACGTGTCCATCACGGCACACTGGGTAAATGTGGTGGATGCAGGGTCCACAGGGGACAGCAAGTTTGGGACAGTTCTGCCTAGCCCACGGTCTAGGAAACAGTTGGCTGTAGCCGTTCGCACCCCCTCCTCCTCCTCCTCCTCCTCCTCCTCGTCCTCCTGCAGAAGCGAGACCTCGTCCACAGACCGCAGTCGCACAACCACTCCATCCGCAGCTGCACACCAGGTCTCCCATTATGGGGCAGCTACTGGCATACGTCAGCCGGCTGTATTGGCTATGAAGTGTTTGGGCGACAACAGACACACCGCTGAAGTTCTGTCCGAGTTCTTGCAGAAAAACGCAGTCGTGGCTGGGCACTGTAGATCTTGAGGCAGGCAAGGTAGTGAGTGATAACGGAAGGAATTTCATGGCTGCCATCTCCCTTTCCCAACTGAAACACATTCCTTGCCTGGCTCACACCTTAAACCTGGTGGTGCAGTGCTTCCTGAAAAGTTATCCGGGGTTATCCGACCTGCTCCTCAAAGTGCGTGGACTTTGCTCACATATCCGCCGTTCGCCCGTACACTCCAGCCGTATGCAGACCTATCAGCGTTCTTTGAACCTTCCCCAGCATCGCCTAATCATAGACGTTGCAACAAGGTGGAACTCCACCCTGCACATGCTTCAGAGACTGTGTGAACAGAGGCGGGCTGTTATGTATTTGTGGGAGGATACACATACACGGGCAGGCAGTAGGATGGCAGACATGGAGTTGTCAGGTGTGCAGTGGTCGAAGATTCAAGACATGTGTCAAGTCCTTCAGTGTTTTGAGGAATGTGTTGTGAATTCTGTGGTCACAAGTGGTACTGCAGCTTCTGAGCTTCCTCCCTCAGGTGTTCTGGTAAGCTCGTTGGCTGCTTTGTTATTTAACTCCGCCTGATTCTGTCTTCCTTGCTCCTTGTCAATGTTCCAGTATTGGATCTGCGCTCCTGGATCTTTCCTGTGGCCTGCTGCTCTGCTTAGATAAGTGCTTCTTTGCTTTTGTTGCTACTTTCTGTCCAGCTTGTCATTTCGTTTTGCTGGTAGCTCTGAGACGCAAAGGGTGTACCGCCGTGCCGTAAGTTCGGCACGGTGGGTCTTTTTGCCCCCTTTGCGTGGTTTTTTGCTTTAGGGTTTTTTGTAGACTGCAAAGTTCTTTGCTATCCTCGCTCTGTCTAGAATATCGGGCCTCACTTTGCTGAATCTATTTCATCCCTACGTTTGTCTTTTCATCTTGCTAACAGTCTTTATATGTGGGGGGCTGCCTTTTCCTTTGGGGTATTTCTCTGAGGCAAGTCAGGCTTGTATTTCTATCTTCAGGCTAGTCAGCTCCTCAGGCTGTGCCGAGTTGCATAGGTAGTGACAGGCGCAATCCACAGCTGCCTTTAGTTGTGTTTAGGATAGGTTCAGGTATTGCGGTCTACAGAGATTCCACGTCTCAGAGCTTGTTCTATTGTTTTTGGGTTTTGTAGGATCACTGTATGTGCTCTGATTTCTGGCACACTGTGTCACTGGATTGCCATCATAACAGTACAAGGAGCCCTACTAATGATTCTCAATAGAGGGAAAAGAGAAGTTCTGACTTTTTTTTTTTTTCTCTCAGCTCTGTGTGCAGTTTTTTTTCCCCTAGACATTTGGGTGTTTCAGGACACAGGTGTGGACATGGATATTCAGAGTCTGTGCTCTTCAATGGATAATTTCGTTACAAATGTACAAAGGATTCAAGATACTATTGATCAGAAATCTATGTTAGAACCAAGAATTCCTATTCCTGATTTGTTTTTTGGTGATAGAACTAAGTTTCTTAATTTCAAAAATAATTGTAAGCTATTTCTGCCCTTGAAACCTCATTCTTCTGGTAATCCTATTCAACAGGTTTTGATTATTATTTCTTTTTTGCGCGGCGACCCTCAGGACTGGGCATTTTCTCTTGCGCCAGTGGACCCTGCATTGAGTAATGTCAATGCGTTTTTCCTGGCGCTCGGATTACTTTACGATGAGCCTAATTCAGTGGATCAGGCTGAGAGGAATTTGCTGGCTTTGTGCCAGGGTCAGGATGATATAGAAGTATATTGTCAGAAATTTAGGAAGTGGTCAGTACTCACTCTGTTGAATGAATCTGCGCTGGCAGCTTTGTTCAGAAAGGGTCTCTCTGAGGCTCTTAAAGATGTAATGGTGGGTTTTCCTATGCCTGCTGGTTTGAATGAATCTATGTCTTTGGCCATTCAGATCGGTCGACGCTTGCGCGAGCGTAAATCTGTGCACCATTTGGCAGTATTGTCTAAGATTAAACCTGAGCCTATGCAGTGCGATAGGACTATGACCAGAGTAGAACGGCAAGAACACAGACGTCTGAATGGTCTGTTTCTACTGTGGTGATTCCACTCATGCTATTTCTGATTTGTCCTAAGCGCACTAAGCGGTTCGATAGGTCTGCCGTCATTGGTACTGTACAATCCAAATTCCTTCTGTCCATTACCTTGATATGCTTTGTCATCGTATTCTGTCATGGCGTTTGTGGATTCAGGCGCTGCCCTGAATCTGATGGATTTGGATTATGCTAAACGTTGTGGGTTTTTCTTGGAGCCTTTGCGGTGTCCTATTCCGTTGAGAGGAATTGATGCTACACCTTTGGCCAAGAATAAACCTCAGTACTGGACCCAGCTGACCATGTGCATGGCTCCTGCACATCAGGAAGTTATTAGCTTTCTGGTGCTACACAATCTGCATGATGTGGTCGTGTTGGGGTTGCCATGGCTGCAAACCCATAATCCTGTATTGGATTGGAACTCTGTCGGTATCCAGCTGGGGTTGTCAGAGGGTACATGGTGATGTTCCATTTTTGTCTATTTCGTCATCCACTCCTTCTGAGGTCCCAGAGTTCTTGTCTGATTATCAGGATGTATTTGAAGAGCCCAAGTCCGATGCCCTACCTCCGCATAGGGATTGTGATTGTGCTATCAATTTGATTCCTGGTAGTAAATTCCCTAAAGGTCGATTATTTAATTTATCCGTGCCTGAACACGCCGCTATGCGCAGTTATGTGAAGGAATCCCTGGAGAAGGGATATATTCGCCCATCGTCATCACCACTTGGAGCAGGGTTTTTTTTTTTGTAGCTAAGGATGGTTCGCTGAGACCGTGTATTGATTACCGCCTTCTTAATAAGATCACTGTTAAATTCCAGTATCCCTTGCCATTGTTATCTGACTTGTTTGCTCGGATTAAGGGGGCTAGTTGGTTCACTAAGATAGATCTTCGTGGTGCATATAATCTGGTGAGAATCAGGCAAGGAGATGAATGGAAAACTGCATTTAATACGCCCGAGGGTCATTTTGAGTATCTAGTGATGCCGTTCGGACTTGCCAATGCTCCATCTGTGTTTCAGTCTTTTATGCATGACATCTTCCGTGAGTATCTGGATAAATTCCTGATTGTTTACTTGGATGACATTTTGATCTTCTCAGATGATTGGGACTCTCATGTGAAGCAGGTCAGAATGGTTTTCCAGGTCCTGCGTGCTAATTCTTTGTTCGTGAAGGGATCAAAGTGTCTCTTCGGTGTGCAGAAAGTTTCATTTTTGGGGTTCATCTTTTCCCCTTCTACTATCGAGATGGATCCGGTTAAGGTCCAAGCCATCCAGGATTGGACTCAGCCGACATCTCTGAAAAGTCTGCAAAAATTCCTGGGCTTTGCTAATTTTTATCGTCGCTTCATCTGTAATTTTTCTAGCATTGCCAAACCATTGACCGATTTGACCAAGAAGGGTGCTGATTTGGTTAATTGGTCTTCTGCTGCTGTGGAAGCTTTTCAGGAGTTGAAGCGTCGTTTTTGTTCGGCCCCTGTGTTGTCAGCCAGATGTTTCTCTTCCGTTCCAGGTCGAGGTTGATGCTTCTGAGATTGGAGCAGGGGCGGTTTTGTCACAGAGAGGTTCTGGTTGCTCAGTGTTGAAACCATGTGCTTTCTTTTCCAGGAAGTTTTCTGCTGCTGAGCGTAATTATGATGTGGGCAACCGAGAGTTGCTGGCCATGAAGTGGGCATTCGAGGAATGGCGTCATTGGCTTGAAGGAGCTAAGCATCGCGTGGTGGTATTGACTGATCATAAGAACTTGACTTATCTCGAGTCTGCCAAGCGCTTGAATCCTAGACAGGCCCGTTGGTCGTTATTTTTTGCCCGCTTCGATTTTGTGATTTCGTACCTTCCGGGCTCTAAAAATGTGAAGGCGGATGCTCTGTCTAGGAGTTTTGTGCCCGACTCTCCGGGTTCATCTGAGCCGGCGAGTATTTTCAAGGAAGGAGTCATTGTGTCTGCCATCTCCCCTGATTTGCGGCGAGTGTTGCAAAAATTTCAGGCGAATAAACCTGATCGTTGTCCGGCGGAGAAACTGTTCGTCCCTGATAGGTGGACTAGTAGAGTTATCTCTGAACTTCATTGTTCGGTGTTGGCTGGTCATCCTGGAATCTTTGGTACCAGAGAGTTAGTGGCTAGATCCTTCTGGTGGCCATCTCTGTCGCGGGATGTACGTACTTTTGTGCAGTCCTGTGGGATTTGTGCTAGGGCTAAGCCCTGCTGTTCACGTGCCAGTGGGTTGCTTTTGCCCTTGCCGGTCCCAAAGAGGCCTTGGACACATTTCAATGGATTTCATTTCTGACCTTCCCGTTTCTCAAAAGATGTCAGTTATTTGGGTGGTCTGTGATCGCTTTTCTAAAATGGTCCATCTGGTGCCCTTGGTTAAATTGCCTTCCTCCTCTGATTTGGTGCCTTTGTTCTTCCAGCATGTGGTTCGTTTGCATGGCATTCCTGAGAATATTGTTTCTGACAGAGGTTCCCAGTTTGTTTCTAGGTTTTGGCGAGCCTTTTGTGGTAGGATGGGCATTGACTTGTCTTTTTCCTCGGCTTTCCATCCTCAGACTAATGGCCAGACCGAACGAACCAATCAGACCTTGGAAACATATCTGAGATGTTTTGTTTCTGCAGACCAGGATGATTGGGTGTCCTTTTTGCCGTTGGCTGAGTTTGCCCTTAATAATCGGGCCAGCTCGGCTACCTTGGTCTCTCCATTTTTCTGCAATTCTGGGTTCCATCCTCGTTTCTCTTCAGGACAGGTTGAGTCTTCGGACTGTCCTGGTGTGGATTCTGTGGTGGACAGGTTGCAGCAGATCTGGACTCAGGTAGTGGACAATTTGACCTTGTCCCAGGAGAAGGCTCAACTTTTCGCTAATCGCAGACGCCGTGTGGGTCCCCGACTTCGTGTTGGGGATCTGGTTTGGTTGTCTTCTCGTCATATTCCTATGAAGGTTTCCTCTCCTAAATTTAAACCTCGTTTTATTGGTCCGTATAGGATTTCTGAGATTCTCAATCCTGTGTCTTTTCGTCTGACCCTCCCAGACTCCTTTTCCATACATAATGTATTCCATAGGTTGTTGTTACGGAGATACGTGGCACCTATGGTTCCTTCTGTTGAGCCTCCTGCCCCGGTTTTGGTGGAGGGGGAATTGGAGTATATTGTGGAGAAAATTTTGGATTCTCGTGTTTCTAGACAGAAACTCCAGTATCTGGTTAAATGGAAGGGTTATGCTCAGGAAGATAATTCCTGGGTTTTTGCCTCGGATGTCCATGCTCCAGATCTTGTTCGTGCCTTTCATGTGGCTCATCCTGGTCGGCCTGGGGGCTCTGGTGAGGGTTCGGTGACCCCTCCTCAAGGGGGGGGTACAGTTGTGAATTCTGTGGCTGAATTCACTCCTGTGGTCACAAGTGGTACTGCAGCTTCTGAGCTTCCTCCCTCAGGTGTTCTGGTGAGCTCGTTGGCTGCTTTGTTATTTAACTCCGCCTGTTTCTGTCTTCCTTGCTCCTTGTCAATGTTCCAGTATTGGATCTGAGCTCCTGGATCTTTCCTGTGGCCTGCTGCTCTGCTTAGATAAGTGCTTCTTTGCTTTTGTTGCTACTTTTTCTGTCCAGCTTGTCTATTTGTTTTGCTGGTAGCTCTGAGACGCAAAGGGTGTACCGCCGTGCCGTTAGTTCGGCACGGTGGGTCTTTTTGCCCCCTTTGCGTGGTTTTTTGCTTTAGGGTTTTTTGTAGACTGCAAAGTTCTTTGCTATCCTCGCTCTGTCTAGAATATCGGGCCTCACTTTGCTGAATCTATTTCATCCCTACGTTTGTCTTTTCATCTTGCTAACAGTCTTTATATGTGGGGGGCTGCCTTTTCCTTTGGGGTATTTCTCTGAGGCAAGTCAGCCTTGTATTTCTATCTTCAGGCTAGTCAGCTCCTCAGGCTGTGCCGAGTTGCATAGGTAGTGACAGGCGCAATCCACAGCTTCCTTTAGTTGTGTTTAGGACAGGTTCAGGTATTGCGGTCTACAGAGATTCCACGTCTCAGAGCTTGTTCTATTGTTTTTGGGTTTTGTCGGATCACTGTATGTGCTCTGATTTCTGGCACACTGTGTCACTGGATTGCCATCATAACAGGAATGCACACGGCTGGTTAGTGCAGACAACGCCATAATAAGCATGAGCATCCCCCTAATGCGTCTGCTGATGCAAAGTTTGACGCACATAAAGGATCAGGCGTCTGCAGCTGAGGAAGAGGAAAGCCTTGATGAGTCAGCCATTGTCTGGCCAGGGCAGTGTACAGGACGAGGTAGCGGGCGAAGAGGAGGAGGATGATGGGGATGATTATATTTTTAATGAGGAAGCTTTTCCGGGGCCAGTGGAAATTGTTGGCGCGGCAAGGCCGGATTCTGGTTTTTGGAGGGACACAAGTGACGTGGATTTGCCTGAAACTGCCCCTCAACCAAGCACAACCACAGATTTGAGAACTGGAACTTTGGCCCACATGGCGGATTATGCCTTACGTATCCTCAAAAGGGACACACGCATAACAAAAATGAACGATGACGATTACTGGTTGGCCTGCCTCCTTGATCCTCGCTATAAAGGCAAATTGCAAAATATAATGCCACATGAGAACTTGGAACTAATATTTGCAACCAAACAATCAACTCTTGTTGACCGTTTGCTTCTGGCATTCCCTGCACACAGCGCCCGTGATCGTTCTCACACGAGCTGCAGGGGCCAGCAGACCAGAGGTGTTAGAGGTGCAGAAATCAGAAGTGTCGTTGGCCAGAGGGGTTTTCTGACCAGGTTGTGGAGTGATTTTGCTATGACCACAGACAGGACAGGTACTGCAGCATCAATTCAAAGTGACAGGAGACAACATTTGTCCAGTATGGTTACTAACTATTTTTCATCCCTTATCGACGTTCTCCCTCAACCGTCATTCCCATTTGATTACTGGGCATCAAAATTAGACACCTGGCCAGAATTGGCAGAATATGCATTGCAGGAGCTTGCTTGCCCGGCAGCTAGTGTCCTATCAGAAAGAGTATTCAGTGCTGCAGGTTCAATACTAACAGAAAAAAGGACTCGTCTGGCTACCCAAAATGTAGATGATCTAACCTTCATTAAAATGAACCACAACTGGATTTCGAAATCTTTTGCCCCACCTTGCCCGGCTGACACCTAGCTTTCCTATGTAAAGGTCTTGCCTGTGGACTATTCTGAATGACTTTTCCAATCTCGTAATTTTCTTCACCTGATTGTCCAGCATCCCACATGTTAACACCTCCCTAAATGGCCAAAGTCCCCACACGGGGCCGTGGTATCGACACTTTGCGCTTGGACCCTTGAGAGTGCTGTTTGTCTGAAGAGGTGGGTGTGGCCGCTTTTGGTCGACGGCACTGCCACTGGGTCCCTCATAGTACAATAAAGTGTCTCTGGCGGTGGTGGTGCGCACCCAACGTCAGACACACCGTTGTAATATGAGGGGCCCTGTGCCTGTACCGCCGGCCACAAGACAGTTCCCCCCCCCCAGCTCAAACAGTGCTCTACCACTAGCAAAATTATCTCTCACAGCTTCACCAATGTTTAGTCTATGCGCTGACATCCTTCAATGCCTGGCACTGTCAATACCATTGTATTGACATTTTTGTTATGTTAGGCCTTCGAAGCCTGTCTGCGGCCCGTTCTTTCTACAACTACTACACTGATTAGGCCACTGCTGGCCGTGTTACCCTGGAACCAATTTAAAAGTGCCTACAGTCAGCCCAATTTTGTTATGTTAGGCCTTGGAAGCCTGTCTGCGGTCACTCCTTCCACTAGACTTCCACTGACCATACACTGCTGCCCATGTACCCCTGGAACAAATTTAAAAGTGCCTACAGCCAGCCCAAGTTTGTTATGTTAGGCCTTCGAAGCCTGTCTGCGTCCCGTTCTTTCAACTACAACTACACTGACCAGGCCACTGATGGCCGTGTTCCCCTGGAACCAATTTTAACTTGCCTACAGCCAGCCCAATGTTAGGCCTTTGATGCCTGTCTGCCGTCACTCCTTCCACTAGGCCTCCACTGACCTGTCTATTGCTGCCCGTGTACCCCTTGAACCAACCTAATAAAATATTTTAAAAATTAATTTGATTATAAAAAATAAGATCGTGTTGAGATTTCAAATGCAGACATTTTAACAATCAAAACAAACACACAACAAATATCTGGAACTGTACTACAAAGGTCCAACAGCTACAATTTCTTTCTCCTGCAAGAAGTTAACTGAAAGTTTTTTGGAGTTGTTAACACAGATATGGCATCCACCGAGTGTTGTCCTGTCGCGTCTCCTTTAAATTATTTCCAATAAGATGTTAAACTATTAATTTAATAAAATCAATAATTAAAAAATTAATAGAGTAAGTCAAAAGCACATTGCAAATAAACATTAATTACAAATCAAGAAGCATGGCGCGTCCAAGGGTGAGTAGATACCGAATAAGAATATAATCACCCTCGGACGCGCAATGCTTATTTAAAACAGCCTTCCTTCCTAAGAATCAGCCCTTCCGTGGTGTAGAGAGAGGTTGTGTTACACTCCAAGGTGTTCCCCAGGTTGCCTTTCCTGAGCTTCGATCTTCCGGCTCTCGTTTAGTAGCTGTTGGAAACTACGCTGCATTAGGCCTACTAATTGTGTATGGGTGAAACAGTGGCGCATCTGCGGTCCCTCCTTCCACTAGGCCTCCTCTGACCTGTCTACTGCGGCCCGTGTACCCCTTGAACCAACCTAATAAAATATTTTAAAAATTAATTTGATTATAAAAAATAAGATCGTGTTGAGATCTCAAATGCAGACATTTTAACAATCAAAACAAACACACAACAAATATCTGGAACTGTACTACAAAGGTCCAACAGCTACAATTTCTTTCTCCTGCAAGAAGTTAACTGAAAGTTTTTTGGAGTTGTTAACACAGATATGGCATCCACCGAGTGTTGTCCTGTCGCGTCTCCTTTAAATTATTTCCAATAAGATGTTAAACTATTAATTTAATAAAATCAATAATTAAAAAATTAATTGAGTAAGTCAAAAGCACATTGCAAATAAACATTAATTACAAATCAAGAAGCATGGCGCGTCAGAGGGTGAGTAGATACCGAATAAGAATATAATCACCCTCGGACGCGCAATGCTTATTTACAACAGCCTTCCTTCCTAAGAATCAGCCCTTTCGTGGTGGAGAGAGGTTGTGTTACACTAAGGTGTTCCCCGGGTTGCCTTTCATGAGCTTCGATCTTCCGGCTCTCGTTTAGTAGTTGGTGGAAACTACGCTGCATTAGGCCTACAAATTTGGTATGGGGTGTAGAGACAGGTTGTGTTACACTCCAAGGTTTTCACCAGGTTGCCTTTCCTGAGCTTCGATCTTCATGCTCTCGTTTAGTAGGTGTCGGAAAGTAGGCTGCATTAGGCCTAAAAAATGGGGAATGGGGTGGAGAGAGATGGTGTGTTACACTCCAAGGTGTTCCCCAGGTTTCCTTGCCATTGCTTCGGTCTTCCGACTCTCGTTTAGTAGTTGTAGAAAAGTACACTGCATTAGGCCTAAAAAATGGGTATGGGGTGGAGAGAGATGGTGTGTTACACTCCAAGGTGTTCCCCAGGTTGCCTTTCCTGAGCTTCTATCTTCAGGCTCTCATTAAATTGTGGTTAAATGGAACAACTGCATTTGGCCTACTTGTTGGGTTGGGGCCTACTATCGGTGTCTGCCACTCCTTGCTGTTCTCCTCCACTGAACAAAGCTGTGCCGCCTGTTTACTACGGTTGCCAATTTTGAACTGCATTTCGACTACTTACTGATTTGGCCCTACTCTCTGTGTCAGCCTCTCATTCCAGTTGTCCTCCACTGCAATGCCCCCTGGTTATTCCTGTGTTACCAATTTTGAACTGCATTTAGCCCACTTTCTTCTTTGGGCCTATATCTGTGTTTCCACTTCATCGTGCCCATTGCCCAGCCAGTGATAGATGAGTCTGCTGGTACATTGACCCATAACGCAACATTCCCCGTGCACGCTACACAACAACATTGTGACCCTGCTGAAATTCAGGTTGCTCTTCCCGCATACCATACCACCTTACACGGGGACAAAGAGGAAGGTGCAGATGAAAGTGCAGGTTCCTTCATCAGGTGGGGGGAGGAATACTAGTTGGCGACGTCACTGGCACAGGGCCTCTCATAGTACGCAAAAGTGTTGCTGCCGGTGGGAGGCGCCCCCGCCGTGCAAACACACCGCTGTACTTTGAGGGGCCCTGTGCCAGTGCCAATGCCAACGAGTGGGCCCCCCCTGCTTGCTCAGGTTCACAGCACTTGCAAAGTTGAAATACTTACCTCTCCCTGCTCCACTGCCGTGACGTGGTCCAGATTTCCTGGGCCCACTAATTACTTGAACCAGCCCTACCCCCCACAACTTTAGCCAAATGACCCCCAATTTCAAATGCCTTCCAATTATTATAAGGTAAATTACGCTTGACAAGCTTCATTAAGAAGAATGGATGGTATTGACATTAAAATGTGTACTCTAGGTGTTTTCCTGGCCCCCACTCACTGCCGACTATGCTGCCCCATTGACTTGCATTGGGTTTCGTGTTTCGGTCGATCCCGACTTTACGTCATAATCGGCCGATTTCACTCGACCCGACTTTGGACATAGTCGGGTTTCGCAAAACCCGGCTCGACTCTAAAAAGGTCAAGGTCGCTCAACTCTACTGATAAATACTCCCATAAGCAACTCCTGCTTTCACTGTTACTAGCGGCAGCTGATGGGATCAGTAGTCCCATTAGCCGACACAATTACCAGAGGTAAACGTTACACCTTCGATCCGTGAGCTGAGCGCTCATGCTGTCATTTGACAGTATGGGAACTGTGGCTCTGACCGGCAGGGATGATTTTACCACCGATCAGAAGCTGTTTGCTGCTCTGTCATGCATATGACAGCATGACAAACACCTGGTGTTCAGGGGGCTGAACCCAAGCAATAACACGGACTTCCTGGTGAAATCTGTGTTTTGGTGTCTGTACCTGAACAGTAGGTGTTCAGTACAGACGTTGATCTTTACTGTTCAGGTCCGCCCATCTATAGTTAAGAGACATCACCACCCTGTCCGCCAATATCCTGTTGTAACATCTCCTAAATGTTGTGTTCTTGGATGTCATTCATTTGTAAACCTCCCTGACGAAGGAGCCGCTGTGCTCTGAAAGCTGCAAATATAAATTTTCTGATTAGTCAATAAATATCACTTCTAGAATACTTCTGCCTTCTGGGCATGAGTATTTTCATCCTTTCCCTACAAATCGCGCTTGGCTTGATACAAGATGTCTGCCTGTATGTGTCAGTCACTTGATTCATTCCTAGCTACACTCGTCCTCACTGGCCTTCTTCTTGGGCTTTGTTCACATGTCCAGTAACCAGTTTGGGCTCGTGCACATGAGAATATTTCAGGTCTTGGTGTGATCTGATAAAACATTGATTGCAGTTGAACCAATGGTATACTATGGGGCTTTGCGCACACACCAGAATTTTTCCTTGGGTGAAAAAAAAAAAAATAAAAAATTGCAGCGTGCCCAATATTGATGCGATGTTCTGACTGGACTCGGCCATACAACTCAATGAGTCCATAGAAAACATCGGACTGCACCCGGATATCATTAGATTGCAGACATTGAAGCCCATTTCCACTTTCTGGTTTTCCAGCATACTAACTAGCATTCAGCTTCCAGACACCTTTCCCATATTGTCCTCCTCCTCCAGTTATGATATAAAGGCAATATAATCCCACACATCGTGACCAGATGTCTCAAAAGGAAATAAAGGTATAAACCTATGACCCAGTTTACCTAGAATGTGATCCACAAGTTACTTCTATAATGAACAGCGCAATTAAGATCTGGAATAAGTACAGGTCAAAGAGAATACAGAGACTTGATGTGATCGGATGTAGATCGCTATTCCATCAAACCGCAAGTAGAAGCAACTAATTCTCGATGATGGCACCGATCCGAGCTTTACCACTGACCTCCCACATGATGGAATACAGTTAGGTCCATATATATTTGGACAGAGACAACACTTTTCTAATTTTGGTTATAGACATTACCACAATAAATTTTAAACAAAGCATTTCAGATGCAGTTGAAGATCAGACTTTCAGCTTTCATTTGAGGGTATCCACATTAAAATTGGTTGAAGGGTTTAGGAGTTTCAGCTCCTTAACATGTGCCACCCTGTTTTTAAAGGGACCAAAAGTAATTGGACAGATTCAATAATTTTAAATTGTTCATTTCTAGTACTTGGTTGAAAACCCTTTGATGGCAATGACTGCCTGAAGTCTTCAACTCATGGACATCACCAGACGCTGTGTTTCCTCCTTTTTGATGCTCTGCCAGGCCTTCACTGCTGTGGTTTTCAGTTGCTGTTTGTTTGTGGGCCTTTCTGTCTGAAGATCAGTCTTTAACAAGTGAAATGCATGCTCAATTGGGTTGAGATCAGGTGACTGACTTGGCCATTCAAAAATATTCCACTTCTTTGCTTTAATAAACTACTGGGTTGCTTTGGATTTATGTTTTGGGTCATTGGTCATCGTTTCATACTACAGATGGACAATCAGTTTGGCTGGATCTGAGCACACAGTATGTCTCTGAATACCTTAGAATTCATTGGGCTGCTTCTGTCCTGTGTCACATCATCAATAAACACTAGTGACCCAGTGCCACTGGCAGCCATGCATGCCCAAGCCATCACACTGCCTCCGCCGTGTTTTACAGATGATGTGGTATGCTTTGGATCATGAGCTGTACCACGCCTTCACCATACTTATCTCTTTTCATTATTCTGGTAGAGGTTGATCTTGGTTTCATCTGTCCAAAGAATGTTCTTCCAGAACTGTGCTGGTTTTTTTAGATTTTTTTTTTTTTTAGCCAAGTCCAGTCTAGCCTTTTTATTCTTGATGCTTGTGAGTGGCTGCACCGTGCAGTGACCCCTCTGTATTTACTTTCATGCAGTCTTCTCTTTATGGTAGATTTGGATATTGATATGCCTACCTCCCGGAGAGTGTTGTTCACTTGGTTGGCTGTTGTGAAGGGGTTTCTCTTCACCATGGAGACTATTCTGCGATCATCCACCACTGTTATATTCTGTGGGCGCCCAGGTCTTTTTGCCTTGATGAGTTCACCAGTGCTTTCTTTCCTTCTCAGGATGTACCAAACTGTAGATTTTGCCACTCCTAATATTGTAGCAATTTCTCGCATGGGTTTTTTCTGTTTTCGCAGCTTAAAGATGGCTTTTTTCACCTGCATGGAGAGCTCCTTTGACCGCATGTTTACTTCACAGCAAAACCTTCAAAATGCAAGCACCACTCCTGAAATCAACTCCAGGCCTTTTATCTGCTTAATTGAGAATTACATAACGAAGGGATTGCACACACCTGTCCATAAAATAGCCTTGGAGTCAATTGTCCAATTACTTTTTGTCCCTTTTAAAAACAGGGTGGCACATGTTAAGGAGCTGAAACTCCCAAACCCTTCAACCAGTTTTAATGTGGATACCCTCAAATGAAAGCTGAAAGTCTGAACTTCAACTGCATCTGAATTGTTTTGTTTAAAATTCATTGTGGAAATGTCTATAACCAAAATTAGAAAAATGTCGTCTATGTCCAAATATATATGGACCTAACTGTATATCAGGACAATTCCAATGTATATAAGCCAATATGACATATTGGCTAACAGTATTTACAAGTCTAATCCAAGATTAAAATTTAATTAACCTTTCATCCTTCCATTGTGAAGCTGTAGGTTTTTTTTTTAGCTAGAAAGTTTCTTTAAGGCCACGTTCACCCTTTCAGTATTTGATCAGTATTTTTCACGTCCGTATTTGTAAGGTAAGCCAAAGCCAGGAGTGGGTGAAAAATGCATAAGTAGTGCCGTTTTTCTATTAGAAGTTTCCTCTAACTGTCCCACTCCTGATTTTGACTTACAAATACTGATGTAAAATACTGATCAAATCTTGAATGTGGCCTAAGAAAAATTGTAGTGAAAAAAAATAGACCATTAAGATAAAGAACTTCATAAATCAAAACTTTACTGTAGATTCTTATACGTTGTGAACATGACGTATGGGGTACACTTGACTCACCAGCGCCTCTGATACTATCCCCTTATTCCCAAATTCTTATCCGTACCGCCCCCACCCTATAGTAACATCAGTTGTTACACCCCAAAATGACATTACACCTGTTAGGGCTTAAATGGCCACAGCGGCCTTTTATTAACAAACAATTACAAAATTAAATAAAAACCCAAACTAGGAAGAGGTGGTCCTCGAAGCCACAAATTAAGGATTTTCAATGTTCCTATTATAGATACTCCTTTTGGCCTCCAGGCTTAGTCTTACCCCCAGCCACAAAGCACCAGCTCCGAGGCAGCTAATGACCAGCCCGGCCAAAACCAACCAATACCAATTCCCATAATTATCCATTCCACCGACTGATCGACCACATTTCCTCGCAAACTACTCTGGGGGAGTCCAGGTCCAATAGAGATTCCCCCCCCCCCCCCCCCCCCCGCAATCCACCATCGCCCTTTCCACCAACTTCGAGGACCTCCCTCGCCACCAACAAATGTTCTGACGCCTCAAACATTTATGTCCCTCCGAATTCTGAGGCCGGTTTCAATGCCCTCTTGGATGGCCAAACACCACATGTCCGTCCCTACCGCATTTAAGTGAACCCCGTCTGACCTCCAATATTCCCCTTTTTCCCCGTTTCCCGATTCTAAATTAACGTGCCGTACAACCACAGCTCCATTTCGTGACATGAAGCGCGAAATTGCCCTGTTCACTTTGATTCTTGCCTTATTTATACCTTCCACCGACCTTGCCCTGCGCCACACTTTTCGAGGAACAATGTCAGACCACACCACCATCAACTTTGGGAACGACGCCCACAACTGCAGCATGTCAAATTTTATATACTTTATTAGCTCCCGGCATGGCCTTTCCCCCAAATCGTTCCCACCCAAGTGAACCACCACCAAATCCAAGGCTCAATCTAGGCATACAAATCGGTGAAATTCCAGCAAGAATTGACTCCAGACCATCCCGTGCTTCCCGATCCATCGCAATGTCGCGGAATCTCTCTGGAACCCCAGCTGACGCCCATCCGGCCGAACTTCTGCTCTTAGCGCCGCCCAGAACACGAATGAATGGCCTAAAATCCAGACCAAACGGGATGTACCGCCTGAAATAAATAACAAAAACTGTAAGTAAGAAAAACTTTCACGAAGCCTATGAAAACTAATCCACTAAATTCGGGCGGATGTAGGATCTGAATGTAATAGATTCCCATCAACCAATTCTCTTAACCATTTTTTATTCGGTCGTCCATGACAGCACTACGGAGAGAGGGGATCCGCCCTTCAGGAACAGGAAACCTACAGATGTATAAGGGCGGCACCTCTCCCCACGCATCAGTTGGTTTCCTGTTCCTGGAGGACAGGATTCCCTACAGATTTTCTTCAGTTTCTCCTATCAAGCACCCAGGCCGGCTGTCCGACCCAGGTAGCGAGGGGGTCTCCTACCTCGGGCAGTGCGGGTCCCTGGAAGCGCCACGGTGGGCCCGGGTAGGGCTCCACGTCAGTGAGTGGTGCAGAGGCGAGCAGCGTCCAGAGGAGGCTGTCTCTGCGGTCAGAAGGTGAGTATGTTCCCCCCCCCCCTTCCCCCCCCCGGGCTCCGTTCGCTCTTGTGCCCTGACTCCCTACCTCGGGTCCCATCCGGGCGGCGCAGGCTCCGGCAACGCCCTCCGCACTCCTCTGGGATCGGGGCGGATTCGGGTGCCAGCTTCCGCCGCGATCGCCGCACTGCTGGGGCCACGTGGGCGTCGGTATGGCGGCGTGCGGCTGGAGGATCCGGCGACGCCGTCCCCGGCTTCCAGGAGCGTCGCTCACCGCTCTAGCCGGTTCCGGAAGTGATGCGGCGAGGGGGCGGAGCCAGGACCGGAAGTCGGACGCCGGCCGGCTTCAGCTGAAAGCACCGCGTCCTGCTTGTGATGGGGGTGGAGGGGGGGGAGCGCTCAGGGGCGGGGGAGGATGGAGCAGGGTCAGGTGCAGGGGGGAGAGTAATTACTGACCATATGCACCTGCACATGTTCCGGCGGGGGAAGGCTATATATAGCTAATCAAGATTGCTGCAGAGCTGCTTATGGCCATCTGCAGCTATGGAGGTGCCAGAAGCTGCCGTTGGTCTGCTGGAGCAGGAGCAGGACAGATCCTCAGAGACCCTTGCAAACCCCCAGCAGAAGACCCGCGGACGCAGCAATCAGGCCAGTCGCAGATCAAGACAGAAGGATCTGGACCGACCCCCCCCCCCAGTGAACCGGTACCTACCGCTACTGCCTGGGTAAGAGATCTTCGTGAATGTACCCTGATGCAGTCTTTTCCTATGTTTATTTCCGTAGGGGAAAAAAAGCGCTGGTAAATCAAAAAACAAGGAGTGCGCGCTATGCGCTTGCCCTTTGCCAGACGCCTACCCTAAAAGACTTTGTCAGTCGTGTGTGCGGCAGACGGTAGGAAATAGTTGAATAGGATACTATATAGCGGTAGCACTGGATAAGTGACATAGCCTTTTCTCCGCTCCCATAGGTGGCGGAGGAGTCTCCAGATTTCACTTCAAATCTTAGGGAGATTATCAGGAAGGAGGTGAAGGATTCCCTGAAATCCCTATCCCGGGCAGAGCCTTCCAAGAGAAGAAGGGAGCCTAGCGCCTCAAATTCAGATTCGTCCGCTGGCCCAAGTAGGGAGATTGATTCAGACGCCTCTGTCTCCTCAGCGTCCTCTTCAGAAGAAGAGTCTAATCATTTCTGTTTCCCGTTGGACCAAATGGACAAACTAATTAGATCAGTTAGATCCACCATGGGGGTGGCGGACGAAAGGCCAAAGCGTTCAACACAGGACCTAATGTTTGGCGGTCTAGACCCTAAAAAACGAAGGTCTTTTCCGCTTAACGACAAGGTGCAGAACCTCATTAAACGAGAATGGAAGAAGCTGGAGAAAAAAGGCTCTTTTCCACCGGCCTTTAAACGAAGGTACCCCTTTGAGGACCCCATGGTGAACACCTGGGATAAGGCGCCAAAATTAGACGCGGCAGTGTCTAAGGCATCTAAGAAATCATCTATCCCCTTTGATGACATGGCTTCCCTAAAAGATCCTCTAGATAAAAAGGCTGACTCGTTCCTGAAAGGGACTTGGGAAATGTCGGCTGGTGCCTTGAGACCTGCTGTGGCTGCGACATGCGCAGCCAGATCGATGATGGTCTGGCTGGATCAGCTAGGGTCTAAATTAGAAGAAGGTGTTTCCAGAGATTCCATGCTGAAATTCCTGCCAACAATCCAAAATGCCGCTGCCTTTCTCGCAGACGCTTCTGCGGATTCAGCAAGAATGGCGGCTAGAGCGGCAGGATTATCGAACGCAGCGCGGAGGGCCCTATGGCTGAAATGTTGGCCGGGTGACCTTCAATGCAGATCCCGTCTGTGCTCTATCCCATGCGAAGGGGAATACCTGTTTGGGCCAGTCCTAGATGAGCTACTAGAGAAAGCCGGAGATGAAAAGAAGTTTCCTAATCTTCCAACTACCTCTTACAGGCGCCCCTTCGCAGGGAAAAGATTCTTTCGGAAGAGACCGGCCAGAGATCAGAGCAGATGGGACGAAAAAAAGAAGAGAGGTACGGGGTTCATGTTTGGTGGAGCACGTCAGGAGCCACCCCGTGAAATCAAAAAACCACCCCAATGACTAGTCGCCCCGGTGGGAGGTAGACTATCGGCCTTCTACCCGGCCTGGTCCAAGATCTCCAGCAGTGATTGGATTTTGGGGTTGGTAGCTACGGGTCTGCGGCTAGAATTCTCCTCTATCCCTCAGAACTTCTTCAGAATCACCCCTCTCAGATCCTCTCCAGCAGAACAGGCGGCCCTGGAAGCGGAAGTTCACGATCTGCTCAATAAAAATGTCCTATCTGAGGTTCCGGAAGGAGAACAGGGTAGTGGATTCTACTCTCCTCTATTCCTGATAAGTAAACCAGACGGCTCCTTCAGAACAATCATTAACCTTAGAGCACTGAATAAATTTCTGACCGTGCAACCATTTAAAATGGAAACTATAAACACCGCAATAAAACTGCTGTTTAAAAACTGCTTTATGGTAGTATTGGATTTGAAGGACGCCTATTACCATATCCCTATTTATGCAGGTCACCAACGATACCTGAGGGTGGCGGTACGGTTGGATGGGGTAGTAAAACACTTCCAGTATAGGGCCCTTCCCTTTGGGATTTCGGTCGCCCCTCGGGTATTTACCAAAGTAATGGCGGAAGTTATGGCACACCTGCATGAGTCCAACATTCTAATAATCCCCTACCTGGACGATCTCCTTATCGTAGGTAAAACGGCGGATCACTGTCTGGAACAGTTACATAAAGTGATGTCGGCTCTAGAGCGTCTGGGGTGGATGCTAAACATTAAAAAATCATGGTTGCAGCCCATGACGGTGCAGCGTTTTTTTTTTTTTTTTTTTTGTGCCTGACCCTGGATTCCCAGGTTCAGGAATGCCGTTTGCCTCAAGAAAAAATTGATCGCCTGCACCTTCAAGTGCTGAATGCCTCTAAAAACCCCACCATGTCCCTACGAAAAGCCATGTCTCTGCTAGGCTCTCTCTCGTCCTGTATTCCAGCAGTCCGATGGGCTCAGTATCATACGAGGATACTTCAGGGCGAGGTGCTGTTGCATCAAAAAAGGTTGGGGGGGTGTCTAGAAAGTCTGCTGACCCTATCCCAAGACGCTATTGTATCCCTCGGTTGGTGGTTGGACCAAGAGAATCTGTCCACAGGGGTCCCCTGGGAATATAATATAACTCGCGTGGTCACCTAGGACGCTAGCCCTTCTGGGTGGGGGGCTCACATGGGGGATACATTGGTCCAGGGGCTGTGGGATTGTAATCAGATAGAGATGTCTTCCAATCTAAAGGAGTTGACGGCTGTGGAGCAGGCGGTTAAAACACTCCTTGTCTGTCTACAGGGCCACCACGTGCGAGTATTCTCGGACAATCGAGTCACCGTGGCATACATAAATCACCAAGGCGGGACTCGTTCCAGATCCCTGATGTGTGTAGCAGATCGTCTGTTTCATCTAGCAGAGCAACATCTTCTCTCGTTGACGGCTCTACACATAAAGGGGGCAGAAAACACTACAGCGGATTTCTTAAGTCGCAACACATTAAGGCAGGGAGAGTGGTACCTGAACGGCACCATCTTCGACCTTATCGTGGAAAGGTGGGGACAACCAGAGGTAGACCTGTTTGCCACAAAAGAAAACAGGAAAGTGGCACAATTCTGCTCTCTGAACCCCAGAGAAAATCCCCTGTCAGTAGACGCCCTCCTCATAGACTGGAACTTCAGGCTAGCCTACGCCTTTCCTCCCATGTCTCTACTTCCTCTGGTGAGGAAAATCAGGAAGGACAAAGCCACAGTAGTATTAATTGCCCCCTTCTGGCCCAGAAGGACGTGGTTTCCATGCCTGAGGGCTATGTCGATGTCCGATCCATGGGTCTTGCCAGACATTCCGGATCTCCTATCCCAGGGTCCAGTCTACCATCCTCGAGCGGTTGGCCTTCATCTGACGGCGTGGATTTTGAGCGGGCGCTACTAAAAGATAGGGGGTTCTCACCGGCCCTCATTAACACACTGCTGAAAAGCAGGAAAGTGATAACCACAAAAATCTATGTCAGAATCTGGAAGAGATTTCTTCAGAACTTGGGGGTAATAGCTGGTCAGTCAATACCAATAGACCAGATCTTGGAGTTCTTACAAAGGGGGTTAGATATGGGGTTATCCCCAAATACTCTTAAGGTGCAGGTATCAGCCTTGGGGGCCCTCTTTGGCTGCAACATCGCTGAGAATCACTGGATCAGCAGATTCATCAGGGCAACAAAACGGTCTAGGCCAATTGTGAAGAATAGAGTCATGCCATGGGACCTGAACCTAGTCCTCTCAGCCATGACAGAGGCCCCATTTGAGCCAATTACTTCAGCCTCTATTAAACATCTATCCCTTAAAGTAGCCTTCCTGGTGGCCATAACATCGGCGCGTAGGATAGGTGACATACAAGCATTATCCAGGGTTCCCCCTTACATGCAGCTTAGGGATGATAGAGTGATACTGTCCCCTGATCCAGCATATCTTCCTAAGGTAGTGTCCAGTTTCCACAGAACACAGGAAATAGTTCTTCCATCTTTCCTCCCTAATCCTACTAACGATAAGGAAAGGAAGTTACACACTTTAGATGTAAGAAGATGTATCCTGCAGTATCTAGCGGTAACTGATCCCTGGAAGTTAGATAATGCCCTATTCGTGTCCTATCAGGGTAGTAGGAAAGGGCATAGAGCATCAAAGTCTACTCTAGCTAGATGGATCAGGGAGGCTATCTCGCTGGCTTATATCTCAAAGGGCAAGCCGGCGCCTGAAGGTCTTAAAGCGCATTCCACTAGAGCTATGGCGGCTTCGTGGGCGGAAAGATTGGAGGTGTCGATCGACCAGATTTGTAAGGCTGCTACTTGGTCTTCTCCAAACACTTTCTATAACCATTATAGATTGAACCTGGGTGCCTCATCTGACCTCTCTTTTGGTGTAAGGGTGCTGCAAGCTGTAGTCCCTCCCTAGTTAGTTACTCTCTGTAATTCTCTCCGTAGTGCTGTCATGGACGACCGAATAAAGTCTTAGTTACTCACCGGTTAACGGTGTTTTTCGGAGTCCATGACAGCACCTGTACATACCCTCCCGTCTTCTTAAGTTCTGGGTGTACACCTCTTCCTTTACTTATATATAATTCACGGGTAGTGAATAGTTAATATTGTATTATTGTTTATTTTGTATGCTATTAACCTTGGTGGTCCTCTTGTGCTCTGTAAACCAACTGATGCGTGGGGAGAGGTGCCGCCCTTATATATCTGTAGGTTTCCTGTTCCTGAAGGGCGGATCCCCTCTCTCCGTACTGCTGTCATGGACTCCGAAAAACACCGTTAACCGGTGAGTAACTAAGACTTTCACCTAAACCTCTTCTTGCCGCCTCCGTCGCCGCACCATTCCTAAATTAGTGTCCACTGTAATGCGTAGGCAAAACACCCTTAGCTGCCAAACACCGTTTGAACACCGCGATAAACTGGAATCGCGATGAGACCCATCTTCGTGTATCAAAAAGGGGTTGGATAACGCACCACCGTGTCTAATGAAATTATTCACGCACAACACTGGACACATGATGGAACCCGGAACTGCAAACAACGTTATTTTGCAACCCTTACCGCAGATATCGGTCTTAGAGGACCTCAGTAATATCTCTACTCTGTCGCCAAACACAATATCTTCCCTCCGTACCCACCCTTTCTAAAATTTGGAGGGGCTAACCAATTCCCCAAGGCGAAAAGCACCAAAAAGGCTAAAGCGAATGCCACTCTGAAAAGGTCAATCTCCCATTGTGATACACAAACCGTCAACAACTGTGCGCCTAAAACAAACAACACCTCGTACGAAAGCGGGCGTCTTAAATCCTGAACTTTCCAACCCTTTCTCCATCCTGTTTACCGCCTGACCCACCAAAAACTATTTTGTGACATCTTTTGAACCACGGGCCTTAAAACCAAAAGCTAACCCTGCTAGCAGCTTGTTCAACTTAGAAACAGACCAACCTTTTTCTTTTAGGTGATCGATCAACAAAAGCAATCTGGGTTCATCTTGCAAACGCTCCCCTAAATAACCCTTCCACTCCTCCCAAACGCCCCATGCATGATCGTATTGCTTTCAGGACCTATCGGATAAAGAGTTCATCAATAAACCCTCTAAAGCCCGCCAGGAAGATTCCACAAATCCGCAGAACACTCCATGCCGGAGTCCGCTTGAGGCACCAGCTCTCAAACTGTCCTCCTGGAGATGAGAGATTGACAACTGAGTTACACTCCATTGACCTGACTTCGGCCACAATCCACAAGTTATACGATAAACCCAAGAAAACCAGACATTGCAAAATTTTATAAGATTACCACTCAATGTCCTATCAAAGTGATGTAACTTCTTGCTAATATCAACACACGAGACAGTAAAATAACTGTCACTTCCAAAGACGCAAACAACCATCCGAATAACCCAAATTCTTTTATTAAAGATATAACAAAAAAGATAAAAACAGCCACATATTATATATCCCACCATGAGACCCCAAGGAGGGTAACTACACCGTCTATTAGGCTGTGTTCACACGTTGCGTTTTTTTTGCGGTTTTTCCCGATAAAAACGCTATAAAACCGCAAAAAAACCGCATACAATAAGCATCCCATCATTTAGAATGAATTCCGGATGTTTTGTGCACATGATGCGTTTTTTCCGCATAAACGCATACCGCACAAAATCCGGACATGCTCTATCTTTTTGCGGTTTTTCTGCGGATTTCCCACTCCAAAATGCATTGGGAAGTGTCCGGAAAAAAACGCGGCAAAAACGCACGCGGTTTTCTTGCGAATTTCATGCAGAAAATGTCCGGAATTTTCTGAATGAATTCCTGAACGTGTGCACATAGCCTTAGAGTAAAGGAAATGAGAAGATAACACAGGTCAAAAAAAAAATTTTTTTTTTCTGGTGTCCAAAATATTTTAATGAATTTGGGGTATTTTTGGGGTGCTGATTCTGAATATGCTATCAGTTTTGACAGATTGGCTCAAGTTTTTGAGATTTTTGGTATCTTATTTATAGCACTTGTTGGTAAATGCGACGCATCATCTCATTAATTTCTTTGGATTAGTACTTGAACTGAGCAGTTCTCAATATAGTTTTGTGTTAATTAGTGTTCTAAAAGTTTGTTCATAGCTTGATTTTTGCACTAACTTTATGTTGTTGTCTGTTTTCCAGTGAAAAGCATGAACTCATCAAGAAGAAGTTGTCTTAACGATCCAGACTCATTCTGTTACATTTGTGGTGAATACACACTGCCAATACACACTTCATCATCATCATCAGGTGGGGGAAGGTCAGGTAACATGGTAAACACAGGTGCAGGCACATCTTCACAATGAGGGACAGGCCTTCTTGCAGATTCCATGTTAGGTTACTCCCATTTTCGTTTCTTATGCTTATTGAATCCTTGCACTGCACAGAAATAACAGTCATCATGATTTTTTTTGCTCTCTCCACACCATTGGAACACCAAATTTGAAGCTTTTTCTTTGTCCTTTGCTCCATTTTCGTAATAATTCGATACATGCTTTGCACACTGTGTGGTGCCCAAAACTTGTCTTGGTCCCCAAGCATAACCCCAAAATAGGCAAAATACTCTTTTTTTTACGAAGTCTGTTATGTTTCTTCTATGTTTTGGCAGTGTGTATTCACCACAAATGTAACAGAATGAGTCTGGATCGTTAAGACAACTTCTTCTTGATGAGTTCATGCTTTTCACTGGAAAACAGACAACATAAAGTTAGTGCAAAAATCAAGCTATGAACAAACTTTTAGAATTAACACAAAACTATATTGAGAACTGCTCAGTTCAAGTACTAATCCAAAGAAATTAATGAGATGATGCGTCGCATTTACCAACAAGTGCTATAAATAAGATACCAAAAATCTCAAAAACTTGAGCCAATCTGGCAAAACTGATGACATATTCAGAATCAGCACCCCAAAGTTACCCTAAATTCGATGAAATATCTTTGGCACCAAAAATGCTGTTGACCAGTGTAATAAATGAATAAATGATATTAGATAACTCCATACATCAATATTTCCTTCCCAGCGCAAAGAACATTCCCAGAGCAATTGTATCCCATATAGCGCTGAACATATCCTAGGTGCTACATAGCATCCCTTATAGGTAGATAACCACATATGACTGCAAGGGAACCAGATGCTCTGAATATATATGCTCAAAAGAGGAGGATAAGTATGTCCGATCTAATGAATGATAAGAGTGAGAACCCATGAAACAGATTCAATAACGAATATCCATATACTTTACCTCCCAGTGTGCTGGGAAGGAAATATTGATGTATGGAGTTATTTAATATTTAATATTCATTATTTATTCATTTATTATCTTCTCATTTCCTTTACTCTAATAGACGGTGTAGTTACCCTCCTTGGGGTCATATGGTGGGATATATAATATGTGGCTGTTTTTATCTTTTTTGTTATATCTTTAAGAAAAGACTGTATCCTCCTTCTCCTTTTCCGTGTCTACCTGACTGGCCACTGAAACTGTAGCGGAAGAAACGGCCGCACCGGCCCCTCCGCTCTCGTTCCTTAAATTCCCTGCTGATGGATCCCTAGCCTGCACATTAAATACCTCACCAAACATGCCCCCTTGCCCAGAGCTCTTACCTGTACACCCCAGCCATGCAGTAGATGGTGGAGCAACAGTCTTAAACCGTGCATAAGCATATTTAATCCCCCGCTAACCCCCCCCCCCGGGACCCCCTCACGACTACCCCTACCAGACGAGGTTAACAAAGGGGGATAAGGTAAAAAAGATGTTCTCACCAAGCTGCCCGAGTGCTGTGGACCCGGCAGCCGACGGTCCAGTAGCCTGATGCTGCCTCTCCTCCTCCTTCCTCCTGTCGTGGTCCGGTGCACCGTGGTCCGTGCGGGAGTTGCTCTGCGACGCTCTCCTTGGCGTTACCGGAAGATCTGCGGAAGTCGATGCTGGGGACTGGGAGCCCGCGTTATCCGGGGACTGTTGCCGCTGTTGGTACCTGCGTGCAGGAGTGGGGGATGGGGCCTGCGCAGCGCCGATCCCTGGCCCAAGGACTTGCGCCACGCTCGCCCCCCCCCCTGCTGCTCTGCGCTGTGCTTGGTAAGGCGGTGCTGCTAGGGCCAGCTGTTAGCCGCCCGCATTGCACCCCCCCGCTGAGGCACCCGTGGATCAGGCCCCCGTATATGGTCTCGCCTGCCTGTCACATGCTGAGCTGGCTCACCTGCCTCGGTGGCTCCAGCCGTTCCTGCTCCCGACACCCTGCATGGTCCGGATGTTGAGGAGGCCGCTGCCTCCCCCTGTTGCAGGCCCCACCGCATGACTGGATTCCTCCCAGCTCGCCCTCAGGACCCAGCAATCCCGCGGCGCGCGCCATCAGCTGGAGGGTCCCCAGAGGGGCTCCTAATTCGGTGTCGGGCCCGGGGGGGGGGACATCAGGGCTTAAGCATGCCGGCGGCCGGTGCCCTCCGGTGGGGACATGGGGAGATCTGCTCGCCACCCCCTGGAGAAGGCTGCTTAGATTTTGCTGCAGCCACGCAGTCCCCTGCATGCTGGCTGCGTCTCGGAGGCTCTGCAGGAGCGCTTCCACCTCCATGCTGTCGGCAGACCGGAGCTTCGCTTGCTGGCAGACCGCAGGCAACTAAGTGCTCCAGCCGAATGCTGACTTGTCCTTTGCAGGGCAGTAATTGGAAAACTGCCAGTCTCTCAGCCCAAAGCTCCTTCACTCCGCCCTTCTGGGTCCCTCCCCCTCACCAATTCAAAAAATCTCCCCGCAGCCCACTTAACCCTGCAATGCTCATTAACCCCCTGTGGCCCTGATTTTGCATGTGACCCCCTGATGGCCCGAGGGGCCAGTACGGCCTTTCTGGATCCCAACCTCATCAAAAGGACCATGTGGCCTCTCCATAACTTCACTCCTCTGAGCGTTCCTGGGTGCCTTGGAAAATCCACATTCTTGAAGGCACAAATTGCCCCCCCCCCCCCCAAACATCTCTGGAAATTACTGAAAATGTGAATTATAAAATGGATATGGTAAAACATAATCAAAAAAAATTCATACAAAGAAAATATTCAAACCGTATTTGAGGACTTTTCGATATTGGGCATGTGTAGTATCAAGTGTCCCAGCGTCCATATCCAGAAAGGGTGATGACACCTCACACTGTCTGAATCCAGTGTCTCTGCCAGTCTTTGGAAGCTTTTGGGTAAGGTGGGAAGGGGCGTTGCATCAAAAATTGGCGTACAGGGCTAGAAACCATGTTGTCGTCAGTTACCTGGGTCTGCTTTAAATCATTTAGTTTTCGTGTCAAAATTTGCCGGTGGTGATAAATCAGGAGCAGATTTGGCAGACCTATCCCCAGTAGTTTCAGAGCCATCAGGTTCAGGAAATATAGGAGGGGAGCTCATACTCACAAGCCCAGTAGGGGTGACAGTCCTTTTTCTTTCTGTGCGGTCTCCGAGGCTGAGGTCCATAGCTTCCGGCGGAGAGGTTACCAGGGGTTTAGAGGTTCCACTCAAGGCATGGTGGAGATCTGGATGTCTCTGGTCTTCCCTTTTGTCATAAACCAGCAGTTGACCCTCAGACTGAGGTATAAGCACTCCAGTCAGTCATTTGGGTTTCATTAAGGCTTGTCTGTAGTGCTGGAAGTATGAGGTCATTTGGCATTCACTGTCTGTACTTCAGTTTTGTGTCTGGAGACTGGGTTCCTCTGAGGCTCTAAAACAGGGTGAGTTACCTGGCCAAGTGTGTGGGCCACTGTTTACTCTGTAGCTAGTTCAGACATTTCATCTGTCTCCATGCCAAGAATTCCAATACCTGGCCCCATACCCTGGCATTGTGCAGATGCGGCAGCATTTACCTTGGGATGAGTCCTGGGTGTGAATGTACTGAAAGCATGATGGACAATACTCCGGCTGCCTTGGGTAGAGCACAAATGCTCGATAACCTCCTATAGAAGATGGCTGGCGGGTGGGACAATCCTCCGATGCCATGCGGATCTTGCTTGAAGCGAACCCAGAAAAGAATTTTCCCGTTGGGAATATTAAACCTGTTCCTCAATTTTATCCCTCCTCTGACCGTGCTGCAGCATATTTTTAGGAAGGACATTATAGGTGCCAGATCTATGAGGGGGTCGTAGAGACGGATGGTCAATGGTTTAAAATCCATATTGAAAAGGGGAATAAAGCTGCAAGTCTTCACCTGTGGGAGATCACTCAGATCCTTGTGAGATGCAGGGCCTAGAATCTGAGGATGGTTCAGTCACGGTGACTCGATTGGCTCTAACAATCCCTAGGTTCAGTGGCAATTATAAAGGGGAGTCAACAGATGAGACTGTGAGTTATGTTGATGCCCGCAAGGGATGAGGCTGCGGACGAAAGAAGCATACATCGGGGTCTCGTGCAAACTTGAAAGATGAACTTTACTGAAGACTTGTAACAATCCTTATATTTTTCAATATAAGTTATGGGTAGCCGATAAAATTTTTCTCACTATTTCGACGGTCAAAGCCTTTTCTCAGTCCCAGCCTTGGTAGGATGGTGGTAACTCTTCATTTGACTAACTGCGCTGCATGAAGGGGAGGCTCCAACTGACCTTAATCAGATCGGAGTATCCCGGGTATGTGCTGCGCAGTTCTGCAGTTCCTTCTCTTGTCTCAGCACTCTGTTGCTGTAAGACACGGGGCACTCCAAATAGGGTGCTATTTGTACACCCCACTTGCCCCAATTCTACCTCCTCTCCCCACTAAAACCATCCAAAAAGTGCTTTTTTTCACATTAAGACCTCTTACATGTTTTATTATATACATTTAGACGTGCATTAAACAGTGTAAGGGGTAAAGTAGGCGAGGAGCCCACTTAATAATCAGCAAATTGTTAAATCATAGGCACTTGTAGTGCAGTATTTGTGTTATTTAGTCATTCTCTATAATGGTCATGGACACCGTGCAGGCCACACATCCATAAGATGGCACAATGCCAGCACAAAAAAAATACACAAGACCGTTAATAGGTAGTGTTGAGCATTCCGATACCGCAAGTATCGGGTATCGGCCGATATTTGCGGTATCGGAATTCCGATACTGAATTCCGATACTTCCCGCGTATCGGATACCGGAATCGGAAGTTCCCAGAATTCAAATTGAACGCAGCAGCCAATGAGGAATGAATGAAAGTGTGGGCACATCCTGTTTAGCATGGTGGGCATGTAAGTACTGGCAAGGCTGGGATTGGCTGCTGAAATGATGTCACTCTGCACTATAAAAAAGCGCTGCCGCCATTTTGCGCTCACTCTGCTGTGATTTCAGTTAGGGACAGGACGCTGTGTTCTAACTGAGGGCCAGTCGAGCTAGCTAATTGCTTTATTTTCCTTTCCAAAGGCTAATTTAGCAAAACGCTGTGTGTTCTTCACTGTTCACCTTGCTCTTGCCTTGCAGCGCTGTTTTAACAGCGTTCTGCAAGGTCTCTGTGTGTGTGTGTGTGTGCAGCTCACTCTGTAGTCTGTGTGCAGCCATATACCCGGTTGTATTCAGCTCAGGGGGGGTTCACACTGCCTCACACAGTTGTTCTTTTTTGCTCTTAGTGCAGCCTGCTGCACATTTTTTCTCAAATTTCCTATTAGTGTTTTTCCACCAGTCTCCAGCTCTATTGTGGAAAAACACTACATAGGATAACCTAGAGGGGGGTTTTTGGGCCTTGCAGCGCCGTTTACGGCTGTCTGCACGGTCTCCGTGTGAGCCCAGCTCGCCCTGTAGTCTGTGTGCAGCCATAGCCGGTTGGATTCAGCTCAGGGTTCGTTACTGGCTCATACCTTGAGAAAAATTTTCCTTTTTTTCAAATAGTGCAGCCTGTTTAAAATTTGAAAAAAAAAATTCCTATTAGTGTCTTTCCACTCGTATCCAGCTAAATAGTGGAAAAACACTATATAGGATAACCTAGAGGAGGGTTTTTTGGCCTTGCAGCGCCGTTTACGGCTGTCTGCACGGTCTCCGTGTGAGCCCAGCTCGCCCTGTAGTCTGTGTGCAGCCATAGCCGGTTGGATTCAGCTCAGGGTTCGTTACTGGCTCATACCTTGAGAAAAATTTCCCTTTTTTTCAAATAGTGCAGCCTGTTTAAAATCTGAAAAAAAAAATTCCTATTAGTGTCTTTCCACTCGTATCCAGCTAAATAGTGGAAAAACACTATATAGGATAACCGAGAGGAGGGTTTTTTGGCCTTGCAGCGCCGTTTACGGCTGTCTGCACGGTCTCCGTGTGAGCCCAGCTCGCCCTGTAGTCTGTGTGCAGCCATAGCCGGTTGGATTCAGCTCAGGGTTCGTTACTGGCTCATACCTTGAGAAAAATTTTCCTTTTTTTCAAATAGTGCAGCCTGTTTAAAATTTGAAAAAAAAAATTCCTATTAGTGTCTTTCCACTCGTATCCAGCTAAATAGTGGAAAAACACTATATAGGATAACCTAGAGGAGGGTTTTTTGGCCTTGCAGCGCCGTTTACGGCTGTCTGCACGGTCTCTGTGTGAGCGCAGCTCGCCCTGTAGTCTGTGTGCAGCCATAGCCGGTTGGATTCAGCTCAGGGTGCGTTACTGCCTCATACCTTGAAAAACAATTTCCTTTTTTTCAAATAGTGCAGCCAGTTTAAAATTTGAAAAAAAAAATTCCTATTAGTGTCTTTCCACTCGTATCCAGCTAAATAGTGGAAAAACACTATATAGGATAACCGAGAGGAGGGTTTCTTGGCCTTGCAGCGCCGTTTACGGCTGTCTGCACGGTCTCCGTGTGATTTAAACTAGCTCTGTAGCCCGATCTGCACCAAAAAAAAGGTTAAGTTCACCAAACACAACTTACACTTGTGTAGGCCACATTTGCAAAATAATAAAGTTTAGTCCACAATTTACAACATTAGTGTTTCTTACACCTGTTAGGAGGAGCATTACAGGAATAAGCACACTAAGGCCTTAGTACTTTTCTGCTTATCTTTATCTGTCAACCAAGATGAAGAGGGCAGGGAGTAAGGCACGTGGGCGTGGGCGCGGAGCAGGGAGAGGAGCAGGGAGAGGACGTGGTGATTCTGTGCCTGCTGCGGGCGCCGGTGACTCGTCGTCACTCAGTTTCAGCAGGGAACAGTCCTTCATGCGCAGCTTTGTCGGAGAGCGCCGTGCACCGCTGCTGCGTGAAGACCAAATTGAAGCCGTTGTCGGGTGGATGGCAGCTAACGCCTCGGCATCGACTTCAGTTAGTGCCACATCCTCTCAGGCACAGAGCACTGGAGAGCAGCCATCTGTCTCTTCACCACCTGCCAAATTGGCCAGGCAGTCAGAGAGCCCAGGACAGGAGCCGTCTCTACTTCTGTTCTCTGAATCTCTTGGCTTGGAAACAGGGGGCCAGCCAAGCAGCATTGGAGAAATGGAAGAAGAGGCAGTGTGCAGTGATGCCCAACACCTTTTTCTCTCTGACTCTGAAGAGGCAGGTGGGCCAGTGCCTCCGGTGACCACAGCGCAGTACGCATCTGATGATGAAACTCAGGTGCCGCTTTCTCGTGCGTACTGTGCTGCTGAGACTACCCAGGAGGAGCAGTTGGTGGCAGAGGGTAGTGGAGATGATGAGGTCCTTGACCCATCGTGGCGTGAGGAACAGGAAGGTGGTGGGAGCAGCTCAGAGGAAGAGCTTCCTCTTACGGGCCAAAGAGGGAGAGGGAGGGGGAAGACTGCGGAGCCTGTAGCCTCCACTTTGGCACCCGTTAGGAGCCTGTCTCTTTCCAAAGCCAAAAAGGGCGCTCCCAAGACTTGCAGTGCCTGGTCCTTTTTTGACACAGTTGCAGATGACATTTGTTTTGTCAAATGCAAGCTGTGTCATCATAAAGTAAAAAGAGGGAAAAATGTCAGCAACCTCAATACCACAAATATGTGGAAACATGTGCGGACCAGGCACGCGGTGGAGTTACAGAAACACACTGAAGATGTAGGCCAACCAACAGCGGCAGCTACCACCTCTTCAGCTCGTGTTGCCTCTTCCTCCAGCTCACGCACAGCTGGTTTGGCTTCCTCCCAGAGACCTTGTGTAATTCCACCCACAGCACCACCTTCCCAATCATCCTCACACTCCCAGTCTACTCTACAGCCATCGGTAGTACAGGCATGGGAGAAAAGGCGGGCATTCTCGGCCAACCACCCCCGAGCACAGGCTCTGAATGCAGGCATTGCCAAACTGTTGTCCCTGGAAATGCTCTCGTTCAGGCTGGTGGAGACTGACAGCTTCCGTGACTTGATGGCATTGGCAGTCCCACAGTACAAGGTGCCCAGCCGCTTTTACTTCAGCAGGCAGGCTGTCCCTGCCCTGCACAGGCATGTTGAGGCAAACATAAAACATGCGCTACTGAACGCCGTCAGTAGCAAGGTCCACCTCACCACCGATGCGTGGACCAGTCAGCATGGACAGGGGCGATATGTTTCCCTCACTGCCCATTGGGTTAATGTTGTTGAGCCAGGTACAGATCGTGCGAGTGGCGCAGGACGTGTCCTGCCCACTCCAAGGATTGCAGGAATCCAGTCTGTACGCATCGACTCCTCCTCTTACACCAGTTCCTCTGATTCCTCTCTGCAGGATCCGTCACAGTCCACCCCCACATGGACCCGTGAACGTTTACCTATGACCGACATGAGCACAGCCGTGGCCAAACGTCAGCAGGCCGTCTTGAAACTAGTTTCATTGGGGCATCGAAGCCACACAGCGCAGGAGCTCTGGAATGCTATAAAGCAGGAGAGCGATGTGTGGTTACTGCCAGCGAATCTCCAGCCAGGCATGGTAGTGTGTGACAATGGCCGAAATCTGGTGGCAGCTTTGGCCCTTGGCAACCTCACTCACATCCCATGTCTGGCACATGTGCTCAATTTGGTTGTGCAGAGTTTTCTGAGGGACTATCCGGATCTTGATGCCCTGCTGCACAAGGTCCGCCTAGAGTGTGCTCACTTGCGGCGTTCCAGCTTGGCCAGATCCCGCATTGCTGCTCTGCAGCGCCGATTCCGCCTTCCGGAACACCGCATCATATGTGACCTACCTACCCGGTGGAATTCCACGTTACATATGTTGGAGCGGTTGTGTGAGCAGCAGCAAGCAGTTATGGAGTACCAGCTGCATCAGGCGCAAAGAAGTCGCAGTCAGCGCCGATCAGACTTCACAACCACAGAGTGGGCCACTATGAAGGACGTCTGCCAGGTTTTGCGTCCTTTTGATTATTCCACGCGGATGGCAAGTGCAGATGATGCACTAGTCAGCATGACTGTCCCCCTTATCTGCCTGCTTCAGCAAACTTTGCAAGGGTTAAGGGATGATGTGGTGGAAGAGGTGGAGGATGAGGAGTCACCTTTTCCATCAGCTTCTGGAGAGTCAGCGCCACGTGGTTCCTCACAAAGGGGTACGCAGGGGCCAATTTGTGAGGAGGATGAGGAGGAGTCAATGGAGGAGGAAGAGCTCCGTCCAGAGGAGGGAGCGACACAATTGTCCAGTGGTCAGTGTGTACAGCGAGGGTGGGGTGATGACGAGCGGGCAGAGATCATGTCTCAAGCAGGGGACAGCGTTTCTGGGCCGGTTGGCACTCTGCAGCACATGGTGGATTTCATGCTGCAGTGCCTGAGAAACGACCGCCGCATCGACCACATTCTCAACATGCCTGATTATTGGGTGTTCACCCTCCTCGATCCTCGCTACCGGGACAACGTCCAAAACCTCATCCCTGCGTTGACCCGGGAGCGTAAATTGCGGGAGTACCACGACACACTGGTGAATTCCATCATCTTCTCCTGTCCAACTGAGAGGAGTGCTGCTAGTGCTTTACAAAGCAGCTCAGTGCGTCGAGGCAGTGGGGGAGGCTCTGCCCAAAGAGGGAGCAGAAGCAGTGCCTCTGCCCAAGGCAAGCCCAGTATGGCACAACTCTGGCACACTTTTGTGTGCCCGCCCCAAATGTCTACACCATCACCGGCGGCTCCAGTCAGCAGGAGGCAACGGTTCCGTCAGATGGTGACAGACTACATGGCTTGCCCTCTTACTGTACTCCCAGACGGCTCTTCCCCGTTCAAGTTTTGGGTCTCTAAGCTGGATACATGGCCAGAGCTAAGCCAGTATGCATTGGAGGTGCTGGCTTGCCCTGCGGCTAGTGTCTTATCGGAACGTGTCTTTAGTGCCGCAGGTGGTGTACTAACAGACCGTCGCATGCGACTATCCTCCGATAACGTTGACCGGCTTACTTTCCTGAAAATGAACCAGGCCTGGATCTCGCAGGAATTTGCCACTCCTCTGCCTGATTAAGTAATTGGGTGTCATCAAGGTCTCCTGCTGTGTTCATCTTTCTACCACCTGAACTGCTATTCCTGGGCTCCAACACCGCCAGTTGCGGCTCAGAAGTGCAGGCTGCACAGTAAAAACATACGACCCAGTGTTATTGGGTTTCAGTAACGTCAGCTGATCCCCAGCTGTGTAGCCGGCAATGTGTCCTGCGACCGCCACGCTGGCACAACAACCTAAATGTAAGGGAACCTGTCCCCCCCCCCCCCCGTCGTTTGTTACTGAAAGAGCCATCTTGTGCAGCAGTAATGCTGCACAAGGAAAAGGTAGCTCTTTTTTTTTAGCTCTTTGCACACGCAGAACTTAACACTTATAAAATGTGTTCACTGATACCGTTATACCGTCCCGGAGCTGGGACTTTCCTTCGTAATGTGACGCAGCACAGCCGTCATTCCTACCCCCTTGGTGCCATGCGCTGCCTCCTCAGCGTTGTTTTAAGCTGTCACGGAGCCTGCGCTGTTCTGTTATCCCTTGGGCATGCCCTATTTGCGCTGCCTGTCTTCTGACATAATTTGGTGTCAGGCTGGCTGCGCCTGTGCGGCCGCGGTGCCCGAGATCCCGCCTCGCAGTGTCTTCTGATTGAGTCACACTGCGGGCCTGGGATCCATGGGCATGCGCAGTGCATATCTTCCCCTCGGGCTCTCGCTCATTTCCCTCCGCCTTCTTTAGACTGTGCGCCGTCAGCTGATCCCTAGCATGCCACGGCCGTGACACCGCACAGTCTGAAGAAGAGGGAAGGAGGGGAGTGAGAGTCGAGGTTATGCACTGTGCATGCCCATGGTTCCAAGGCCCGCAGTGGGATTACGTTAGATGAGACTGCGAGGTGGGATCTGGAGCAGCGTGGACGCACAGGCACTGACAGCCTGACACCAAATTATGTCAGAAGACAGGCAGCGCTAATTGGGCATGGCCAAGGGCTAACAGAACAGCGCAGGCTCCGTGGCAGCTTAAAACAACGCTGAGGAGGCAGCGCACGGCATCAAGGGGATAGGAATGACAGCTGTGCTGTGTCCCATTACGAAGGAAATTTGCACCTCCGGAACGGTTTAACGGTATAAAGGGACACATTTTTAGTGTTTACTTCGGTGTTTGCAAGGAGCATAATTAAAAGAGCAACCTTTTCCTTTTGCATCCTTAGTGCTGCACAACATGGCTCTTTCAGCTACAAACGTCTTGGGGGGGGGGGGTTAAAGGTTTCCTTTCAACTTGCTCCAATCAGGCTTCGGCCTACACTCTGTTCCTCTGCTCCTCCTGCTGTCCCTGGGCTCTAACACCGCCAGTTGGTGCCTGGAAGTGCTGTGTGCACAGTCAACAGTCGCTCCTCTGTTATTGGGGTTCAGTAACGTCAGCTGATCCCCAGCTGTGTGTGCGGCAATACCTCCAATCTGCTCCTCCTGCTGTCCCTGGGCTCTAACACCGCCAGTTGGTGCCTGGAAGTGCTGTGTGCACAGTCAACAGTCGCTCCTCTGTTATTGGGGTTCAGTAACGTCAGCTGATCCCCAGCTGTGTATCCGGCAACGTGTCATGCGACCGCCACGCTGGCACAACTAAAATGTAAGGGGACCTGTCCCTGCCCCCCCCTAGGCGTTTGTTACTGAAAGAGCCACCATGTGCAGCACTAATACTGCACAAGGGAAAGGTCGCTCTTGAAATTATGCTCCTTGCAAACGCTGAACTACACACTCATGTAATGTGTCCCCTCACACCGTCCAACCGTCCTGGAGGTGGGACTTTCCTTTGTAATGTGACGCAGCACAGCCGTCATTGCTACCCCCTTGGCACCGTGCGCTGCCTCCTTAGCGTTGTTTGATTCCGTCATGGACCCTGCGCTGTTATGTTATCCCTTGGCCATGCACAGTTTGCGCTGCCCGTCCTCTGACATCATTTGTTGTCGTCCTGGCTGCGCCTGTGCGTCCACGCTGCCCGAAATCACACCTCGCAGTGTCGTCTAATGTGATCCCACAGTGGGCCTGGTATCCATGGCCATGCGCAGTGCATATACTAGCCTCTCACTCCCCTTCTTCACGCTTCTTCAGACTAGGCGGCGTCAGCTGATCCCTAATAGCATGCCACGGCCGTGACGCCGCACAGTCTGAAGAAGCAGGAAGGAGGTGAGTGAGAGGCGATGATATGCACTGCGCATGCCCATGGATCCCTGGCCCGCAGTGGGACTACATTAGATGACACTGCAAGGTTGGATCTCGGGCAGCTTGGACGCACAGGCACTGCCAGCCTGACACCTACATGATGTCAGAAGACGGGCACCGCTAACTGTGCATGGCCAAGGGATAACATTACAGTGCGGGCTCCGTGACAGAACCAAACAACGTTGAGGAGGTGGTGCCCGGCACCAAGGGGGTTGGAATGACGGCTGTGCTGTGTCACATTACAAAGGAAAGTCCCACTTCCGGGATGGTTTGACGGTGTGAGGGGACACATTATATGAGTGTGTACTTCAGCGTTTGCAAGGAGCATAATTTTCGGAGCCACCATTTTCCATGTGCAGTATTACTGCTGTACAAGATGGCTCTTTCAGCAACAAATGCCTGGGGGGGGGGGTTAAAGGTTCCCTTTCAACTTGCTCCACTGCAGGCTTCGGCCTACACTCTGCTCCTCTTTGATTCCCTGGGTTTCAACACTGTCAGTTGCCACCTGGAAGTGTTGTCTACACAGAAAAAAACACTAGGTGATGTGTCAGTGGGGTTCAGCACCGCCAGCTGTTCCCCTGCTGTGTAGTCGGCAACGTGTCCAGCACAAGCCACGCTGGCACAACAGAACAAAAGCTGCCACCAGTGCAGGCTTCGGCCTACACTCTGCTCCTCTCCTCCTCCTGCTGACCCTGGGCTCAAACACCGCTAGTTTTTGCCCGGAAGTGCTAGCTGCACAGAGAAAAACACCAGCCAATGTGTTAGTGGGGTTCAGCAACGCCAGCTGTTCCCCTGCTGTGTAGCCGGCAACGTGACCTGCAAACGCCATGCAGGCACAGGAACTGAAATTAAAAGGGAACCTGGCCCCACCCCCCCAGGTGTTTCTATGTATAACAGCCACCTAGTACAGCAGTACTGCTGCATTTGTACAAGGTGGCTGACTTTTTCTCCTTGCCCACGTGGAACTCAACACGTACAAAATGTGTCTCATTGAGACCATTCCACTGTCCCTGAGGTGTGACTTTCCTTTGTAATGATACGCAGCACCCCCCTTGGTAGCGTTTCCCGTCTTTTGTCATCATGGTTAGCTGGCTGCGCCTGTGCATCCGCCCTGCTAGAAACAACGCCCCTCGTTGTCATATTTATTTTGTCAGCGAGGGTGTGGTTTATGGGCACGAGCAGTGCATATGTTTGCCTGTGTTCACTCATCTCCTTCCGCCTTCTTCAGACTGGGTGTCCTCATGGCCGCGGCAGGCGATAAGGGATCAGATGAGGCCGCCCAGTCTGAAGCAGGTGTAAGGACATGTGTGAGCGGCAAACCTATTTAGTGCACCAGGGCACGAATCCCAGCACCGCAGTGTGATTTTTTAAAAACACACTGTGGGTCTGGGATTCATGTCCATCGCTAACCGCAACGGCCGACATGAAATGAGGTCAGAAGACAGGAAGCGCTCACAGCGCATGGCCAAGGGATCACAATAGCGCAGACTCCTGTACAGCAAATAACAACGCTCAGGAATCTGCGCCCAGTACCTAGGTGCAAATTTTGACACCTGTGCTGCGTCTCGTTAAAAAGACAAGTCACGCCTCCACAACTGTTTGACAGTATAATGGGCTAAATAGTGTACGTGTTTAATTCAGCGTGTGCAAGGAGCAAAATTAAATAGAGCAACCTTTGACTTGTGCATCATTAATGCTGTTCAAGGTGTGGCTCTTGTACCTTGCAACACCTGAGGGGGGGGTTAAAGGTAACCTTTGAAATTGGTTCAACTAGGCTTCGGCCTACACTCTGCTCCTCTCCTCCTCCTCCTGCTTCAACACGGGCTCTAACATCGCAAGTTTTTGCCCGCAAGTGCTAGCTGCACAGATAAAAACACACGCCATTGTGTTAGTGGGGTTCAGCAACGCCAGCTGTTCCCCCAGTGTGTAGCCGGCAAAGTGTCCTGCAAACGCAACGCAGACACAAAGCTGCCTCCAGTGCAGGCTTCGGCCTACACTCATCTCCCCCTGCTTACCCTTTGCTCCAACACCGCTAGTTGGGGCTCTAGGAAGACAATCTTTAATAGGCAAGGCAACGCATCCGGGTTCCAGCACCGCCAGCTGGTTCTCGGCAGTGTTCTTGTCACAGGTACTCCCTCGTGCCAAGCCTGGTTTCAGCACCGTCAGCTGTTTCCGGGTTGTGTCAACTTCACTGAGACGCCTATGCTTGCCCCGTCGTGGGGTGGTCGAGTTAGCCAACTCCAGGGTGCCTCCAGTTTAGGAGCTTCCTATGTGGGCTGCGTGAACTGGTAGTCAAGGCTGGTTCTGTAGTGCCAGTAGGCCCAGCTCCCCCTGTAGGACTGTTGGGGTTCGGTAACTGCGGCTGCCTCGCGGCCTAGCTGTTCTCTCCTCTCCTGTGGGCCTTGGGGTCCACCACCTGGTTCCAGCACCGTCAGCTGGTTCCGGGCCGAGCCTTTGGCTTAGGTGCCTCCTCCTGGGTATCCGAGTTCCGCCAACGCCAGGCGGTCCTTGGTAGTGCTTTTAAGCGCGGGCACCTACAGCTTAGTAACCGGGTTCCAGCACCGTCAGCTGGTCCTCGGTCGTGCCATTGGCTCTTGCACACTGGGGCAACGCATCCGGGTTCCAGCACCGCCAGCTGGTTCTCGGCAGTGTTCTTGTCACAGGTACTCCCTCGTGCCAAGCCTGGTTTCAGCACCGTCAGCTGTTTCCGGGTTGTGTCAACTTCACTGAGACGCCTATGCTTGCCCCGTCGTGGGGCGGTCGAGTTAGCCAACTCCAGGGTGCCTCCAGTTTAGGAGCTTCCTATGTGGGCTGCGTGAACTGGTAGTCAAGGCTGGTTCTGTAGTGCCAGTAGGCCCAGCTCCCCCTGTAGGACTGTTGGGGTTCGGTAACTGCGGCTGCCTCGCGGCCTAGCTGTTCTCTCCTCTCCTGTGGGCCTTCGGGTCCACCACCTGGTTCCAGCACCGTCAGCTGGTTCCGGGCCGAGCCTTTGGCTAAGGTGCCTCCTCCTGGGTATCCGAGTTCCGCCAACGCCAGGCGGTCCTTGGTAGTGCTTTTAAGCGCGGGCACCTACAGCTTAGTAACCGGGTTCCAGCACCGTCAGCTGGTCCTCGGTCGTGCCATTGGCTCTTGCACACTGGGGCAACGCATCCGGGTTCCAGCACCGCCAGCTGGTTCTCGGCAGTGTTCTTGTCACAGGTACTCCCTCGTGCCAAGCCTGGTTTCAGCACCGTCAGCTGTTTCCGGGTTGTGTCAACTTCACTGAGACGCCTATGCTTGCCCCGTCGTGGGGCGGTCGAGTTAGCCAACTCCAGGGTGCCTCCAGTTTAGGAGCTTCCTATGTGGGCTGCGTGAACTGGTAGTCAAGGCTGGTTCTGTAGTGCCAGTAGGCCCAGCTCCCCCTGTAGGACTGTTGGGGTTCGGTAACTGCGGCTGCCTCGCGGCCTAGCTGTTCTCTCCTCTCCTGTGGGCCTTGGGGTCCACCACCTGGTTCCAGCACCGTCAGCTGGTTCCGGGCCGAGCCTTTGGCTTAGGTGCCTCCTCCTGGGTATCCGAGTTCCGCCAACGCCAGGCGGTCCTTGGTAGTGCTTTTAAGCGCGGGCACCTACAGCTTAGTAACCGGGTTCCAGCACCGTCAGCTGGTCCTCGGTCGTGCCATTGGCTCTTGCACACTGGGGCAACGCATCCGGGTTCCAGCACCGCCAGCTGGTTCTCGGCAGTGTTCTTGTCACAGGTACTCCCTCGTGCCAAGCCTGGTTTCAGCACCGTCAGCTGTTTCCGGGTTGTGTCAACTTCACTGAGACGCCTATGCTTGCCCCGTCGTGGGGCGGTCGAGTTAGCCAACTCCAGGGTGCCTCCAGTTTAGGAGCTTCCTATGTGGGCTGCGTGAACTGGTAGTCAAGGCTGGTTCTGTAGTGCCAGTAGGCCCAGCTCCCCCTGTAGGACTGTTGGGGTTCGGTAACTGCGGCTGCCTCGCGGCCTAGCTGTTCTCTCCTCTCCTGTGGGCCTTCGGGTCCACCACCTGGTTCCAGCACCGTCAGCTGGTTCCGGGCCGAGCCTTTGGCTAAGGTGCCTCCTCCTGGGTATCCGAGTTCCGCCAACGCCAGGCGGTCCTTGGTAGTGCTTTTAAGCGCGGGCACCTACAGCTTAGTAACCGGGTTCCAGCACCGTCAGCTGGTCCTCGGTCGTGCCATTGGCTCTTGCACACTGGGGCAACGCATCCGGGTTCCAGCACCGCCAGCTGGTTCTCGGCAGTGTTCTTGTCACAGGTACTCCCTCGTGCCAAGCCTGGTTTCAGCACCGTCAGCTGTTTCCGGGTTGTGTCAACTTCACTGAGACGCCTATGCTTGCCCCGTCGTGGGGCGGTCGAGTTAGCCAACTCCAGGGTGCCTCCAGTTTAGGAGCTTCCTATGTGGGCTGCGTGAACTGGTAGTCAAGGCTGGTTCTGTAGTGCCAGTAGGCCCAGCTCCCCCTGTAGGACTGTTGGGGTTCGGTAACTGCGGCTGCCTCGCGGCCTAGCTGTTCTCTCCTCTCCTGTGGGCCTTCGGGTCCACCACCTGGTTCCAGCACCGTCAGCTGGTTCTCGGCAGTGTCTTTTGCTCTTGTACCTTCTGCTCCCCATCCTGGTTCCAGTACCGTCAGCTGGTTCCGGGCAGAGCCTTTGGCTTAGGTGCCTCCTTCTGGGTATCCAAGTTCCACCAATGTCAGGTGGTCCTTGGTAGTGCTTTCAGGCACGGGTACCTCCTGCTTAGTAACCGGGTTCCAGTAACGTCAGCTGGTCCTTGGTAGTTCCATTGGCTCTTGGACATTCGGCTACCCATCCGGGTTCCAGTACCGTCAGCTGGTTCTCGGCAGTGTCTTTTGCTCTTGTACCTTCTGCTCCCCATCCTGGTTCCAGTAACGTCATCTGGTTCCGGGCAGAGCCTTTGGCTTAGGTGCCTCCTTCTGGGTATCCGAGTTCCGCCAACGTCAGGCGGTCCTTGGTAGTGCTTTTTAGCACGGGTACCTCCTGCTTAGTAACCGGGTTCCAGTAACGTCAGCTGGTCCTCGGTAGTTCCATAGGCTCTTGAACCTTCGGGTAGCCATCCGAGTTCCAGTTCCATCAGCTGGTTCTTGGCATTTTCTCAGCCTTCTTGTACCTTCTGCTACATTTCCAAGTTGAAGACCCTAACGTCGACAACCCGGAAGTCCACCCCGATGACGACGACCCGGAAGACCACCCCGATGACGACGACGACGGCGGAGACGACGACGGCTGAGACGACGACGGCGGAGATGACGACACTGGAGACGAAGACCCTGGAGACGACAACATGGAAGACCGAGAAGCAGAAGAACAAGAGGCTGCAGAACAAAGAGCAGAAGAACATTAAGCATAAGACTTAATATCAGAGCAAAAGATATTATCTAAATTATATGCAGAAGAAGACTAAGCAGTGTATGGGGGTGAGTCCGTTCCTCCTCGTGGTGCCCCTGGATAAAGCCTGATGCTGCAGGCCAAACTGAACGCGGACAAATGTAACTTTTGTGACTGGCAGAACGGAAGGTGTAATCTTCCAACTTTTATAGATAACAACTACGGGAATGCCTGTCACAAATGAGAATATGATGAAGAAGTAGAATAGGAAGAATAATAACAGTGGAATAAAAAGAATATGTAGAATAGGAAGAATAATAATAGTTGAAGAAAATGAATATGAAGAATGTAATAAAAAAAAAAATAGGTAGAAGATGAAGAAGAAGATGAATAAGGTGAAGAAGTTGATGTCAAAGATGCTGATGATGATGAAGATGAAAGTGTGGGAAAAGAAAAAAAAAAAAAAGAAAAAAAAGAAGGGGAAGGGCGTGGAATAGTGAAACATCAATATCTGACAAAATAAAAAAAATTTACATACTCAATATCTTTTTCAATCCGAACTTCTTTAAAAAAAAAAAAAAAACATGCTATTCTATTTGATTGGACTAATCCTCATTGCCTTTAATGTCTCCGCCACCTCCCCCATACATCCTACATTATTCTTAGTTGTTTTCCTTCAGGTAGAATGAACCTACAAGGAAAGAAAGGGTTTATTTTAATTCCGATATTTTGGTCCCATTGACTTGCATTGGGATCGGGTATCGGTATCGGCGATATCCGATATTTTTTGAATATCGGCCGATCCAAACCGATACCGATACTTTCCGATATCGGAAGGTATCGCTCAACACTATTAATAGGGGTTTTTCACTTAAAGAAAAGTGGACCCCAAACTCTTTCATCTCCCCTGGTGATCTTGTTTGTATCTTTGCTGCAGTGGGTGACATGCACAACACCAATACAGCCAACCACAGAGCTCGGCGTCTCATGCGGTAGACATTGTGAGAGCCTCCGAGCTCAGTGATTGGCTGCAGGGGCGATGCGATTGCCACCGCTGCAACCAGAACACAGAACAAAGTGCTCTTTGTCCCGCACGCACCACCTCCAATTGCCACTTATCTTCCAATCAGAAGAACAAGTTGCATTGCCAAACTAAGGCAGAAGAGGGCAGCATGGAATTAGTTCACCTCCTCCCAAGACAAGGAGCCGGTGTTGCAAGTGTAATCATGGCAGGAATAGAGCACACCCTTACCATATGATATATAACATACATTAGTAACGGCTTTCCTGGTCACTACACTTGCACTTCTGGAAAATATTCAGGCAATGTCCACTTGTCTCAAAAGAAACTTTATAAAGCCCTTGACCAGCATTGTCTTGCAGGAAATAAAAGGAATTCAATGAGAAGTCTCCAGTTTAACCAGTAAACAAATGGTGTTGCTTACACCTGAGGCTTCGCCACCAGCCATAAGATTTTAATTTAACTCTTCACACCCAGGGAGACCCACCTCACCTTCTAGATCATGGCATCTCCCCTCCCAGGTAAGAATGATCCACAATGGCCAGGGCCAGACTTGGCCTGAATTGTGCCTTGGGTGAAACTGCTCTTCTTTGCCCACACCCTACTGACTTTTTATTTATTTACTTTTTTACCCAGTCTCTCAGAACATGAATGAGGGCAGGAGACTTTCTTTTTAACCACCCCAACATGTCTTTTACGATAACCTCAATGTGCCGTGGAATCTGCATGTCAAACTGCCATCAATGCCACGCTATCTGAACTCCCCGTTACCCATCAATGGACAGGGGCCGGTGGGTGTGAGGCCCTGGGATGCCAGCCCTTACTTCAGCTGGATCTGCATCCTCAGTCACACATCCAGCTGAAGTATATTGTAGCGCACGAATATGCCAGGTCAGTGCTCCTCAATAGACTCAAAGGATACGATGGCTAGTACTCAACTACAAATTAAAATGACGGTGATGGTGAAAGGGGCCCAATACAATCCATTATATGGCTATCAATTTGCCTCCTTGACACTACATTTTGTGCATCCCTCCTTCTGCGCATTCGCTGTGGTATTGATGATTCGTGGGGTGAGGTATCTAGGGGCAATGTAGGACTGCTGCTCTTCCTGCGGTGCTGCATCCTCTTGAGGGTTGTTTGGTCCATGACCTTCCTCCTCTGATGGTCCAGGGACATCTTCCTCACATGGGCATTAAACCGCAGGTTGGGATGGCCCTGCCTCAGAGGCGGTGGCTCTTTCGTGTATGTTGGATTCTGGTCTATATATAAATTAAAACCTTCTTTTTTTAATCACTTTGGTTTGGTAACTACAAATGTGGCTTTAAACTTTAACAATAAGGCTGAAAAACAGTACTTGCCATCTTGGGTCCACGACAGGGGCTTAAAGTTTAAGCGACTCATATAAAGGTAGGGACATTTTTTTCTGGTCCCGGAACCACTATGCTGGCGCTCCCTCCAGTATTTATCACGGCAGCTTCGCCATCTCTGGGTTACATCATTCACTGGCAAAAAAACCCAAAACATTTCTATTTACACATATAACTATAATACCGTGAAGACCACAATACAAAATGAGAACTAGGTTAGCAAAACGTAAACAGCCGAAAAATTAAAAGATCCAAGGCTTTAGCCAAAAAAACAAAATGTGTATTGTATAAAAAAATTTACTTGTTCATCCCCATCTGGACATCTGGGGTGCAGTCAGCATAATTTGTAAATAATTGGTGACAAGTATTGGTCCAGGAGGTGTCCTTAACTAGGCGATTTTGATATGAGTTCAGGTTGCCATTTCTCATTTCTATGTTTGGGGTGCCAACCTCCGCTGTCAGGCAGACCTCCAGCATAGGGTTCTGAGTGTAGTGAACATAGCGAGCACTATGTTTGCACAGTGATTGTCATCTGCCTGGAAATAAGTGCCACTCCAGGCCATAGGGTTAAACTAACGTTTGGCAAATTTGAAATTGAGCAGCATCAAGAGTGCGCCTATGACCACCTGGAGGTTTTTGATGGGAAAACGGAGAAGTCTTCAATCCTGGGACGACTGGCAATAAAACTCCAGAGCCTTTAGTTGCTACAGGAAATGAGATGTTTCTGTTTTGTCTGACGCATCCGTACAAAGAAAAGGTTTTCAAGCCACACATTCCATGAAGTGCGGAGGTAGACTGAAACCAGAACCAAAGCCAGGAGACTTGTTTTCACACGCTCCGTTTGGAGACAACAATTATCCAGTCAAAGCAGATTGTGAGTGGTTGTTGGTGACAGAAAGGTCTTCGAATTGAACTCGACTTCCCAACATTTGAGGTGGAAGAAGCAGATTGTGGTTATGACTACATGGAGCTCTTTGATGGTCATGATACATCTGCGATGTGGCTAGGACGTTTTTGTGGTTCCGGGCCTCCAGAAGAAATTGTATAATCAGTATGAAAATGAATTAGTATTGAATCCCCGCTGGATATAATCAGCAAGAAAGGATTTCATATACGATACTTCACGCTTGTGTATCAAGATATCCTACTCCCCAAATAACACTCATACCCTATTTTCGGCTTTAGAGGTTAAGACCGCACATGTGAACTATAAAAAGGAAGTAATTTTTTTTTTTTTTTTTCTTACTAACGTTATTAGTACAAGTGTTTTATATCATAATTTGAATTGGAAGCATCGACCTAAGGAACTGCACTGGCCAGTAGTGGACGATACAAGCTAAAGACGTTGATATAATGGTTGCAATTGTACTACCATACCAGAAGTTGAACACAGGGTTTTGCATGCTGCTAGGGAAGCTTGGGGGGAATTCACAAAAAATGGCAACTAATAGGACAGTGTGTAATATATGTGTTGCTGAATAAGACACCATAGAAACCAATAAGGAAATTGTCCTTCAGATGGTGGTTTCCAGATGTCACATTCTGATATTCACAAGCTCAAAATACAGAAATGGTAAATGAAACCATGAATATTTATATTTTATTATTTATTTATATAGCACCATTGATTCCATGGTGCTGTACATGAGAAGGGGTTACATACAAGTTACGGATATCGTAAACAAACTAACAATTACAGACTGATAGAGGGGCGAGGACACTGCCCTTGCGGGCTTACATTCTACAGGATTATGGGGAAGGAGACAGTAGGTTAGGGGTTGCAGGATCTCCGCTGTTGGTGAGGCGGTAGCTTCGGTAGTGATGAGGCAGCGGGGTCAGTGCAGGCTGTAGGCTTTCCTGAAGAGATGGGTTTTCAGGTTCCGTCTGAAGGATCTGATAGTGTTTGATAGTCGGACGTGTTGGGGCAAAGAATTCTAGAGGATGGGGGATATTCGGGAGAAGTCTTGGAGGCAGTTGGATGAGGAGCGGATTAGTGTGGAGGAGAGAAGGAGGTCTTGGGAGGACCGGAGATTACGTGAGGGAAGATATCGGAAGATTAGTTCAGAGATATATGGAGGAGACAGGTTGTGGATGGCTTTGTAGGTCAGAATTAGTAATTTGAACTGGATACGCTGAAGGAATGGGAGCCAGTGAAGAGATTTGCAGAGGGGGGAAGCGGAGGAGTAGCGAGGAAAGATGAATTAGCTGGGCAGCAGAGTTAAGGATGGACTGGAGAGGTGCAAGGGTGTTAGCAGGGAGGCATTCTGCTCAATCATTGATTCTGCATCTGATCTACAGGGAAGAGGAAAAACAATAGGCACAATCCCCCATGACTCCGCCATATACATTGTATTATAGGGTCTTGCTGATGACTCACTATATACAGATGTGTCCATGTGACAAGGAATTATATATATATAGTTTTTCTGTCTGTCCTGGAAATCCCACGTCTCTGATTGGCCGAGGCCGCCAGGCCTCGACCAATCAGCGACGGGCACAGTCTGCCACGAATTCTGGAATCATCATTGTCCATATACTACGGGGACATGCATATTCTAGAATACCCGATGCGTTATAATTCCACTAGATTGTGGCCCAATTCTAATGTGACGAGGACGACATCGGCCTCAGCTTCTAAGATTAGTCAAGTAATGTGATAAGCTTGTCAAAAGAGATGTGTTTTTAAAGCACGGTTAAAAATGTGGAGGCTAGGTATTAATCGGGTGGTCTGGGGTAGTGCATTCCAGAAAACTTGTGCAGCGTGAGAAGTCTTGGAAACAAAATTTTGGAGTTGGAGGTTCGAATTATGGAAGATGTTGGTTTTAGATCAGTAGATCAGTTGCAGAACAGTGGACACAGGTAGGGTGATAGACAGACGAGGGAGAAGATTTAGGGTGGTGAACAACTGTGGAGAGTTTTGTGGGTGAGTGAGAAATTTTTATTATTTTAGATGAGGATAAATGAGTGACAGTAAGAGTTTTTGCAGTTTTAAAGTTAAGAAAAGGTTAGATTCTGGTGATGTTTTTAAGGTGCAGATGACATAAGCGAGAGAGTGATTGGATATAGGGAATAAAGGACATTTTTGTGTCAAATACCTTTCAATAGTACCAATGAAAACTACATCTTGCCCTAGAAAAAATAGCGATGGGTTTGGCCAGCAGTCTAATGTGTATGGGAACCCTGGCCAACTGATTGTCATGGGGGAGATGTCGATCGAACATGTCCGATTTCGGAATGCTGATCGCTTTGCTCTCCCATAGATCAGCCACTGGCAGAGATGTCTGTCGGCAGCCTTCTTATAAAGAGCACAGGAACACTCGGAAATATTAACGCTCCTGTGCATGGTAGAGATTACAGAGATGGCTGTAGGGTTGAATGATCGGCTTAAGCATTGCTTGCCCGACAGCCAACTTATGTGTATGGTGGACTTTCGTCTTGATCTAAAACCCCGGCGCTGTGCTGCCAGCTGATGACTGTAGATCTGAGTAGACAAAAGAACAAGCACTTTTAATAATTCCCGTAGAATGTAAGTCCGCAAGGACAGGGTCCTCTCCCCTCTGTACCAGTCTGTCATCGTAAATTTGTTTACTGTTAACCATATCTATAGCCCTGTATGTAACCCCTTTTCTCATGTACAGCACCATGGAATTAATGGTGCTATATAAATAAATAATAATAAAAAGCTTGGTGCTAAGATTGTAAAGGCGGAAATAATGGGGAACACTGAGATGGCTGCAAAACTCAAAGCTCAACTGGAAGAAGCTCGTCAGCAAAAGCTAAATCGACTGGAAGACTACGAGAAAGGAGAGAAAAATCCCAGAAATCCGAAGCTGGAGAAGAGCAAGAAGTTCTGCTGGTGAAAACGGACCTGTCTGGTAGAGCGTGGCCAGTAAACTCCATGGCGGGTCCTGCAGAGCTGCGGGGAGGAAGGCGAAAAAGACAACTGGTTGAGACACACGTGGACAAGGAGAGGGTGCGTTACTTCCATGATGACGACCATCAGAGCCTTCAAGATCTGGTCAAGAGAGAAAAGATGGGAACAGCCGAAGACCAGAACAAGCTATACCTGAGAATGGCAGCCAAGCTCAGAGAGAAGACTGACCAGGATTACTACACCCTGGACGATATGTTTGTCTCAAAAGCTGCAAAGAAAGAGCGAGCAAATGAGGAAGAGGAAAGAGGCGGCAAGCCATGGCCGAGCATCGGAGACTGGCTGTCAGAATGGAAAAATGTCCATTTTGCTTCGATAATGCTGAGCTGCCAAAGCACCTGATCATTGCTATAGGAGTGAAGGTATATTTGTGTCTTCCCAACCACCTTTCCCTCACGGAGGGACATTGTCTGATCGTTCCTTTACAACACTACACTGCAGCGACGCTTCTGGATGAAGACGTATGGAATGAAGTTCAGATGTTCCGTAAAACATTAGTCAGGCTATTTGCCGATAACTGACTGGACTGCGTCTTTCTGGAAACAAACATAAACTTAAAAAACTCTTTCATCTGGTCTATGAATGTATTCCCCTGCGAAGGAGGTGGGAGATATGGCACCCATTTATTTCAAGAAAGCAATTCTGGAATCTGACGAGGAATGGTCTATGAATAAGAAGCTAATAGACCTGTCTACAAAGGATGTTGGGCGATCTGTTCCAAAAGGCTTGCCTTATTTCTCAGTGGATTTTGGACTACAAGGAGGTTTTGCTCACATTATCGAAGACCATAACAAGTTCCCACATTATTTTGGCAAGGAAATCATCGGTGGCATGCTGGATCTGGAGCCCAGAGTTTGAAGAAAAAAAAAGTGTGTGGTAATGATTATGGTGCTTGAACCCTCTAGGTTCAAGCAACATATTGTAATACGATTTCTTATTTTATTATTCTCCGCGTTTTCCGCAATTAATGCGGCCCGAACCGCTTGGCGTAGACTCCGCTAAGGTAGCGTTCGCTGCCCTCGGTGGGGACAGGTGTGCTATGTATTTTAGGAGTTGCTCCAATTTGTAGTTTAAAAAAAAAAAAAAAAAAAAAAAATTCCCATAGGAATTAATGACTACCTTTCCATGACCCCCCAACTGACATGGATTAAAGCCACAGCGCAGGTGCACTGACCTTACAAAGCTGGCAGCTAGGCAAATGTACGGTGTCTGTATATAGGGGGATGTCTGTATATAAGTGCAGCCCCCGTCCTGTGTGTGATAAGCAAGTGCCCCCCGTCCTGTGTGTGATAAGTAAGTGCTGCTGTACAGCTGGCAGCGCTGTTCAAGCACCATGTATTTCCTTCAGGAATTGCCCATCTAGTTTGACTTGTTTGTTTGATATATCCACACTTAATCATGCACAAAGTGCAAGAGTGCAAGAGAAGCGTACTGGAGGAATTAGAAATGGTGGTAATATACCTTTAAGGGTCACCTGGTTCCGTAACCACACATTTTGGAAAAAAACCCTAAGGAAGTTTTACCGAGACACATGTTGGTGTGCTGAATACTTGACCTGGCGACCCTTAAAGTATATTACCCCCATATCCAATTCCTCCAGTACTTTTTTGGCACTCTTGCACTTTGTATGTGGTAATGATTTGATTTGTTATTCGATATATCCACACTTAATCGTGCACATTGAGATTTCTTCACATGTTTTGCACATGCACTGTAAGTGTGACTAGTCATAATATACATACATTTATCCATCTGTATACATTTTGTATATGTGATATTTGGTGTTTGTTGCTCTAATTTAAAACCAGATAGTGGAGATGTCCTTCAATGTCTGCAATCTACTGACATCCGAGGGCAGTCCGATGTTTTCTACAGACTCAGGCCTGTCCCACACGTCCAGATATTTCCGGTACCGGAGTTGTCCGTGTGCTCACGTAGGCCATCCGTGTGCTGTCCGTTTTTATCGTCTGTGTGCATACGTATCACACACAAAGGTTTCCAGGTCCATATGAGGGGTTAAGGCATTAAATAAAGGGTTTAAACTTGCAAAGGTGTGAGCCATTAGTGATTATGTGTTAAGAGTTCCTAAAAAGTTTGCCACAGACATATCATCTTAGGGGTGTGTTAGGACTCCTTAAGTGTCACAAATATGTCTACTGACAATGAGGCGTTATTGTGGTTGGCATGGCTTGTATCACGTCGCTTTGGGGTTCACAACCATATGCTTGAAGAGGAACCACAGCTGCAAAAGAGGCTATGGGTTCACCCTCTACTGTTGCTACGTGGGGCATATGGTCATTTTTCAAAATTATATAATGAACTTCGCAGATACCCAGTGAAGTCTGTTGCTTTGTCTTTCCATTCCCGGCTTTGACAACCTACTTCATGTTTTGCGGCCTTACCTTCTCAGACAAGACACCTGCATGCGACTCGGCGTTTCTCCTGAGGAGCGTTTGCTCGTAACCTTGTGGTTAGTTTTTCGTTACCAAACCTAATATTGCCACCAATAACGTGCAAACCATCGTAATGGGTTAAGTGTTTAGATCTCTAGTTAGTAATGTTCCAGGTCACTAGGTTATACAATGACCATAATCTGGACTGCAAAACATGTATTGGTTAACCCTTGACATACAAATGAAGGCAAACAGTTTGGATATGTCTTCTTACTAACAAGCAAATGCCCGCTGCACATGAGGGCAATCTGGTCGGGGCCGCCCCGGAGCCTTGGGGGCTGGATCTTGCGGTGGATTCCGTGTCTGGAGGCCATGCCTCTTTCTCCTGTTACCATCATCCTCAGACTGCAGGTGTTTTTACTTTATAGGTGGTCATCGCCCCACCATACTAGCACTCTGCCTAAGTTATATTACTCCTATCCTTTGTGCCCTATAGTGTGGCGGCGTCTTCGTACATTGATTGGGTACTGTTTCTTTCCCCATAAACACAGCCCTACTGGCTATCATTTGCACGTGACTGATGAAAGTCCCTTTGGACTGAAACGTTTCAAGTGCTAAAAATAAATCTATTCCACGTTTGCTGAAGATGAGTGCTAGACTTCTTTTTTTAATTAGAGCAGCGACTGTTTAAGTAGGCATAGAAGCAAGATGGTTGCGCTGACTATGGCATGATCGCCACTCAACATCTTTGTGCTGTCTTCAAAGTCTTAGAGAACCAAACAAATGTTAGACATCTATTTGCAGAGGCTGACCAGAGTAATGATGGGTGTGTTGGTGCTAGTACTCAACCACTGGCCTCTTCTGGTCACAAAGCCTTCACAGCTTGTGCATTGTGGAGAAGAGAGGAGCGAACCTTTTTAAGGTTCAGTTACGATTGGCGAACATTCTGATGTTCACCAAACGCATCCAAAACCCATTGAATTAAATGGGAGGTTAACCCAAAAACGCATAGACCACACCTTAAGATGGGCCCAAAAGCTGCCAAAACCACTCAAATTAGGGTCAGACACCAGGAAAAATTGCATCAATTGACCCAGAGTGCAAATAGTATAATTATGCAGCATGAATGCATGGGACAGGGCTTGGTCCAGCATTTCTAGCTTACAAATTGATCAGCAAGAGGTAGCTGAGTGACAGTTGTAGGCCTGGTGCTCCGAGACCACTTCCACTACAGGCAACCCACCAGATGGAGACCAAATTTGGAGTCGTCACAGTTCAAAAAATTATTGGCACACTACTAAAGTTGCATCAATTTCCCCAGAATGAAAATCTTATAATGGGGCTTTGACACCCCCTTCCACTACAGACACCACACAACAAGGAGACCCAAATAAGTCTCCAATTACCAAAGATTTAGCTCGTTGTGACTCTGGAGGAAGCAAAAGGAGAAGGGAAAAAAGGAATATTGCATGCTTTAAAAATATATTTAATTTTTTAAAGTAACAACGGGAGACACCTTCTGATTGTTGCAATAAGTGGCGCAGTAGCAGCAGCCACAGAAGCCAACAATTGTCACAGACTGCAATAAAGTGAGATAAGTGCATGACACTAAAAACTACACCATTGCCTAGTCTGCCCAGTCAATATGAGAGCAATGACTTGTTCATCTTTATGAAAGTTCTGAGCGAACGCTAGCTGCTGGGCATGACAAATCCTCCAAAAAGGTGTGACAGGCAAGGTCAGGACACTTCCATTTTTGAAGACCAAAATGCAAAAGGGTCCAAAACCTCCCTGGAGAATGGCATTGATGTTGATCTCTAGATACTCCTACACCATCTGCTCCAGTTGATCGCTATGTGTCAGACTTGTACCCTTCTGCTGGTGCATACGATGGTGTAAAAAAAAAAAAGTGAAACTAATCACAGAAATTGCTTCTGCCATTTACACTGCTGCTGCTAATGTTTTTGAGTCGGCAACTCAACGTTCTGAGGATTGGAAGTCTAGAACTGTGATGCACTGTGCCTCACCACCACACTTAAGATGGTCTACAAGTACGTCTCAGTACTCCAGAATGCACAGGGAGGGTGGGCATGTGGCAGAATTTACTTTTGTACTGTGGATCTAACAGTGGCAACCCAGTAGTCAGCACTATATCTAATCCTAACAATACGAGCATCATGTTGCAGATGATTGCCTTCTTGCTGCACTAGGTATTGGACTGCCACCAACACACCATGTACTTGGATCTCATGGAAGAGTAACACACACGCTTGCCTTCTGTCCCCTTCCATAAACCATGGATATCAGAGAAGGGATCATTATCCATCTCCTGACTGTTGCATGCCCATCACCTGTTCCTCCTCAATTTGTTCCTTGGCTCCTGCAACTTCACTAACAGATTGTCTGGTACCACGAGCCCCCCCCCCCCCCATATCGCTATAGTCCACACTCCCACGGCATCCTCATGTGCTATGACTGTCCAGAACGTAGATATATTGTTATACTTTCCACATCCTCCTCTGCTTCCTCCTCTTCCTCTGGGACCACTTTCTCCTCCCTCAAACTGTTCAAAGTGTGCTCCAGCATGTAAGTGACCGGAATAGTGATGCTGATGATGGCATCATGAGTGCCAACCATCTTAATAGCCTTTTCAAAACTGTATAGAAGGGTGCAGAGGTCCTTCATCTGTGCCAACCCTGCAAGGGTGAATTGCTCCACGTCCATACTGCATTGGCCCAGGCTACACAAAATGAAATACTCCTCCAGAGCTCAATGCTGCTGCCACAGTCACTGAAACGTGTAGAAGAGAAGACCGAGCTGTGGGTGCTGACAGGGCAGTTTCCAGAACTGCTCGGGCCGAACCTACTGTTGCAGGGCGAAGGAGGTTGGAGACGGAGCAAATGCTTAACCTGTGTAGAAGGGGCATGGTGAGCCAGGGAGGCATAAAAGGGTTTGCGTGGGAAAAGGGGGTTTCCACCAGAGAGGAGTCAGAGGACTGGCGCCAGGTTGCAGGGGAAGATAGGCCACAAAGTAGCGATCACGGCCGGGTACAGCGAGGTTTCGGTGGGCGTGCAGAGGAAAGCACACCTAGTGGAGGATTGCGGTGAGCACCACTTTGCTGAGCTGCAGCATAAAGGACTAGGGGCTCAGTGGGTAAGACTTATGACTGCTTGCTGCCACCAGAAGTGAGGCAGACTTTTCAGGCAGGAAAGCTGGAAGAACTCCACATCGGCCTCAGCTGGCAGCCGACCAACCATCTGACTCAAGAGAAGAAACGTACAGTCGTGCCAAGTGGAATATATAGACTGCCATTCTGAATGACTTTCCTCCATTTACCCCGCACCCTTTATCTGTTTATTTGCTTTTGCTCCCTGTGCGGTTATTGATAAAAATAAATAATTGTTAACCCCTGCTCCGTGCTTTTGCGTCACATCAACTAGTTAACCAGTTGGCCGAAATACCTCTGTAGGGGTGTGATCGTCGGAAGTGAGCACACAGTGGCTGCTTTCTCCAGCAGCACATCCAGGTCAGGATAGTGGCAGAGAAATTGCTGTACCTCCAAGTGGAGGACATGAGCCATGCAAGGCACATGTGTGAGGTTGCCGAAGCATAGGGCCACCATCAGGTTCACACAGTTATCACACACTGCCTTCACTGGCTACAGGCTCAGTGGAGACAGCCATTGCTCAAACTCCGCTGGAATAGCTGTCCACAACTATTATACTTTGTGACTTCGATCTCCAAGGCATACTAATTTGAACACTGCCTGAGCCATGGCTGCCCAGTATGGAGTTGGGAGAGATTCTCTCTGCACTGCTGGAACATGTGTCTCATTAAGGGAGAGGATGAGGGCGCGTGAGTGGAGTCCCTAGTGGAGGAGGAGGCAAAAGCAGTGGACGAAGTGTTAAGGTACAGTCACACTAGACGATATCGCTAGCGATCCGTGACGTTGCAGCGCCCTGGCTAGCGATATCGTCCAGTGTGACAGGCAGCAGCGATCAGGCCCCTGCTGTGATGTCGCTGGTCGGGGAAGAAAGGCCAGAACTTTATTTCGTCGCTGGCTCTCCCGCTGACCTCGCTGAATTGGCGTGTGAAACCGATCCAGCGATGTCTTCGCTGGTAACCAGGGTAAACATCAGGTTACTAAGCGCAGGGCCGCGCTTAGTAACCCGGTGTTTACCCTGGTTACCATCGTTAAAGTAAAAAAACAACCACTACATACTTGCCTACCGCTGTGAGTGCCGGGCAGCCGGAAAGCACAGCGGTGACGTCACCGCTCTGCTTTCCGGCCGCTGCGCTCACAGCCAGAGCAGAGAAGCAGAGCGCCGAGGACAGACAGCGGTAGGTAAGTATGTAGTGGTTGTTTTTTTTACTTTAACGATGGTAACCAGGGTAAACATCGGGTTACTAAGCACGGCCCTGCGCTTAGTAACCTGATATTTACCCTGGTTACCGGCATCGTTGGTCGCTGTAGTGCTGTCTGTGTGACAGCTCTCCAGCGACCAAACAGCGACGCTGCAGCGATCCGGATCGTTGTCGGAATCGCTGCAGTGTCGCTTAGTGTGATGGTACCTTTAGATACAGAACTTTGTCCCTCAAGCCTTGGAGATTTCAACACTTGTGCAGCAGTCCCTTCCCCACCTGCCCCTGCAGGAACCACAGTCACGCTGTGCCCAGTCAGTGAGATGCAACACCCCTGCCCATGGTGGCTCGTTCAGATGTCAGTGGTGAAATGCACCCTGGCAGACATTTTTTTTCAGTTAAAGGGAGATGTCTGCAACATACTGGTGTAGCGCAGGTACATTGTTGAAGTAATGGTGACTGGGCAACTGGTAATGTGGAACTGTGACGGCCATCAGCTTTTGGAAACCGTCTGTATCCACCATGCGGAAAGCAGCATTTTCATGGCTAACATATTGTAGAAGGTGAAGTTCAAGGTCTTTGCTTTGGCATGTGTAGAAGAGAGGACAGGGCTGCACGTGCTGCTGTAGCGCCAGTTCCGGAACTGCTTCGGCTGAGCCTCCTGTTGCTGGAGGGAGCTAGTAACCTGGGTGAAGGGAGCGTAGCCAGGGGAAGGTTAAAAGGGGTTGCACGAGAACTGCAAGGGGCTTCCTGCCAGAGTGCTGAATGGCTGCGGACCGCAGATGCAGTGAGGAGAGCGATAGGCCGCAGCACGCAGAGACAGGGCAGCAGTGTGAGAGACTCGCCTATATCGATGGGTGCGCAGGGAGATGCGTGCCGAGCATTGCAGCAGACGTTCAAGTATCGGCCAGCACACAGAGGAGCGCACGCCGGACAGAGCATTGCAGAGCAGCCATGGAGGTGATGGCAGCTGCTCAGAGACACGCGCCAAGTGGAATTTTGCAGAGAGCTCTACTCTTCTACTCCACAATTGAACTGACTAGGGGCTCAGTGGGCAAAACCGGTGAACACCCGCTGCCACCAGAAGCAGTACCGTGTGTTGGGTGGGGACGCCTGAAGACTAGTGATGAGCAGGTATGCTCGTTGCTCGAGTTTCTCTGAGCACGCTCGGGTGGTCTGAGTATTTCAGCATGCTCGGAGATTTAGTTTGTGTTGACTCAGCTGCAGAATTTGCAACGGCTAGGCAGCTTGAATACATGTGGGGATTGCCTAGCAAACAGGCAATACCCACATGTACTCAAGCTGTCTGGCAGCCGCAAATCATGCAGCTGCATAGATTAAAAAACCAACAATTGAAAAAAAATTATCATTCTAAAACAGTGCTAAATTCTGCAGACACACGAATAAGACGTGTACTGAATCAACCAGAGTCCTCTGTGACTAAGAATGGTGGATTAAAAAAATTGTAGAAAAATCCATCAGTCTCCTTAAATAGAGCAATGGCAGCAAGTGGTGCTGTAAAACGGTTGGTAATCACTGAGGTCACTAGCTGATAGAATACGCAGAAGAGATATTAGAGAAAATCCAGCAGACGCACAAAATTCAGCACAGAATCTACACTTTTAAAATAGGGGACAGTGACAGTGAAGGGCCCCTGTACAGGACTTGTCTGGGCCCCCACCATCAATCCCCACCCATATAAACAAGCTGATTTACATGTATATTCACATTATATACAATACAACAAAATATTCACATGTCTGTTTACACACTACAGACTTGTACATAGTAAATACGGGCACAAAATCTATAAAAGATGCACATACACTACTGTACATTACTGTGATCCACTTGTTCCCATCAGCAGATGATCGGATTGAAGAAATAGAAACCAACTAGGATCAACAGTCGCACCTTTTAGTTACACAAGTCTCACTATATTACAAGACGAGCTGTAATGTTGGTAGCAGTGACTTTCCCAAACACATACAAGTGTTACAGAAACTTTGAAAATTGAAATCATATTAAAATATATTTAAGTCCAGGATGTAACAGGAATTTACCTCGGGGGTGGGATACATTTATGCGGATAGTGGCAGAGTTAAATATACACCGTCCTTCATCGTGGGTAATTCTACTATAGAAAGATTTTAGACAGATTAAAAATGACAATTGATGACCCAACCAGAGAGTGTCTACACCTCTTGGGCTGTTCTCACCACGCCGTGTGATTCAACCGTTACGTTCCCCATCATTAGGTTTCACACGAGGGACCTTGCTGCCCCCCAAAAAAAGACTCTGCCGATGCTACAGTCCATGCGGCTGACGCTGTGGCTTATACGACTGCTAAAAGCTATACTTGTACAATAACGTTCTATTATTCTGTAAGAATTATAATGGTCTTTATTATTAAATACAGATCGTGGTATATTATTGTAATGAATTGCACTGCTCCATCATTCTGAAATGTCCCGTGTCTGACTCGTGCTTGATCAATGAAGCCTTTAAAAAGTTTACAATATTGTGTCTTTTATACAGTTAGTAAAAAGTGAAATCTATACTTTATACTTGAGATCTATAAGAGGTGGGAATAGCATTTTTGGGAATAGTATGATCGGTCATATAGATAAAAAACAATAGGAATTACATTACACAGTAACAAGGTGGGAATATCACTACCTAAAAGAAGAGGCTGCCAACGAACTAAATTGGGAATCTCACAATTAAATCCAAATAAATGTGAGGACGGAGAGGGGCACCGGCTCTCACAGATGGTCCGATATTGTAGAGGAGATCAAGGTGTGGGGGGGGGGGGGACTTACAAACTTTATAATGTTTATTTTTTGGTTTTTTTTTTTTTAGGAGTGCGGCACCTGTCAGATTATATTTGACAAGAAATATAGAATCATCACTAATAAACGGAGTGGTCTAATTTTTGGCATTTGTTTTAAAAATGCCCAATTCTTATATTATTATCACAGGCTGACGCAAGACCAACATCTGTTTTTTCACTTTGCAATATCAGTCACGTTACAATTTACCAGTTTGGCCCACATTCATCATTGCCTTTCTGCCTGTTTTTTGCACGGTTTCGTTTGCACCCAATTATTCTATTTGTGCTTTTTTATGTCTATTTGCTATGATTTAGAATTTCAAATGTACAGAGATTAAATTACCTGGGAAGATTATAACCATATAAATAAAGATCTTAAGGGTAAGACCCCACTAAATATTACCCCTGTCTAACAGGTGCATAAAACCATCTTTAATGCATAATATACAAATAATTCATTTAGTAGTGTAATAAATTAATTTCAAATATGTAATTTTTTTTAACCTACTTAGTATATGTTCAGTAGCTATTGCTTATTTTTGTATTAGTGATATCACCTCGGGGGACCATAAATAAGTAATAAGGGAAACACCGGATTACGTACCGGTAATGCTCTTTTATAGAGCCACGACCACACACCTGAGAGGGGATCCGCCCCTTACGTACAGGAAACCCTATGGAGAGAATAAAAGGGGCAGTCCCCCTCGCTCCCACAGTTGGGTTACAGAGATTGAGGAACCGCTCACCAGTATTGGTAGGCAATCCAATTTTATCGTTTATCTTTAGTGAACATAAGTATAGCTAACTACAAGAACCATTCACCCTGATCAGTGCATCTATGAAAGAATAATTATTAGGGAGGGAAGTGAAGGGGTGCTGTCGTGGCTCTATAAAAGAGCATTACCGGTACGTAATCCGGTGTTTTCTCCTCGCCACGACAGCACACACTTGAGACTTACAGAGAGAGTCATTTGGGAGGGATCACCGTGTTAAGGACTGATCTACCGAAGGACAAGTCAGATGAGGAAGACAAGTCCAATCTATAGTGAGTATAGAAAGTAGTAGGAGAAGACCAGGTTGCGGCCTTACATATCAGTTCTATTGGAACCTCCGCTCTCTCAGCCCAGGAAGAAGACATCGCCCGGGTAGAGTGTGCATTTACAGTCTCAGGAGGGTTCTCTCCTCTTGCTAGATAGGCCAAGCAAATTGCATCCCGAATCCACCGGGATAACGTGTTCTTCGTTACCCCAGAACCTTTCTTATGGCCCTGGTAGGAAATGAAGAGAGCCCTGCTCTTCCTCCAGAGACTAGTCCTATCTAGGTATGCTATTACAGCCCTTTTTACATCTAAAGTATGGTATCTTTCCTCTTCCTGATTTGTAGAGTTACTATGGAAGGAAGGAAGATTTCTTGGGATCTGTGTAATTTAGTCCCCACTTTAAGCAAGTAGGAAGGATCTGTCTTTAACACAATCCTATCCTGGAATATTGATAAAGGAGGGTCTACCGATAATGCTTGAATATCGCTGTCACGATATGGTATGAAAGATCATAAGTAGTTCTCTTGCTAGCCTGCGTGGGCTAAGCCCCCCTTCTTGGAGTAATGCTGCAACAGTTTGTAGCTTCAAATTCCTTCCTTTTCACTCAGCCAAGAGCTGCTTTGCCAGTGTAGATGGGGGAGGAAGAGTTTATTACCTCTAGCTCAGAGAGCCGAAGTATTTACGACCGGCATTCTTGCAGTGGAAAGTGACAGGCTAGAACTGGATTCTAACTTTCTAGAAATGCATAGAAGTCCTTTGTCTTGTGTTAAGATATTACACAACCCGTTTACGTAAAAAACACGAAAATATATATTCTTTACACCCCTCGGTGGATCTATTCACCACGTAAAACCTGATCTTCTAGCTCCATCTGGTAAAGTAGGGTTTTCTCTGTAAATATGTATCCCAGATAGGACATATTTGATCTCATTAGCATGCTCACGTTAATCCGAGATGAATGATGAGTTTGTTAGGACTATGACATGTTTTGTAGCGGAGTTATCGAAATTAGATATAGATTAGAATAAAATGAGTTAACTGAAGAGGTAGGAGGGACGAGGTGATCCAACCCCTTTCTGGGATGTTACAGGCTTGGCTATAACAGTCTGCACACATCCCCAGCTCAGTCTTCTGCTTGATTTCTTCTTCTGGACTTCTTGTCTTCTCCTGAAGCCAGCAGCACGTCCAAATGAGCTGGGACGTATGGTTGCCTGCCATGCTTTGAACATGTGAGTGTTATCTTTTCTCCTTTATTCCCTTTGTTAGAATTACCCGTGTACATATTTGCAATTGTCTCAATTGTAACATCTTTATAAAATATTTTTGATAAAGCACTGCCTAATTTTTATGGAATATAATATTTAATATTAGTTCGTTCTCCTGTTCTAAACTGTACCCTAAGTCTTCTGAAGGGAAATACGCTACTGTTGTGTTGGGTTAGCTTCGGACCCGTTTAATCGAAGCTGGTGGCAGTGATACCGATAGTGTGTGATAGACTTTTGGGTGATGCTGTAGCGGCTGCGGGGCTGATAATTATTGTTCCTGCCTGAGTGGGAGTAGTTATCGCGTCGCTGCAGCGGGCCCAATAGCCAGTAACTAGCAGGCAGCCTTTCGGGCGACTACCCAGGGTGCAGTACCTAATCTGACCTGAGAGTAAGGGGGCACCAGAGATGCAAGTGTTAAGTGGAACTGTAAGCGGGATATACATAAATCCCTGCAGTTTGTGGTATATTGAAAGCAGTGGGATACCTAGAATAAGCCCCTGCTGTAAACTAAGAGGTCAATAGCCTTGTGTGTGTTTTCTCATTACATTGTTAGCAGTGGAGGGATAACTAAGATAAGCCCCCCTGCACATGTGATAGCCGTCTGTTAGCCCAAAGTCACCCCGACCCGTGACGTAGGGGTGACGGCCACGTTGTGAATTGTGACAAATTGGTGGCAGCGGTCAGGAGGAATCCTGACAATCGCTTACTCTTCTGGCTGATGCTAAAGCAACAAGAAAGGCTGTTTTAATAGATACAAATTTTATGTGGGCCGAGTGCATTGGCTCGAATGGTTCCCCTGTAGATGTGCCCCCCAACCATTAGGATTGGCGTCAGTAAAAATTATCTTGGAAGGTTTAATTACCCAAGGGACTCCCCCCAACTAGATTATTCGGCTCCAACCACCAATAGAGGGACTCTATTACATTTGATGGGAGGTTTAAACGACTACTTAAATGGCTTTGAAATTTACTTTCCTCCTGTAAAATTAAATATTGTAACTGCCTAGTGTGGAATTGAGCCCATGGAACCGCCGGAATGCACGACGTAAAGGAACCTAAAAGGGACATACCATCCCTAAGGGAGATTACAGGGTTATTTAATTACAGACTGCACCTTTTTTATTATTATGGACTGTTTGAATGTCCGAGATGTTTCCTTCTGGAATCCAGAGTCTAGGATAAGACCCAAGAACGTTTGATGGGTTGTTGGAGATGATCTGCATTTTTCCCAGTTAATCAACCATACTATTTCCTGTAGGGATGAGATTGTGTCAGACGCTGATTACACTGTGAGGGGGAGTTCCCAACTACCAGAAGATCATCTAAATATGGAATTGAGTATCTTTTAATCTTAAAAATGACATCACTTTAGTAAATACTCTAGGAGCTATTGACAGTCCGAAGGGCATGGCCGTGTATTGAAAATGATGTATTTGCTCACTAATCATTATCGCCACAGGCAGATACTGCTGGTGTTCATCATAAATTGGTAGATGATAGTATGCATCTTTTAAGTCGAGGACTGCCATAAAGCACCCCGGAAATAGAAGTTTAATTGCGGACCTGATTGATTCCATCTGAAAGGTCTGATTTTCTAGAAAGATGTTCAGCTTTTTTAGATTTATTATAGTTCTATATGATCTGTCAGGTTTTGGGATCAAAAATAAAGGAGAGTAAAAACCTTTTCCCCTCTGATTATACGGAATTTCAACTAATACTTTTTTGGAAAGGAGATCAATTATTTCCTGTTCCAAAAACTGTTGTTGAGATTGAGACTTCACAGAAGTCAACAGGAATGAGTCCGGAGGGACTCGGGCAAATTTTAACTTTAAGCCTGAGGTTATGAGGCTAGTTGCCCAAGAGTTGGAGGTTACAGCACGCCACTGCGGGGCGAAAAAAGATAGTCTGCCACCCACTGGTAGATCCATACTAACGCGGTTTATCCTCCATTTTAAATGGACGTTTTCCGAAAATGGAGCCTCTTTGTTTGTTATCCTTATTTGCCCAGCGGTCTTGGTTTTTGAAATCCCTTCTCTTATTAAAGATAGGCTTCCGGAAGGCTCTCCTATAGGACGGAAAATGGTTATTAGGGAACCCCTTTTTTCTTTGACCCACTTTGGTGAGGATCTCATCTAATTTTGTACCAAAAAGGTACTCACCCTGGCAAGGAAGGCCACATAATTTTGTTTTTGTCTGGGCGTCCCCCTTCCAGCCTTTTAGCCACAGGGCTCGACGAGCCGCGTTTCTTAGGCCTGCTGATTTGGCAGCCAATCTGAGTCAGCAGAGGAGTCCGCTAAAAATGCCGTAGCGCCTCTGATTAGGGGTAATGAAGAGATTAATTTCTCTCTAGATAGTCCTCCTTTTAAACCTTCCTCCAGGTCATTAAGCCAGACTAGCATGGACCTCGCAGTGCATGTAGCAGATATGGCCAGTCTAAATGCCCCAGAACATGATGCCCATGCTCGTTTTAACAAAGTATCTGCCTTACGATCCAGTGGGTCCTGTAAGGAACCCAAATCTTCTATGGGGAGTAAGGATTTTTTGGACGTGGATGCAACCGCTGCATCTACCTTCGGAGCTTTGGCCCAGATAGACATGTCCTCATCCTTAAAGGGATAACGTCTTTTTGACGAAGATGGTAAACCTCTTTGCCCCTGGCTCTCCCATTCTTTTTTAATTCTTTGATTGGATTTATAACGGGTAAGGTAGGCCTCTTCTTTTCTGACAATCCTGCAAACATTATATCCTGTGGTGTTTTAGGATCTTTACTGCTTTTAATACCCATGGTGTTACATACAGCTTTCACCAGATTATCTATACTCTCCGTAGGAAAACGCGCATCTTGCTCCCCTTCTGAGGAAATATATTCCAAAGAGGCATCCGTATCTGCTTTATCAGAAGAATGATCTGACCTTGGCGAATTATACTTCCTGCTCCAAGAATCAGGAATACTTTCTGTACTATGGAAAGCCCGTAACTCGTCCCTAATCATCTGTCTGATGTCTTCGGATCTTACAGAGGCTTCCTCCCGTACCGTCTTCTCTATACAGACATAACACATTTTCTTTGCATAAATATCCGGAGGGGGCTGGGTACATAAGGCACATTGTTTGTTTGTGCTTTGATTTTTCCGATCTTTTTGCCTAGGGTATATAAGCAAGAGGGGCCATAATCGGCTTAATAGGGAGGGTACACACTCACCCCAGTGAAGCAGATGATCAATGTACCGGCCGTGGAGGAGGAGATGCAGGCACAGGCTGAGATGTAGATCGGTCAGACTTCTTCTCTTTAGCACTCTTTGTAGAGGATCTTCTTCCGCTGCTTGCGCTGCTGCGAGGGAATTTGGCTGTGTCCTCTGAAGGCACCGCTGAGTCCTGAGGTGGCGTCGCCATGCTTGGACGCTGAGGAATCAGCGCTGGAGCGTTTTAAAGCTGGGCGACGCCATTTTCTTCCTATTGAACCCGGAAGTACTCACCACTTCCGGGTCGCGGCCATCTTGGATCTCGTGCTGCACTGCCCGGCGTCATCTCTACTCTGCTCCCACACTGGATGCTTGTACTTTGCCTCCAGGGGAGCGAAAATGGCAGCAATAACTCCCGCATTTACCGCCAGCAGCAGCGCCGCACTCCGGGGTATAATCCTTTGCCGCAGGCTCGCCTGATGTGTCTTCCTGCCCGTGACCCATGCGACCTGCTGCCCTGGCCTCACGTAGCCTGCCAGCGGAGGGGGGGAAACTGAAGCCAGGACCCCCGACACTGCTTCCAGCACTGGAGCCCCTGCCGTCCTCACAGGTAAACCGCACAGACGACATCCAGGCTAGGTATCCTCTTCTCCATTGGGTTCCCTTAGGAACAGGAAACCAACTGTGGGAGTGAGGGGGACCGCCCCTTTTATTCTCTCCATAGGGTTTCCTGTTCCTAAGGGGCGGATCCCCTCTCAAGTGGGTGCTGTCGTGGCGAGGAGAAAATACTGGGTATGTAATATCAAAAACATTAAGAATGAGTTCAAAGAGAGGTAGTGTGCACCAACCACAAACCTAAAGAAAAACAACCCCTTAAAAAATAACTATTTAAATATCAAAAAATAAAAAAAAATATTACAGAATAGCTATAAAACACCCCTATAGGGATAAACAAGAATCAAGGCAGCAGTCTCTGGGAGGTGGTAAAGTTAGCCTAATGCTCCCCATGGTAGGCCCTTGATTGTGACGGCCTAACAGCAGAAGTTGGCACCCTAATTTTGCGATGTGGCACCCCTGCTCCTCGAGGGCTGTCCCTTCAATCCCTAAATCTATAAATGTAGGGGTACAGAAACTCTTCCACGTCCCTACCCCCTTAAAGTAGAGTATAATGCTTTACTTGTATGTATGTATGTATGTATGTACGGCCCGGGTGCCCATGTAGAGCGGATAGTTCTGCAATGTTAGAGCAAAATACCCAGCCGTCCAGATGGACAGAAGCTCAGCTGAAGCAGCTGTGCGACAGCAGTGTGGAGCAAAAGCAAGAGAAGAGGTCCTAAGCAGTACGGGGGATGCAGGTCACTCATCATGTGGCAGATCATCCCATGGTCCGATTCCCTCAGATCCGATCCAAAACAGACGAGGGAACCCCCAAGAGTAGACTCTTGACAGGGAGTATGCTGCGTTACCACAAGAGGCGGTACGACCCAGGCACGTACTGAAGAACCTAGAAAGAAGTGCAGGGAAAGTAGAGAATGTTAACTGTATGGAACTCTATGCTGATGCTGTATCTGAAAAGGATGTGCTGTGAACAGAGGAAAGTAAAGTTTTAAATGGACTGTCTTTATATGCAACAATGCCATCAGCAGAACTTCAGCCAGCTCGATGGGACCCCGACGATGCAGAAGGTGAAGCAGAAGGTATGCTGCAGATGGGACATTATATTCTTGTGATGGGAGACCAGGGCGCATTAAAGCACATACTCTCAGCCACGACCATGGCCCTGGCACACCCTCACATAAGGAAAACACATAGCGACAGATGCAGGAGGATCCAAATGGATCCAATGCATTTGTGAAGATTCAAACACACTAGACCACTGAAGTGTATATAAGCTTGATAATACTTTATATATAGGCTGTCAAGAAGAGGAAATATAGCAATAGCAGTTCGATTTTAACTGACTAGTATAAACTATGTAACTAGCATCCGGATATTATGCTGTATAGATATCATGGACCGACATCCACTCAATTAATACGGTCTCAGAAGCATGTACAGTCATGGATAAAAATTTTGAGAATGAGACAAATATTAATTTTTCCAAAGTCTACTGCTTCATTTTTTCTAATGGCAATTTGCATATACTCCTGAATGTCAGTGATCAGCTTAACAGTAATTACTGTACTTGCAAAGTCAATATTTGCCCCGAAAATGAACTTTAACCCCCAAAACACATTTCAACGTCATTGCAGTCCTGCCTTAAAAGGAGCAGCTAACATCGTTTTAGTGATTGATCGCCAGCCCTGTTCTCATCAACACCCACACCTGTGTTAATGGATCAATCAGTCATGATTAAGTAAGAATGACATCACTGGACACTTTGAAAGGAGGCTGGTGCTTGGTATCATTGTTTCTCTTCAGTTAACCATGGTTATCTCTAAAGAAACACGTGCAGCCATCATTGCACTGCACAAAAATGGCCTAACAGGGAAGAGTATCGCAGCTACAAAGATTGCACCTCGGTCAACACTCTATCGCATCATCAAAAACTTCAAGGAGAGAGCTTCCATTGTTGTCAAAAAGGCTCCAGGGCGCCCAAGAAAGACCAGTAAGCGCCAGGACCGTTTCTTAAAACTGTTTCAGCTGCGGTATCTGACTACCAGCAGTGCCGAGCTTGCTCAGGAATGGCAGCAGGCTGGTGTGAGTGCTTCTGCACGCACTGTGAGGCGGAGACTCTTTGAGCAAGGCCTGGTTTCAAGGAGGGCAGCAAAGAAGCCACTTCTCTCCAGAAAAAACATCAGGGACCGACTGATATTCTGCAAAAGGTACAGGGAGTGGACTGCTGAGGACTGGGGCAAAGTCATTTTCTCTGAATCCCCTTTTCGATTGTTTGGGACATCTGGAAAACAGCTTATTCGGAGAAGAAGAGGTGAGCGCTCCCACCAGTCTTGTCTCATGCCAACTGTAAAGCATCCTGAAACCATTCATGTGTGGGGTTGCTTCTCAGCCAAGGGAATCGGCTCACTCAGTCTTGCCTAAAAACACAGCCAAGAATAAAGAATGGTACCAGAATGTCCTCCAAGAGCAACTTCTCCCAACCGTCCAAGAGCAGTTTGGCGCCCAACAATGCCTTTTCCAGCATGATGGAGCACCTTGCCATAAAGCAAAGGTGATAACTAACTAAATGGCTCATGGAACAAAACATAGAGATTTTGGGTCCATCGCCTGGAAACTCCCCAGATCTTAATCCCATTGAGAACTTGTGGTCAATCATCAAGAGACGGGTGGACAAACAAAAACCAACAAATTCTTGCAAAATGCAAGCATTGATTATGCAAGAATGGACTGCTATCAGTCAGGATTTGGTCCAGAAGTTGATTGAGAGCATGCCAGGGAGAATTGCAAAGGTCTTGAAGAAGGGTCAACACTGCAAATATTGACTTGCTGCATTAACTCATTCTAACTGTCAATATAACCTATTGGTACTCATAATATGATTGAAATTATATTTCTGTATGTGATATAAACATCAGACAAACACTAATAAAAACCAGAGGGCAGCAGATCATGTGAAAATATAATTTTGGTGTCGTTCTCAAAACTTTTGGCCATGACTGTACTTCGGTGTATACTTGATCTATAAAAGGTTCTTACACTGACTAGCTCACAATATATGGTGACATAGGATGACCACAAATGTTACAAAGGGAGACTCAAAGATGTACGAGTGTCAGGCTAACAGTATAATGGAAGGCTATGGTGTCAGTTATAAGGTGACCATTATGAGTGGCCTTTAGGTCCCTCAAATGAAGGACAAAATACAGAAAAATATTTCAACAATAAAGTGCAAGTGTGCTTGACAATCAATAGCTCAGGTTAAAACTTTGCCGCATATATAAGACAGATGTCCTGTGCTCAGAACTTCTGAGGAGGGCAGATTGTTATCCGACTGTAGCTCTGTTGGCCCATTGTGGTCTCACTAGGAAAGTCCCCTGATGAACACTGTCACTAGCAAAATCTAATGGGGGAGAAACGAGTCAGGACTGAGGATGAATGTACCTTCATGGCTGACACAGGACATCGGTCATATCTTATATAGTGGAGTGTTGTCCTCCACTGCACCTCCTCCCCTGCATCCATTTACTACTTGCATTGAATAAAGAGAGGATTGTTTTACTGCATCACGGAGTGCCAACTATTTTTTTCCTCCTTGACTGTCTACAATGTGGTGCTGCTCAAATAATAAGCGTTTTTGATTTTACACAACTATATTTTGTTATATTATTCTGAAATGTCCTGTGTCTGATTCCGCTTATGGTTTGATAAATGAAGTCTTCAAACTTTAGAATATTGTGTCTTATTTCATCTTGATGGAATAGGCTAAAATCCAAACTTCATATTTGGGGCAATCAAAAATCAATTTTCTTAGATTCTTAAAAAAAGGGTCCCCTGTCCTTATTAATGATATGGAAAAGCAGGTAAAAAAAAAAAAAAAAAAAAAAATCAATAGGATGAAGGCACCAAAGAGCAGTTTCACACAAGGCACCATTAAGGCTGGCCGTGGCCATTGTGATTCATTATGTGAAACAATACTTACCGCCCGAGGAGATCCACCTTATAGATCATGACATCTCCCCTCCCAGGTAAGAGTTAATTAAATCTCATCATGGCTGGTGCCAAAGTCTCAGGTGTAAAAAACACCATTTGTTTACTGGTTAAACTGGAGTTGAATAGAATTGAACTGGAGACTTCTCATTGAATTCCTTTTATTTCCTGCAAGACAATGCTGGTCAAGGGCTTTATAAAGTTGCTTTTGAGACAAGTGGACATTGCCTGAATATTTTCCAGAAGTGGAAAGAGCCGAGTGATCTCCCACAGGTGAAGACTTGAAGCTTTATTCCCCTTTTAGAAAGCCCACCAACATCCTTACGACCCGAAGCAAAACCACAACCTGTCCAAATACGCAGTGAGGAAGAGATGAACCACCATGTGCTTGTTGGTGTCACCGGCAGTGTGGCGGCCCTGAAGCTGCCCGTTCTAGTGTCTGGCCTGCAAAAGATACCTGGGGTTGAAGTGCAGGTTGTGACAACAGAGAGCAAAGCATTTCTACAGCATACAGGATATACCGGTACCAATCTACAGTGATGATGACGAGTGGAAGATGTGGAACCGCCGATCAGATCCTGTGTTACACATCGAGTTACGACGCTGGGCAGATCTGATGGTTCTTGCTCCCCTAGATGCCAACACTTTGTCACAAATCCCACTGGAAGTCTTCCCCAATCTGGTGACCTGCATAGTTCGTGCATGGGACTTAAAGAAGCCATTGCTCTTCTGTCCAGCTATGAGCACAGCCATGTGGGATCATCCCATCACTACAGAACAGATTGAACGTCTTCGCAATTTTGGATACATTGATATTGCATGCATTGAAAAAACCCTGATGTGTGGGGACAAAGGACTCGGTGCAATGGCAGAGGTCGGCTCTATCCTTGATAAGGTGGTGGAAGTTCTGTCCAAGGACCAGCCTCGTCAGTGAAGTCACAAACCTGGCTTATGTTGTATCGCATCTTTCTAATAATAGGAAGGAGTTAATGTTAGTAATAGTTTATGCAAAAGTGAAATGATAGCAGTAAGATAATACCCAAGTAAACACGGGGCGAGTATTGCTTGGAGGCTCAGAGCCAACCTCGAGGCTAGAACTGTATTCTAGAGATTTAATGAATAAATAATGAAGTCTGAAGTAGTTATTGTTCATTGTGAGGGAGCTCACACCGGGGCGTGGCTAGCAGCTGGGAGAGCAGGACGCACTTTCCACGAGCTCCTCTGTTAAAGATCATAATCTACAGAATCCGAGAGTTTGTGGACTCATCCACACATCTGGAGGGCATTATATATCTGATCTCTAGAGACATTTGTGCCTCATATTGGTCGCAAATCTGCGTTTCAAGCACATTGGAACTCTGGGGCCTACAAGCAGGCCTAAGGCCTAACTAGAGAAAAGAGAGCCCGCCAATTGTCCGCAGACCTGCGGCTTCTCTCCCCTCCACGGAGAGGAGATTGGAAAGAGGAGACTGTGGAGAGACTAGCGCCTCACTGCTGGGAGCCGGTGTTTCTCGTTGGGTGGGAGCGGCTGCTGGTGGAGGACCCTACAAGAGGTGAGCGGACCGCAGACACACCAGGGACGCTTTCACCGGGCTCTCCCCCCTCCCCCCTGCCTATGCCGGAACCCCGACATCAGATCATACACCGCGGTGCGAAGATAGAGGAGGATCCCACCTGACACCTGCTGACTGAGTGCCCCGGAACGGCTTCCCTGGAGCGGCTCCTGCGTCTCCGCTGCTGACCGCCGGCACTCCCATCGCGATCACTAGGTGAGCGTTGGCGTGGAGGTGCGCGCCTGGGAGAGCGAAGCGGAGGGGCGCCGACTGCAGCGACCGCTGCCCCGGACCTGGCGACAACTCACCTGTGCCTCCGCTGGTGAGCCCTGTACTAAGGAGAGGTGCGGTGTGAGAGGGTGGGCGCCATCTTGGACCTCACACAGGCGGCGGACGGAGAAGACTCTTTGAAGGTATAGTCGCCCCTGTCCTGGGTCGCGCTTCCCCTCGGCTGCTGGCCTCCTCTGATGTCTCCTCGGATCCGGCGCTGACGTTTGGCTGCTGTGGTGCAGGGGCCCTGTTGGGAACGACTATCTGCCAACTGACCCACAGAGAGATATCGTCCTGGGGGGACATATTCCGGTACGAGGAGGTGTGTGTGTACTCAGCAGTGGAGCACTGAGAACTGGACCCCTTCTCTGTTGCCCTAGGCTATCCCCCTCAGCTGACTCTGTTTTGACCACCGCTCAGTGTCGGGTGTGGAGAGAGGGAGATCCGGCCTAGTTAATCACTGCACCAGGCGTTATATTATCCTTTAATGTGTCTCTCTCTGCCGGTCACAGCACCTGCTACACTCCAGATCTGAGACAGGAGTACCCTTGCCTCCAGCTGCTCTTGCGGACCCCCTCACCTGCTATCCCGCTCCCAAAAGCACAATACACTCCTTATTAACCAACATAGCTAGTAGTTCAGAGCAGTTTACCTCACATAACCTGTACGGAAACTACAGTTAGCACATAAAACCATATGCAAGTCTGACCCTAAAACCGGATACCTGAAAATTGTGATCCGCATCTGAATAAGAAGTTGAACTCTATTAACCATTTAATATTTAACCTCTCATCGATATACCTATATAAAAACAAGAGTCCAGCCAGTCAAATAAGAGACTTTCTAGTATATCACACTATTAGGCTATGTGCACACGTTCAGGAATGTGTGCAGATTTTTCATGCAATTTTCCTGAAGAAAACCTGATGTTTTCTTCCGGAAATCCGCATGCATTTTTGGTGCGTTTTTGATGCGTTTTTTTCTAGCGTTTTTGATGCGTTTTTTAAGCGTTTTTAATAACAAATAAAGTTGGTTAAAAAAAAAAAGAAAAAAAGACTCTCATAGGTCATTTCCTGTTCCATCCCCTCTTCTCCATTTTGCTTTTTTGCTGCTTTCAACATGCCGCACGTTCAGCCCCATTGGCGTCTTTCGCCACAACAAAACCATCTTTTGTTGCTGACGGCACTGATTTTGCTGCACCACCACACTGAGCAGGTAATATAATGTCATTAGATGTGCACACTATGCGGACTATGCTGTGGATTTGTAGTGTTTCTGTTGCTGCTGATAGGCTACTTCCCACTTCCGTAACGCTTCCTCGCAATCTGTCGTTTTGGGATAAAACGGATCCTGCATATGTGCTTGCAGGATTTTATTTTCCCATACACTTGTATTAGCAATGGTTTGCGACGTTTTGCCGCACGTTGCATCCATTGTGCGATGTATGTGTCTTTTTTTGGCAGACCGTCGACACGTAAAATCCTTACCTATATGTTTTTCTTGGTGCATCGCATCCACCATTTTTGACTGCTCATGTGCGACCAGAAAATACACCCACTCCTCCCCAGACTGCAGAATGGGCAGCGGATGTGTATAAGAAATGCATCTGCTGCCCACGTCATGCAGTTATTTCACAACGTCCATGGGTATGTTGGCGCCAGTGTATTGCGACGGAACAGAACTGATGGAAGTGAAAGTAGCCTTAGCAGCGATTGTCTATGCGTTGTACAGTACTATATATGTATGTATGTATGTATGTATGTATGTATGTATGTATATATGTATGTATATATGTATGTATATATGTATGTATATATGTATGTATGTATGTATGTATGTATGTATATATGTATGTATATATGTATGTATATATGTATGTATATATGTATGTATATATGTATGTATATATGTATGTATATATGTATGTATATATGTATGTATATATGTATGTATATATGTATGTATATATGTATGTATATATGTATGTATATATGTATGTATATATGTATGTATATATGTATGTATATATGTATGTATATATGTATGTATATATGTATGTATATATGTATGTATATATGTATGTATATATGTATGTATATATGTATGTATATATGTATATGTATATATATATATATATATATATGTAATTGTCTGTCTGTCTGTCTGTCTGTCTGTCTGTCTGTCTGTCTGTCTGTCTGTCTGTCTGTCTGTCTGTCTGTCTTTCTGTCTGTCCTTGAAATCCCGCGTCCCTGATTGGTCGATGCCGCCAGGCCAATCAGCAACGGGCGCATCGACGTTGTCATAATGGTTGCCATGGCGACGATGATGTCATAAAGGTTGCCTCGATCAAACATCGACGGACACAGTCTGCCGCGAATTCTTGAATCATCATTGTCCATATACTACTGGGACATGCATATTCTAGAATACCCGATGCATGAGAATCGTGCCACAATTCTGGGTAAATAATAAATACTATATTCTCCCATAGGAGCAATCTCTGAGAAGGAATAGAAGACGTCCAAAACGTATGTGGGTTCATCCCATTATTAATGAGCGGGAGGAAAAGGGACACTTTCATGTCCTTTACCAAGATTTAAGGAGGTAAGATATAGGTAGAAATGATATATTGTCTTCTGTGTTCACCTTTTTTTTTTTTTTTTTTTTTTTTTTGATGTTATAAACTGTAGTGTTATATATCTGTGGTTTGAGAATTATTATTTTTTTTTTTTTTTTTTTTACATTCAGTTTTCCTGAAAAATTTATCCAGTTTAGCCGGCTTACGATTCAGGCATTTGATCGCCTTCTTATAATTCTGGCTCCACAACTCAGCTACGAAGACACATGTATGCGAAGATCAATCTCTGCTGAGGAAAGGCTGCTCATCACCTTGCGGTAAGGCCCTTTTTAAAAAAAAAAAAAAAAAAAAAAAAAAATCCACACATTGGCCCCATAGTTAATGCTGCAACAGTGCCCCCATAATGCTGCTATTACGTCCCAATGCTGCCAGTGCCTCCATAATGCTGCTATTACGTCCCAATGCTGCCAGTGCCTCCATAATGCTGCTATTACGTCCCAATGCTGCCAGTGCCTCCATAATGCTGCTATTACGTCCCAATGCTGCCAGTGCCTCCATAATGCTGCCACTGCGCCACAATGCTGTTAGTGCCCCTATAATGCTGCCACAGTGCCGCCATAATGCTGACAGTGCGCTACAATGCTGCCATTGCCCCCATAATGCTGCAATTATGTCCCAATGCTGCCAGTGCCCCCATATTTCTGCCACTGCGCCACAATGTTTACAGATCTAGTGCCCCTCAATCGTACTAGTTATGTTGTCATGCATATTTTCATAATTATTTAAAATATTCTAATTTGTTCACATTTTTTTCCAGGTTTTTGGCCACAGGAGAGAGCTACACATCCCTGCACCTCCAATTTAGGGTTGGCAAATCCACCATCTCTCAAATTGTGAGGTGCACATGTGCCGTCATCTGGCAGAAGTTGCAGCCCATCGTGATGCCTTGCCCAACCGAAGAGACTTGGCTGCAGGTAGCAGCAGGCTTTCAGTCTGTGGCCAATTTCCCCAACTGCGTAGGTGCTGTCGATGGCAAACATGTGAGAGTGCTGAAGCCACCAAGATCAGGATCACGCTTCTTTAATTATAAAAAATATTTTTCTGTGGTCCTGATGGCGGTGGCTGATGCCCATTACAAGTTTGTTGCCATCGACGTTGGTGCTTATGGCAGTTCTGGGGACTCTCGGGTGCTGCAATCATCACAGATTGGACTTCAAATTCTTCGAGATGGCGGAACGCTCCCAGCCCCAAGACCTTTGCCTGGTTCCACACATCCTGTACCCTTTGTGATGGTATCGGATGAGGCATTTCCCTTAAAAACTAACCTGCTGCGCCCATACCCGCGAAGGGCACTGGATGACCGGCGGAGGATTTTCAACTATCGGCTGAGCCGTGCACGAAAATATGTGGAATGCACCTTTGGGATCATGTGTAGTCAGTGGAGGATCTTTCACACTGCCATCCAGCTAGATACGGAGACCGTGGACACTGTGATCAAGGCATGCTGTGTTCTCCACAACTACGTTCGGGAATACAGCACAGAGGTAGTTGAGGAGTCACAGCTGTCTGAATTAATTGCAGTGGACAACTTGGGTCAAGGCAGGCAATCCATCTCGGGGGTGCGTGTGCGAGAAACCTTCACTGACTACTTCATGAGTCCTGAAGGTGCCGTGCACTGGCAATACTCCTGTGCCGGTGTTGAGCAGCCTGAACAGCAGAGAAGATCGAACACTTAATCCCCATCAAGATGTCAACCTGTTGAGAAGAGCAAATCGGATGGCTAACCCCAAAGCAATCAAGGCCCTTGTGTTCTTCATCAGTACAGCTGAGCAGATTGGATGGCTAACCCCATGCATTCAATGTCCTTTTGATCTTTATCATTTAAAAAACAAAAGGAATTAATAAATAAGAATTTTGTTTGAAAAATCAAACCTTGTGTCCGCAACTTACTCTTTAGTCACTGACAGTTATTATCCCATTACTCACAGTTCATAATCTGCAAATTGAAATAACCTTTTTTTAGAATAAGAAATTACCAGACATTTTTGCAAAAACAAATTTAGTTTTTATTCATAAATAACACTGTGTACTACACATAAAAACAAAACGTCTTTAAATGACGTTGGTATTATAACACAGGGACAAACATTGTCCAGAACAGTCCATCAAAAATGGACAATATAACAACCTGTCAACAGGACAAAATACTGCATCAACAATGGATTTGTGAACAACCTGTCAACAGAACAGTTGGGTTGGGGACAGAAATCCAAACAAATTCACCTTTGTCCGGACACACATTTCCAAAAAATATATGTATAATTTTTTCCCAAAACAAAATATGTGTACTACACATAAAAATGTAACGTTGGTAACAGACGTAGCTTGTAGAAAAAAAGGACAAACATTGTCCAAAACAGTCCATCAAGAATGGACGCTATCAAAACCTGTCAACAGGACAAAAGTGCATCAACTATGGATTTTTGAACAACCTGTAAACAGGACGGGGGGGATTTAGGACCTATTTCATCAAAATTGCTGGTACTCTGGCTCGTACCCATACCCCGGAAACATATCTTGCGACGAAATACTCGTGTTTTGTGAAACATTATGCCCAGAACTTTGACGAGTTGGACAGTGGCTGGAATTATAGGCTTCAGCAGCGTCGGGCCTGTGTGCTGCATGAAAAAACCTTTGAGAAGCAGCTGGTGGTGGTGGTGGTGGCGGCCCACTTGGGATCGTAAATGCTTTCATAATTCCCACCACTATGTCTTGTGGTGGGGGGATTGCTGATGGGACAGCAGCAGACATTAGGACTGCATTAACTGCTGTCATGCACAGGCTCTGCCTGTCCCATGTCATGGACCTTAGGCGGCTAGCTACCACAGATCCAAATTTATCCATTTCATCTTGTGGAGATGAATGGTCTATCATATTGAGGGTTCGACTTGTGAGTGCCTCAATGGCACTAGTCGAACCATCCTTTTTTTTTCCCCTTCTTGGGTGCTGGCCTAACCATTGGCACAGGACGGGCAGAACCAGACCCCAACCCAGTGGGCCTTGAACCCCCAACAAAGGAGCTGGACGCAGCAGAAGAGGCAGGAACAGCAGCGGAAGACAACACCGCCGCATCCACCGCAGATGACGAACTTGCCACAGTACAGGTGGGGGGCATAACTGCAGCTTGCATGGATGATGACTGCCTAGGCAAGGGTGGATTTGGTGAGGAGCAAATAGGATAGTCCTCCACCTCCTCTCCATCACCCAGCTCCAGGCTGTTGTCTTTCTGGACCGGTGGGGTTTCGGCCCTAACATTGCCTTCAGTTCTGTACAAGGAATAAAAAAAAGACTTTGTCAATACAAGAGTACTTTTAAACGTGGAAAATTCCAATAAATATATATATATATATATATATATATATATATATATATATATATATATATATATATATATATATATATATATATATATATTCTTACCGCCGCAAATTTCTGCTGGTTAAAATGAATTGCAGCTGGTCTGCAAACGGCACCCTCTTTTTTGAGGGCGAGCTGCCACTTTCTACCTTCTGTGCCTTTATCAGTCTGTCGGTCACTGATCTCCAACGTTTTTTCACATCTTCCACTGAAATTGAACAATTTATAAAAATTAGAAAGGAAATAGATGGTGGCACAGTTCTAACGCATCGGCTACTACAGAATATGCCTGAACACGTAGTATATTGGACAGGACAAGTACTATATTGCCCAGCCACGTATGTCCACAAGTTTCACCAATCCAAAGTGGCACTGGACAGAGGGGATTTATGATCAGGTTGTGCAGTGATTGCGCAGAGACCGCTGACACGACAGGTACTGCTGCATCGAACTTGCCGCTTGCACTGTCAAGGACAGGGCGGGAGGTCGGAGGGTGAGAATAACGTAATTTTTATTATTTTTTACTTTCAATCTTTGTACTATTGATGCTGCATACGCAGAATCTATAGTAAAAACATTGTCAAACAGGGTTAGGTGTATAACCAGAGTGCGTAACACCTCGCTTTGTTAACGATGTCATTAACCCTGTGTGAGGCATGACTAGAGGGGAGTATGGAACGGGCACTGACTGCGGTGAGGAAAGAGCGGCCATATTGACGCCAGTCTGAGCCCGTCGCACATTGGTTGTAACAATGTTTGTGTGTTTTTTGCCACAACAAACCAGCCACTTGGATTAAATGAAAGACAAAATCCCCAAACAATGAATATCCGTGACAGACAGAAGGACAGACAGAAAGAGGGAAGTGACACAAATAGACAATTATATAGTACATACGTAATAAAAATAACACGAATTTAAGATACTTACAAATAAGTTTTTGGCCCGCTTTTGGTAGCTGAGGCCACTGCGGATAAATTTCTGTTACAATGGCTGGCCAGGCATCCCGTTTAGAAGCGGAGGCTTTGTACTCCTCACTCGCACGGTCCCAGACCTCCGGGTGTTTTTCTATCTACAATTTTGATAGAGAACCAGTCACTACATTTGATAAAATTATTATTTTGATAAATATAAAAAAATCAGTACACTTATGGTGCCAAGATTCTAACGCAGCAGTTATTAGACATATGTATTTCTGTATATAGCAGCCACATACTATGTAGCACAGTCCACGACATTTTTTAGAATACCCGATGTGTGAATACAGGCCACGCAGTACATAACAGTGTACACGCAGTATATGGTCAGCTTCACACTCAGCATAAGACAATACGGTCCGTATTTTGCTGCCGTAAATCGGTGACAATTCCCCAAAATATTGTCCATATCTCCTACGTAGGCAGGGTGTGTCAGCGTATTTAGCGCATGGCATCCTCCGTATGTAATCCGTAAGGCATCCGTACTGCGAGATTTTCTCGCAGGCTTGCAAAACCGACATACGGACATACAATGGATCCATGTGCTCCAAAAAATAATAAAAAAATATACACTCTCTCTCTATATCATAGATATAGATATAGATTATCTATATCTATATCTATATCTATATCTATATCTATATCTATATCTATATATATATGTAATCTATCAGACAGCGGTAGTTAGCTTAAAAGCCGGTAATTAAATTCCCGAATTTTGCTATCTCCTTCCTAAACCCGACATATGTGACATGGTTACATACAGTAAACCATCTCATATCCCCATTTTTTGGCATATTCCACACTAATTGTTAGTAGTGTGTATGTGCAATATTTGTGCTTTCTATCTACTAAATTTAAGGGTTAATGGCGAAAAAAAATGGCGTGGGCTCCCGCGCAATTTTCTCCGCCAGAGTAGTAAAGCCAGTGACTGAGGGCAGATATTAATAGCCTGGAGAGGGTCCATGATTATTGGCCCCCCCCTGGCTAAAAAAATCTGCCCCCAGCCACCCCAGAAAAGGCACATCTGGAAGATGCGCCTATTCTGGCACTTGGCCACTCTCTTCCCATTCCCGTGTAGCGGTGGGATATGGGGTAATGAAGGGTTAATGCCACCTTGCTATTGTAAGGTGACATTAAGCCAGATTAATAATGGAGAGGCGTCAATTATGACGCCTATCCATTATTAATCCAATTTTAGTAAAGGGTTAAAAAATACACACACACATTATGTAAAATGATTTTAATGAAATAAAAACGAAGGTTGATGTAATAATTTATTGAACCCTCAATCCGTCTGAAGACCCTCGCCCTGTGACAAAGAAAAAATAATAAACCAACAATATCCTTACCCTCCGCAGATCTGTAACGTCCAACGATGTAAATCCATAAGAAGGGGTTAAAATATTTTGCAGCCACGAGCTTTGCTAATGCAGTCATGCTCATGGCTGCAAAAACCCCGGAGAATATAGGTAAAGTTGGTCAATTACCTATATTTACCTGCATTTGTGGTGAGGCGCCCTCTACTGGCTGTTTCTAGATCGTGGGAACTTTCCTAGAAAGCTCCCAGGCTCGAGTTCATAAGAGGGCGCCCTCTGCTGGTTGTCCTCATATGAACTCGAGCCTGGGAGCTTTCTAGGAAAGTTCCCACGATCTAGAAACAGCCAGCAGAGGGCGCCTCACCACAAATGCAGGTAAATATAGGTCATTGACCAACTTTATCTACATTCTCCGTGGTTTTTGCAGCCATGAGCATGACTGCATTAGCAAAGCTCGTGGCTGCAAAATATTTTAACCCCTTCAGATGGATTTACATCGTTGGACGTTACAGATCTGCGGAGGGTAAGGATATTGTTGGTTTATTATTTTTTCTTTGTCACAGGGCGAGGGTCTTCAGATGGATTGAGGGTTCAATAAATTATTACAACAACCTTCGTTTTTATTTCATTAAAATCATTTTACATAATGTGTGTTATTTAACCCTTTACTAGTCTTGGATTAATAATGGATAGGTGTCATAATTGACGCCTCTCCATTATTAATCTGGCTTAATGTCACCTTACAATAGCAAGGTGGCATTAACCCTTCATTACCCCATATCCCACCGCTACACGGGAATGGGAAGAGAGTGGCCAAGTGCCAGAATAGGCGCATCTTCCAGATGTGCCTTTTCTGGGGTGGCTGGGGGCAGATGTTTTTAGCCAGGGGGGGGGCAATAACCGTGGACCGTCTCCAGGCTATTAATATCTGCCCTCAGTCACTAGCTTTACTACTCTGACGGAGAAAATTGCGCGGGAGCCCACGCCATTTTTTTCTGCCATTTAACCCTTAATTTGCCTTTAACCCTTAAAATTTAATAGCTACAGGCAAGTAAAGGGTTAATGACGTAAAAAAAATGGCGTGGGCTCCCGCGCAATTTTCTCCGCCAGAGTAGTAAAGCCAGTGACTGAGGGCAGATATTAATAGCCTGGAGAGGGTCCACGGTTATTGGCCCCCCCCCTGGCTAAAAACATCTGCCCCCAGCCACCCCAGAAAAGGCACATCTGGAAGATGCGCCTATTCTGGCACTTGGCCACTCTCTTCCCATTCCCGTGTAGCGGTGGGATATGGGGTAATGAAGGGTTAATGCCACCTTGCTATTGTAAGGTGACATTAAGCCAAATTAATAATGGAGAGGCGTCAATTATGACACCTATCCATTATTAATCCAAGACTAGTAAAGGGTTAAAAAAAAGTCTTGAAAAAGTATTTTAATTAAATGATCACAACAGGTTTTTGACAATTTTTTTTATTTTACAGCAAAGGGTTAACTATTCTGGCTGACCAGAGATGGACTGATAAGTTCATCTCCGGTCAGCCGGTGAGTCCGCGCAGCCGCAGTTTTCACCGAACGAGTCCCCCCGAACAGCGCGAGCTGCCTTCGGGAGAACTCGGTATACAATGAACGGGATCGCTTTACGATCCCGTTCATTGTATCGGCGGCCGCGGTTTAGAGCAGCCGCATGTTATGTGGCTGCTCTAAACTGTAGATCATCGTGGGACACTCGTTTATTTGGATGCTGCGGAGGGTAGGTATATGTTGTGGTTTGTTTTTTTACTATTTTTTCTGACGAGGGATTCGTGGAATTGGGCGTATAGGTGAGTATGGGTTTTTTATTTTTTTATTTATTTGAGGTGGCGATCGGCGGGGACAGGTATGTATATTTTATTTTCACAGGTAACCACTGGCCACCAATGAAAGTTTATAGGGGTGTGTGTGTGTGTGTGTGTGGGGGGGGGGGTTTAATACGGGCCACTGGCCACCAATGAAAGTTTATAGGGAGGGGGGGTTAATACGGGCCACTGGCCACCAATGAAACTTTATAGGGAGGGGGGGGTTAATACGGGCCACTGGCCACCAATGAAACTTTATAGGGAGGGGGGGGTTAATACGGGCCACTGGCCACCAATGAAACTTTATAGGGAGAGAGGGGGGCATCAAAAAAAGTTTTTATTTTGCACGCAGGAACAGTTCGATGGGAAATACTGCTCCCATCGAGCTGAGCCTGCTGCTACAATAGGGAATAGATATAGGCCGATGGGAGTAGTAGTAGTCTCATCGGCCTATGTCTGACAACACACATACACCATATACACCACACACACGAACACACACAAAACACACACATAGACACTTACCACACTAATCATAAAAGGCACATCCAGCGCCATCCAGTCATACCAGTCCATGCTGGCAGCCATCATCCAGGAAGACGAATATTGTCTTCCTGGATTATGGGATGCTCCTGGCATGATGGGATGGCCATGTGACTTCCGGTAGGCCGCACTGTGTACCTCCGCAAATCTGCTTGAATTCCGCAAATTTTTTATAGATTTGCGGAATTCAAGTGGTACAATACAAGTCTATGGGCACGGAATCGCCGCGATTCCGCAAATTAATGAACATGCTGCGTATTTTACCGCGAATCTTTTCCGCTGCGGAAAAATACTCAGTATGTGCACATAATTTGCGGTTTCCATTATAATTGATAGGATGCTTAATGTTAGCGTTTTTTTCGCGGTTTTATAGCGAAAAACCGCGAGAAAAACGCTACGTGTGCACACAGCCTTACAGTGGGGAAAATAATTAAGTGAGCTGACACTGACACCTAGTGGCCACTTAAAAGAACAGTGGCTCCTTCTTCTTTTCTATAGCTGGGACAGTGATAACTAAATTAATGATAGAGTTACAGTGCAAATACTCCAGTAATATGATGTAATAGAAGTTTTGCCTGCTGATAAAAGGAGGAATCAGTTGCTTTCTTTGTGTTTTACAAGTTACACAATGGTCAAAACCAGTACAAAGACGCCAAAGTCAATTAAGGCAAACTCACAAGCCACCCAATCAGACCTAGATAAATATCTAAAAAAGCGTCTTACTAACCCCAGTGACAACAAAGCAAACTACCCTGCTAACCCAGCACTAGTAGGGGAAACAGATACAGACATGGAAAGCGATTCGGACATAGGTTCTGATTATAGAGACCAACAGGTGACACGCTCCTTCATTAAACGAATCCTATCCGAGGCACTAGGGCCTATTGGAAAAGAATTGGCAGATATCAAACAGGAAATATCCCAACAAGGCCATAGACTAGAGACCCTAGAAAACACTCCATAACAGCTGCATAGAACACTCTAATGCTATTTTGACCTGTATTAAAGCCCAGGAAGAACAACTACAAATCGTCCATGCCACTTTAGAGGACCACGAGAACCGGGAGCGTAGAAATAATATCCGAATAAAGGGCCTGCCGGAATCTGTCGCCTTTGAAGCCCTAAATAAGGCAGCAATTGAAATCTTCGGTTCCCTATTAATGGAGCAGGATCCCAAAGATATGGAAATCATAAGAATTCATAGAGCACTCCGTCCCAAACCTAAGAAAGGAGATCCACCTAGAGATATAATATGTAGATTCTTAGACTTTCACACTAAAGACTTGGTGTTGAGACGTGCGAGAGAAGCCCAAGATATTAAATTCGAAGGCACACAGATCAAACTATTTCAGGACTTGTCAGCAACCACCCTAAAGAAACGATATTTGTTAAAACCATTCACTGATGCGTTACTTCAGAAAAAACTTCAATACCGTTGGTTATTCCCATTTGGAATACAAGTCATCACTGAAGATAAAAGATTACAGGCCAGAACCTCTGCTGAAATACAAAAATTATGCAAGGAACTGAACATTTCACTAGACCAATACCCCGACATCGAGACATTCCATGCGGCTGCTCTGTTACAACCCTTGCCTACGCCCACCCCTTGGCACCAGGTCTCAACTCCTAAGTCCCAGAAATCAAAACGCAAAGGTCCCAAATCGACTCCTATCAAGGATCAAGACACTTGAAAGTTTGACTTGAAAAATAGTTGGTTTTAGCTACATTGAGACTCTTTAGGAGTAATCTGTAGAACATACCTTGGTTTTTGACCATTTCTTCTTTATAAATATTCTTTATAGCTCAAAGTAATATCAGAAGTTTAAAAGGTAGCTACTGTTACAAGTTATTTTGCCTCCTACCAGCAGGCATCACTTCAATATTTTGACATATTTCAAAATGTTACAACTAAATTGGCACTGTTATGTTTCTTCAATTTCTAACCTTTTCTTCTCCTAATTTCTCTACGCCCTTCCTTTCTTTCCCTCCCCCATCCTCCCTCATCCTTTTCTTCCTCCAGGCACCTTGGGACGCACACTATCGCTGAGAAATACAACCACATGGCTGACAACTAGAAGGTATTTAAGCTGCTCACCTCCAATACCAATGGATTCAATTCTCCTATACCAAGAGGCCAAACCCTCTCACATTTTAAGAAAAAAGGTATTGACATATTACTCCTACAAGAAACACACTTCACTAGCAATAAAGTCCCTACATTTGAAAAAGCATACTATGACAGGTGGTACCATGCCACTTCCCCCCCCCCCCCCCCCCCAAGCAAAATCCAAAGGAGTATCCATAGCCTTAGCTAAAGGAATCCCTTTTTTACTCCAAGACCAAATGGCAGATACAAATGGCCGCTATTTAATGATAAAAGGAACTTTGGCGGGAGTGGCTATTACGATCTGTAATATTTATGCCCCCAACAAGAAACAATTAAAATGGCTCCTGTCTATGTTTAAGAAAATAAGAGACTTTAGAGAAGGTACTCTCATACTAGGGGGGGGATTTCAACCTGGCTATAGAACCTTCCATAGATACTACAAAGAAAAAAAGTGCGATCTCACTAAAAGACCTAGCAAGATTAAAGCAAGCTCTTCTTTCCTTAAACCTCATAGATATTTAAAGATATTTACATCCGACTGAACGAGACTATACTTTTTTCTCACGCCCACATGGTTCTTATCACCGGATAGATTGCTTATTTGCACCTAGATCATTGTTACCTAGTATCCAAAAAGCAGACATTATTCCCTCACTGTTTTCAGATCACTCGGTAGTGGTAACTTCGCTGCTCTTGTCCAAAGAATTCTCCCCCAATAGATCTTGGCAACTAAACGATTCCCTCTTAGACAACCCCACCATTAAACCTCGCATCATCAAAGCAATTAAAACATATTTTGAATTAAACAATACAGCCGAAACATCACCGTTAATGCTTTGGAAAGCGCACAAGTCAGTGATAAGGGGTGAACTGATATCACTGGCGTCTTACCTGAATAAAATAAAAAATAAAGAACTAGATTCTTTACATAGAGAGATAATATGGCTAGAATCCCAACACAAGAAAACACTGCTACAACAAACCTTAACAGAACTCACAGAAAAAAGACAAAGATTAAAGGATATTCTTAGACAGCAATCTGCTAAATTTTTCACGTCTTGGAAAAATCACATACTAGTGCATGGAGATAAAGCCACAAAATTATCCATGTCATTAATCAAGAAAAGACAAGCACGCACATTTATTCATTCTATTTTAACTAGAACTGGTTCTAAAACCCAAAATTACTCCCAAATAGAAAAAGAATTTTTAAACTATTATAAATCCCTTTACCAATTGATGAAGAGGGACAGGAAAAAAACCAGAGGAAACATGATATTCAAACATTCTTAAAAAGCTTAAATCTCCCAACCCTCTCAACAAACCAACAAGAACTACTAGTTAAACCATTTACTCTTGTGGAGCTCCAGTCAGCCCTGTCGAAGTGCCCCAAAGGGAAAGCTCCGGGCCCGGATGGCTTCACGGCTCACTATTACAAGTCCAATGCGGGAATCTTACTCCCTTACCTTCTCAAAATGTGTAACGCTCTACAAGGAGGTGAGCAGGCGCCTCGCCAACTTCTTGAAGCAAGGATCTCACTGATTCATAAAGAAGGGAAAGACCCAGAACAATGTGGTAGTTATAGACCCATATCATTGTTGAATCTGGATCTAAAGCTCTACGCGAGAATGTTGGCAGAGTGGCGGGCGTGCTGCCTCAGTTAATCTCCTTAAACCAAACTGGATTTGTGAAAGGTAGAGAGGGGAAAGATAACACATATAAAATTTTACACTTGTTACAATATGCCAAACTAAAAAAGATTCCAATTGCACTAATGAGTATAGATGCTGAAAAAGCGTTCGATAGGGTTGACTGGACTTTCCTACAAGAAACTTTACTAAAATTTAGCTTCCCCCCTGCAATAATAACGGCAATTATGGGCATGTATTCAGACCCCACAGCGAAAATCAGAATAAATGGATTTCTCACTGACTCATATCAAATCCTAAATGGTACCAGACAAGGCTGCCCACTGTCTCCGTTACTTTTTGTTTTGTCCCTAGAACCCCTCATACAAGCCATACAACAATGCACAGACATAGAAGGCATGCAGATAGGCGGTAACCACTATAAAACAACAGCATTTGCAGACGACCTCTTATTAGTAATCTCAAAACCCTTAAAAAGCATGCCAGCCATTATGGATATCCTAGAGCGCTACGGTAAATTATCAAATTTTAAAATGAACAAAACAAAATCCGAATTACTAAACATAGGCCTACCAACCAGAGAGGTGAACTACATCAAATCCACATATCCTTTTCACTGGCAACAGAAAAGCTTAACATACTTAGGCATTCAGTTATGTGCTACTGATAAGGACCTCTTCACTCTTAATTATAACCGTCTATTGGGAGAAGTGACTTCATGTCTCAGGTCCTGGAAGGACAATTTTCTATCCTGGATAGGGAGAAAAAACATCCTAAAAAGTCTGATCTTATCAAAATTTCTGTATATGTTTAATATGATCCCTATCCAGGTCCCCCACTCTTTCCTAGCTAAAATACACTCCCTATTTCTTAGATATATTTGGCACACAAATAAACCGCGTATTAATTTCAAAACTCTCACAATACCAAAAGACATGGGTGGAATGGGAGCACCAGATATTGTAAAATACTACCAAGCATCGCACATATCTAGAACGAAACATATCTAGAAATTAGGATTATTTAGTTTAGAAAAAAGACGACTGAGGGGCGATCTAATAACCATGTATAAGTATATAAGGGGACAATACAAATATCTCGCTGAGGATCTGTTTATACCAAGGAAGGTGACGGGCACAAGGGGGCATTCTTTGCGTCTGGAGGAGAGAAGGTTTTTCCACCAACATAGAAGAGGATTCTTTACTGTTAGGGCAGTGAGAATCTGGAATTGCTTGCCTGAGGAGGTGGTGATGGCGAACTCAGTCGAGGGGTTCAAGAGAGGCCTGGATGTCTTCCTGGAGCAGAACAATATTGTATCATACAATTATTAGGTTCTGTAGAAGGACGTAGATCTGGGGATTTATTATGATGGAATATAGGCTGAACTGGATGGACAAATGTCTTTTTTCGGCCTTACTAACTATGTTACTATGTTACTATGATCCACTGGATCAGAAACACAGAAGACAAACAGTGGCTCAGAATAGAGAAAGCATTGTCCCCGTTACCACTACGCTCCATTTTATTAGGGCAAAACAATGATCCGACTCTAACTAAACCAAAAAATCTACATACACTAGCTACATTAAAGATATGGGGTAAACTTCATCGTGCCCTGATCCCTTCCCTCTCTCCACTAACATGTCAAAGACATTTTAGACTCACTGCCTAACCAAGTGGCGCACATCTCATTGGAGCGACTATGCGAAGATGGAACCCTTCTTCCCCTACAAGAAATACGCAAAATCCCTGGTCTCTCAGGTCTAACATTCTTGCAATACGGTAAACTCACACATTTTCTTCGCCAGAGTCACCATTTGGTCGACTTCAATAGGTCCCTGTCCTCCTATGAAACACTATGTGCCAGAAAGCTACCACCAACCCGTATCCTTTCAACAATATACCAATCTATACTAAAACTGGAAACATCACTGAAACGAGCCTACATAATGAAATGGGAAAGGGACATGGGTACTTCCTTTTCTGAATCACAAATTAATCATATATACAGACATTCACATGGTCCCTCTAAATGCGTGCGCATCCAAGAAAACTCATTTAAAATTATCACTAGATGGTATGTGACACCCAATCGAATGCAGAAATGGAGCCGTGCCTCGTCTTTAAACTGTTGGAGATGCGGAATAGGTGAAGGCAGCTACAAACATATGTGGTGGTCTTGCCCAATACTATCCACTTTCTGGAGGGTGTTGGAATCTACCATATACGAAATAGTGGGTAAATGTATTGTCCTGAAACCAGAATTTGTCCTGCTAAACTTTCCAATCTGGCCAGATGATGGGAATGCTTCTAAATTGGCCCAATTTATCCTGACGGCGGGGAAATCTGTTACCAAAATTTTGGAACTCAAAATCAATACCTACCACACAACAAATATATTCCAAGTTTGAACAGCTTTACCACACAGAAGAACTAGCCTCAAAAATAAACCATACCATTGATAAGTTTCACAATACTTGGAGATCTTGGACCCTATTTAGAACTAGTTCATCATTTCTCTCTACATTATCATCATGAATACACAATTGTCCCAAGGAACTGCCGTTCCCCACCCTTTTCCCCCCCCGCCCTCCTGTCTGCCCTTCTATTTACTTCCTCCAATAACGCCTTCTCAAGCTTTCCTCCCTCTCTTATCTCTATCCTTTTTTCTTTTCTTTATTCATTGATTAAAGTTAATCTATCTAGTTTGATCAAGCTAGTTCAAAAATGTAGGACTCAATGCTAACACTTTTATGTCCTCATCTAAAGTGGACAGTTTTGTCTACTATGTAATTCATGTATTTCAAACTAGGTAACATGTTATGTTTACTGTTATGCTTACTTTTACCGAAAGCTGTTATATTATTCTAAAAATTTTCAATAAAAAGACAATTGAAAGAAAAGTGAGGGAGCTCACACCAACCGAGTAAACAAATATAAAAATCAAGTAATATATTTTAAATGTCATTAAAATAACTTGGCCCACAAACCAGTTATGGCTTTTATAATGCAGATATTCCAAAATCTAAAATGTGTTGCTTCCTGAAGGCTCAAAATGATGTGTCCTGTAAAAGCATTCGGGTATCGCTACTGAGCATATCCTCTACTCAGGAGTTAAAAGGTCCGGATCAAAGTTAACCCTAGCCATTGCAGGGACAGTTTACACCCACTGCTGATGGTGTGGGCACAGGTCCTGTGCCAGCGTTGGCAGTGCATGCATGTACTGGAATTGCTGCACATTTTTTGTCTGTATTACAGAATAAAAATATGGAAAAAAAGGACCCACTCACCTTTAATAATCCATGTACACAAATATGCTGTGTGACCTATATGCAAACATATCTACCGGTATATATTTATATACACATTATGTGGCGGGGCACTACGGTTAATGAGTACATAAACTCCGCTATTGCTTTAAATGTTAAAAACGTAAGGTACTAGGGGCGCGATACATCAAGACCAGCGTTGTTCACATCAGCTTTGATGAGGAGACCAATGAGCGGCATACACCGCTGTGTGTGCCTCGCCACAAAATCCTACTCCAGTCCCTGCTGGAGTAAGATTTGTGGTGTAGCAAACACCGCCACTCATCATGAATTTGAGGAACCACGATCATCACTCCCCATCCCACCCCAGTTCCTTCCATATTGCTTTTTTCCCCTTAAACTTATTATTTTTATTTATCCTTGGAAAAGAAAGATGAAATAAAAGGTGATCAATATGTTGCGTATAACCAAAAATGGCCCTAAAGCAACTCTGGCTACAGAAAAATAAAATAGCCATGGGTCTAAGGCTATATTCACACTTTGCGGATTTTGCTGCGGATCCGCAGCGGATTTGAACGCTGCGGATCTGCAGCAGTTTCCCATGAGTTTACAGTACAATGTAAACCTATGGGAAACAAAAAACGCAGTGCACATGCTGCGGAAAAAAACGCGCGGAAACGCTGCGGTTTACATTCCGCAGCATGTCACTTCTTTTCTGCGGATTTTCATCTGCTCCAATAGGAAACTGCAGATGAAAATCCGCAGAAGAAACCGCAGTAAAAACCGCGACGGGTTTTCACTGCGGATTTTGGAATTCTGCTGCGGAAAAATCCGCAGTGGAATCCGCAAAGTGTGAACATAGCCTAAGAATCTAGCAAAGTGATTTTTGTTCTGTGCTTAAAAAGAAAAACAAGAATTAAAATATAAAAAATCCCATAAGTTTGATATAATCCATAATTGTGTTGATCCACCGAATATAGATTACATTTCACTTACCTAGCACTGTGTTTAAAATAAAAAGGTGTGTTAGTAGATTAAATCCAGATTTTATATTTTTTTTCTTCATCTCCCCTCCCAATAAGTGTAGCAAAAAATCATCAAAAAGTAGTAAATACCCTAATAATAATTTTATTTATATAGCGCCAACATATTCCACAGCACTTTACAATTAAGGTGGACATGTACAAACAATAAAGACATAACAGAGTAGCACATAGTTCACCAGTGACAGGAGGAGTGAGGGTCCTGCTCGCAACCTTACAATCTGTAATGATAAAGGGGGACGCAGTAGGTAGAACGCTCTTGTTATGTGTGGTCCAGTCATAATTATAATAAATAGGGGGTTTCAAATTAAGCTGAATGAAGTCATCAGCCAGTATCCAAGTACAGTCATAAAGTGCTGTTGGGTGCATGGGGGATGAGGAGACAGATGAGTAGGAGAGACTAGATTCTGAGGAAAATGTAAAAAGAGGGAACAAAGAACAGTTAGATTAGTGAAGTAATGTGATAAGCTTGTCGAGATGTGTTTTTAAAGCACGGTTAAAAATGTGGAGGCTAGGTATTAATCGGGTGGTCAGGTGTAGTGCCACTGGCAGAGATGTCTGTCGGCAGCCTTCTTATAAAGAGCACAGGAACACTCGGAAATGTTAACGCTCCTGTGCATGGTAGAGATTACAGAGATGGCTGTAGGGTTGAATGATCGGCTTAAGCATTGCTTGCCCGACAGCCATCTTATGTGTATGGTGGACTTTCGTCTTGATCTAAAACCCCGGCGCTGTGCTGCCAGCTGATGACTGCAGATCTGAGTAGACAAAAGAACAAGCACTTATAATAATTCCCGTAGAATGTAAGTCCGCAAGGACAGGGTCCTCTCCCCTCTGTACCAGTCTGTCATCGTAAATTTGTTTACTGTTAACCATATCTATAGCCCTGTATGTAACCCCTTTTCTCATGTACAGCACCATGGAATTAATGGTGCTATATAAATAAATAATAACAAGCTCGGTGCTAAGATTGTAAAGGCGGAAATAATGGGGAACACTGAGATGGCTGCAAAACTCAAAGCTCAACTGAAAGAAGCTCGTCAGCAAAAGCGAAATCGACTGGAAGACTACGAGAAAGGAGAGAAAAATCCCAGAAATCTGAAGCTGGAGAAGAGCAAGAAGTTCTGCTGGTGAAAACGGACCTGTCTGGTAGAGCGTGGCCAGTAAACTCCATGGCGGGTCCTGCAGAGCTGCGGGGAGGAAGGCGAAAAAGACAACTGGTTGAGACACACGTGGACAAGGAGAGGGTGCTTTACTTCCATGATGACGACCATTAGAGCCTTCAAGATCTGGTCAAGAGAGAAAAGATGGGAACAGCCGAAGACCAGAACAAGCTATACCTGAGAATTGCAGCCAAGCTCAGAGAGAAGACTGACCAGGATTACTACACCCTGGACGATATGTTTGTCTCAAAAGCTGCAAAGAAAGAGCGAGCAAATGAGGAAGAGGAAAGAGGCGGCAAGCCATGGCCGAGCATCGGAGACTGGCTGTCAGAATGGAAAAATGTCCATTTTGCTTCGATAATGCTGAGCTGCCAAAGCACCTGATCATTGCTATAGGAGTGAAGGTATATTTGTGTCTTCCCAACCACCTTTCCCTCACGGAGGGACATTGTCTGATCGTTCCTTTACAACACTACACTGCAGCGACGCTTCTGGATGAAGACGTATGGAATGAAGTTCAGATGTTCCGTAAAACATTAGTCAGGCTATTTGCCGATAACTGACTGGACTGCGTCTTTCTGGAAACAAACATAAACTTAAAAAACTCTTTCATCTGGTCTATGAATGTATTCCCCTGCGAAGGAGGTGGGAGATATGGCACCCATTTATTTCAAGAAAGCAATTCTGGAATCTGACGAGGAATGGTCTATGAATAAGAAGCTAATAGACCTGTCTACAAAGGATGTTGGGCGATCTGTTCCAAAAGGCTTGCCTTATTTCTCAGTGGATTTTGGACTACAAGGAGGTTTTGCTCACATTATCGAAGACCATAACAAGTTCCCACATTATTTTGGCACGGAAATCATCGGTGGCATGCTGGATCTGGAGCCCAGAGTTTGAAGAAAAAAAAAGTGTGTGGTAATGATTATGGTGCTTGAACCCTCTAGGTTCAAGCAACATATTGTAATACGATTTCTTATTTTATTATTCTCCGCGTTTTCCGCAATTAATGCGGCCCAAACCGCTTGGCGTAGACTCCGTTAAGGTAGCGTTCGCCGCCCTCGGTGGGGACAGGTGTGTTATGTATTTTAGGAGTTGCTCCAATTTGTAGTTTAAAAAAAAAAAAAAAAAAAAAAAAAAATTCCCATAGGAATTAATGGCAACCTTTCCATGACCCCCAACTGACATGGATTAAAGCCACAGCGCAGGTGCACTGACCTTACAAAGCTGGCAGCTAGGCAAATGTACGGTGTCTGTATATAGGGGGATGTCTGTATATAAGTAAGTGCAGCCCCCGTCCTGTGTGTGATAAGCAAGTGCCCCCCGTCCTGTGTGTGATAAGTAAGTGCTGCTGTAAAGCTGGCAGCGCTGTTCAAGCACCATGTATTTCCTTCGGGAAATGCCCTTCTAGTTTGATTTGTTATTTGATATATCCACACTTAATCATGCACAAAGTGCAAGAGTGCAAGAAAAGCGTACTGGAGGAATTAGAAATGGTGGTAATATACCTTTAAGGGTCACCTGGTTCCGTAACCACACACATTTTGGAAAAAAAACCCTGACGAAGGAAGTTTTACCGAGACACATGTTGGTGTGCTGAATACTTGACCTGGTGACCCTTAAAGTATATTACCCCCATATCCAATTCCTCCAGTACTTTTTTTTGCACTCTTGCACTTTGTATGTGGTAATGATTTGATTTGTTATTCGATGAACTCGAGCCTGGGAAAAGTTCCCACGCTCAAGTTCACATGAGGACATCCAGCAGAGGGCGCATCACCGCGACTTGAGGTCACTACAGGTCATTCATTACCCGGGGTTTTACATTCAGGAGCACAGCTGCATTAGCAGAGCTCCTGGGTGTAAAATGATTTAACCCCTTCAGATGGATTTACATCGTGGGACATGACTGTTCGACGGAAGGTATGGGATTTTGTTTTTTTTTTCTTTTTTTACAGAATGAGGGTCTTAAGGTGGATTAAGAGTATAATAAAATATTCAAACACCCTGTGTCTTTCATTAAAATACTTTGTAATGTGTTTGATTAACCATTTCGTACTATTGGATTAATAATGGATAGGTGTCATAATTGACACCTCTCCATCATTAATCTGGCTTAATGTCACCTTACAATAGCAAGGTGACATTAACCCTTCACTACCCCATATCCCACCACTACACGGGAGTGGGAAGAGAGCCTAAGTGCCAGAATAGGTGCATCTTCCAGATGTGCCTTTTCTGGGGTGGCTGGGGGCAGATGTTTTTAGCCGGGGGGGGGGGGGGGGCAATAACTATGGTCCCTCTCCAGGCTATTAATATCTGCCCTCAGTCACTGGCTTTACCATTCTGGCGGAGAAAATTGCGCGGGAGCCCACGCCAATTTTTCCCGTGATTTAACCCTTTAATTGCTAGAGCGCCCAAATTTGGCACATACTCTACTAACATTAGTAGTGTAGAATATGCAAAAAAATGAGATGGTTTACTGTATGTAAACCATGTCTGATGTCATATGTTGGGTTTGTGAAGATGGGAAATAAATATAAATACAGTGTGTGTGTGTGTGTGTGTCTTAACGAACATTTGAGCCCATGGATCCACTGTATGTCGGTTTTGCAAGCCTGCGAGAAAATCTCGCAGTACGGATGGCATACGGATTACATACGGAGGATGACATGCGTAAAATACGCTGCCACACCCTGCCTACGGATGACATACGGATCACTATTTTGGGATCAGTTCTGCATATTACGGCCGTAAAAAACGGACTGTATTTTCATACGCTGAGTGTGACGCTGGCCTTACACATGAGATGTTCTTCAGGACAGGAGAATGACATACGAGTCTCTGCAGTCTATACTAAACAGTTCCTCCCCCCTCCCACCAATCCAGTAATAAAAAAACACCAACAGGCCTGGATGGGTTGAACAGTTTGGTCAGTTTATTAATTAAGGGCAATTACAATTTGCAATGGACTCATCGCTGAAGGCCCCGTCAGTGACCGCTGAGTGAGCAAGCCGATGAGTTACAAACCTTTGCGCTCCTCTACCCTACCGCCACGGAGGATCATATGTATGACCTACACAGGACCCCGACCCCCACACAGCATCATTAGGGCTTGTTCAGCACTATCCCGCAAGCCGGTCAAAAATGTTTTCCGCACGGCCATAGTTTGGCCATTTTGCAAGTCCAATAGACAAAAGAATGTCCCACTACCCAAACTGTGGGCTTACAGCCGCCTGTAAGACAAGAGGTGTTAAAGCAGGTCTGGTATTGTATATCTGGCAAAACATGCAGATTTCCAGAGGCCCATTCTCTGCAGTTCGACTTCGATACCCCCGCTGTAGCTGCTTTGGTGGCCGCCCCTATTCGGATGGAATGTGTCCTGTATTCTTTTGTTTAACACATACTGCCTCTAAGCACTGTTTAAAGATTGTGTGAAACTGATAAGTGTGGTAAGTGCGGACCCATGGGTGTGTGAAAGAGGAAAAAATCTACCCACATGTCTTATTACTGTATAGCATCTATTTTTACAGGGCATATAGTACCGTCTGCTGCCTTGACAGACGCACATCCCCCTACCAGTGGGATCGCATTTGGATTTCCACACTCTAATGCGCAGAGCGTCGCCACATATAACGAGGTCTTCATTGATTAAGCCGCCTACCAATGCTTTATGACTGCAGCACTAGTTTGCTAATGCGAAGTGCCCCGAAGAAGGCTATTGCGAACTCTGCAGATATTAGTGTTGACTTGTATTGTGACTTGCATACTGATGAAGAAATTTCAATAATGTTGTACAATAGCCTTAACAAAACGGAGCGATGGCATTCCTGACCTAGGTTGAAGCCTTTTCCAGTTTTTAATGGCTTGCTTGATTGAAAAAATATTTAGTTATGTCTGCCCACCCCATTATCTGAAAGAAGGCTATTCCCAATAGATGCCGTTAATGTACCTGTAGAAGGACGTAGATCTGGGTATTTATTATGATGGAATATAGGCTGAACTGGATGGACAAATGTCTTTTTTCGGCCTTACTATGTTACTATGTTACTATGTTACCTGACGCTTGAGCCGATTTTAAGAGTTCTACTAACACTTCGCATCTCACCCGGTTGCACCTATCGACTGGTCTTCCTTGAATTAGCGAGCACCACTCTTCCCATGCCTTACCGTAAACCTGCCAGGTAGCCGGTGTCACTGAAAGGCGGATTAAGGGCAACAGTGATTGGCCATCATGTCCCAAAGGGAAGGAGGACACCGTAGGCCCGATGGCTGCACGTTGGGAAGGAAGATTTTGAAGGCCTGCCAATCAGAAGATAACAGTTAACAATGTTATCTGCAACTGATGTAAATGTGGCACAGCACCAGATGTTTGATGCATAATGGCGCTAGGCGGTGCAACAGCATGAGTAAGGGTAGGGAAGAGGAGGACATGCTGTTTAAAGGGAACCTATCCCCTCAAATTGGCGGGATATGTAAATGCCTTTTTTTCCGGTCTGATGGGCGGCATCATCTTAATTTCTCCACCCCATCCGTCCCTGTTGTCACAAGATGTTCAAGAATTGGAGTACTTGTCCTCTATAGTTCGCACGTGTGAAGCGATGGCCGGGGGACCACCACGGGGCAGGTAGACTACTGTACACAAGATGAGGTGCAAACAACAAAGGATAGATTTATTGGGAGACAGGGAATGGAAGGGACAAGGAAGATGCAAACAGGGGTTTACAATAGCAAAAGATGATACACATGAGTTATCTTGTCTGTAAAATAGCAGTGTGCTTCAACAATTACAAACTCAGAATCTGTCTCACAAGCAACTTTACACAATAAAACAAATATCGATGCTACTCTGCAAATAACCTCCCTGGCCTTTACTACGCAGGCCACACGGCTACCGTGCTCTAACAGGTGCACCAAACAGAAACAAACTCACGGTGATGTTGGGGTCACAGGTACAGTCCCAGGGGGCCCCTGAAGTCCAAAATGGTGGTGCGCACGGATTCCTGTCAGCTCTGCAAAGCGTGGTCTTCTCCTTGCTCCTGGATACTAGAAGTCCCTTTCTCAGTATCTTCGTGGCTTCACAAACCAGCACAGAAAAGCCACCATTTGCTGTAACCGGGAAAGTCTATTTAACAAACACAGTTCGTCTCAAGCTGTGTAATCTTCCTTGCAGCCAGAACAGGACCAAGTACTCTCAGGTCTCTCTGAAACTTTTCCTCCCCACGCTGCTTCAGCTCCACCCCTCCACACAGCACAGACCAGCTCATAACAAACATCAGAGCAGGGGAGAAAAGCAGAACATACCAACACACCAGACAAGGGGATGCAGCCTCTTAAAGTGACAGCGTGTTTCTTATTGTCCATAACAGCACCACCCTCTTACACGTGCTCAATGCTATCTTCGCTCATGCACACTCCGTATGCTTTGCCCAACTGTGGGCAAAGCCGAAAAGCATTACTGCGCATGTGCCGGTGCACTATGTCCCACAACACAGCGAAATACTTCCAGGACATAGTGCGCAGTAATGCTTTCCGGCTTTGCCCGCAGATGGGCAAAGCATACTGCACACGCACGAACTATGGAGGCAAGTACTCTAATTCTCGAACATATTACGGACAACAGGGACGGATGGGGTGGAGAAATGAAGATGAAACGCCACCCATCAGGCCAGAAAAAAGGCATTTACATATCCTGCCAATTTGAGGTGACAGGTTCCCTTTAAGGTTTTTGCTATTCTCGGGTGTTTGAAAAACACAAACATAGATTTTTAACCAATTGGCACCCCAAAACTCGACTGATGTTACTATAGAAAAAACTTCTACCAGTGCTGGGTCGTAGCCGTGGTCCATAAGACTGGCCAGGTGCCTTTGCACCATTGGTCCTTGTAGATTGCCACAAAACCATCTGTGATATTTCCACCCACCACTAGGCCTAGATCCTTGCTTGGCCTCTCTCGTGCCATGACTCATGTATGCCCATTGTAGGATTCTAGGAATGTCCTCCAGACCAGCAAGTCCGCCTTCAGAGAGCGGTTGAGTCTAATTCTGTGGCCTTGCTGGGCGATGCCCTTGGTCGCTAGCAACAATCGGCATAAACTCTGCCCACTGGCATTGCGCGGCAAGCAAAATTGAGCAAACCTAGCAAGGACTGAATCTGTTGTAAGGTGGCTTTTTTTGCTTCGTGGAAATTTTCTACCATTTTCAGGGTTTTTGTGATTTTTATCAGCTGGTAATCGAAAAGCAATTGTATTGGTGTCTATTTCGATGCCGAGGAAAGGCAGCACGTTGCACCCGCCGACTGTTTTTTCTGGTGATAGTGGTACTCTGAATTGACGAGATATAAACTGAAACTTTTGGAGAAGGAAGGAGCAGTGTTTGGAGTCCCTGGGTCCAATAAACAAAAAATCATCGAGGTAGTGAATTGTTGAATTGCTGCCGGTTTCGTATCTTACTACCCAGTCGAGGAAGGTACTGAAAAGCTCAAAATAGTGACAGGAAATGGAGCAGCCCATCGGTAGGCACATGTTGAAATAAAACAGCTGGTCCACATTACAACCTAATAAATGGAAGCATTCAGGGTGCACAGGCAATAGGCGTAATGCTGACTGTTTGATTTTTGCCAGCAGGGCACCGGGCCCAGCTGCACACGATTGCCCTGTCAAACAAAGCGTATGTTAGACGTCTCTTCCGCGGGTATCACATCATTAACCTATGCGCCTTTTTGAGTAGAAAAAAAACACATAATTGAGCTTAACTTAAGTTGGTATACATGCAGAGGTAAAACGCATGTTCAAAATGGCCACATAAAACCTACAAGAGAAAAAAGTAAATGAAAACCCTGATGTAACTAAGTAAAAAAAGCAAAAATGCATTTAAATAACAGAGTTTTTAGTAATACTGTTTTTTGATCAAAAAAATAGCACAAAAGCCATCACACCTCGTCACGGTAACTCTGTCCCGATCAGAGTTACCGTGACGAGGTGGGATGGCTTTTGTGCTATTTTTTTTATCAAAAAACAGTATTACTAAAAACTCTGTTATTTAAATGCATTTTTGCTTTTTTTACTTAGTTATATCAGGGTTTTCATTTGCCTTTTTGAGTAGGAAAGGTGATGTATCAGCCAATCTTTTACGGGTTCTTTCTTGGGAACAATACCTAGTGGTGAGATTCTGAAATTCCTGAATGGCAATGATTTAATTGGACCCGCTATCCTGACTAGTTCTACATTTTTGGATTTTTTTTTATGTAAAATCTCAGAGAATTTGCACACCGATTTTTAGATTGTTTGCCGTAGTCGGTGTTTGACTAAATTTGAAGGGGATAAAATCGTGTTTAAAGCCGTAATATAGCTGCTGCGCAGCTTCTTTATTAAAATAAAGGCTTAGCCATGGGCTTATTGTGGTTACGTTCACCGGGGTTATGCCTTGCAAGCGCTCTGTTTGCTTGGCGGCAGGATGAGCATTCGTGTCTGTATTTACAGGACCCGTGGAATTGGCAGTATCCTTCGTTAAAAAGTAAGCAGGCCCCCGGTCCACGTATGACCACTGAATTCAGGCCTGCGGCTGCTGAGTAATAAATGGTCGCTGCTGAAAAGGGGGACGGTTTTTGGGACCGCATGAGTAGTAATCATACGTCCGTTGCTTTTACGCCCCAGCCCAGATCCGCTTAGGCCAGCCGCCTGCGGAACTCCTCGTCGTACAGCCTCCATGTAGAACCGCCGTGGGACTTATATGAATTTTATATTAGGTCCTGATAAATAAAAAATTCAGAACAGCGTTTTGGATGGTTTTTGGCCCATGATGCAGCCGAGAACCGTGAAGGCCTGCAGCCAATTATTCATAGTTTGCTTTATTTTTGGTTTGTTCCTATCTTGTAGCCGCTCACCCGTCCTCCTTTCCTTGTCTAGGCACTGTTGGTTTGCTGATAATAGTGACCATATGTCCACATGTTCATTATCCCATATCTTTTGTTTGGTTTCTAAGTCAACATGTGCGCCTAATGGGCTAACTCCACAGAAAAATGTCCTTATGAAGGCTAGCTGATTGAGGTGTGCTAGTGTCAGTTGAAATGCCTGGGCGAGTCAACTGCTGAACTAGCGCCTTGTTCGTGCTCTCTTGGATTTTGTATTGCATAGCGCTCTTAAATTAAAAAAACTCACCGCTGTCAGACGCAGGCTGATTGTGTCCGGATATAAGGTATAAGCTCTCCAGTCCATCATCTGGGTTTCAAGATGGGTTTTTGTCTGTAGTGCTATAAGTATGAGGTCATTTGGCATTCACTGTCTGTACTTCAGCTTTGTGTCTGGAGACAGGGTTCCTCTGAGGCACCAGAGAGTACGTGAACAGCAGATGATGGACGCCCTCACAGAGGCCCTTGCCGGGAGCTTCGCTGTTTCTTCCCACCTCAATAGTACTTCAGCTCCTCATCCAAGATTAGCGCAGTATAAAGGCAAATCCAGCTCTCTGGAGCAGAGCGAGCGCAGGAGGAAACTGCTGGAGCTACAGAAACTAAAGCGCTTGGACTATAGCAACCATGCTCGCCGGCTCGCATCTGGGGATTGGACAGACCAAGATGAAGAGAAGGATGAGGATGGGAAACAAACAGAAGACGTAGATGAAGACGCAGAGGACATGGATGTGGAGCCTTGCAAAAAGTTACCCAGACATTATGCTAACCAGATTATGCTTTCTGAGTGGCTAATAGAAATTCCTCCAGATCTGGCTGATCTTTATATTCTTGTAGTCTGCCCCACTGGAAAGCGTTCTTTAGTTGTGGCTTCACAGGGTTCTACTGCAGCTTAGACTAAAAGTGGGTACTGCGTGAACAGGTTTCCATCATTACTACCAGGTGGAAATCGGCATAACAGTGGTACTGGTAAAGACTACACTATTCTAGACTGCATATATAACGAGGAGTCTCGCACATATTACGTGTTAGATGTCATGTGTTGGAGGGGAGACTCGGTGTACGACTACCACACTGACTTTCGCCTTAACTGGCTCCAATCAAAGCTGCAGGAAGAAGATGGGTTGTGTAATATTTCCAAGATCAACCCTTTCAAGTTCGTTGGTCTGCCGAATTTCCCCTGTTCGTTGGATTCAATTCAGAGTGTCCTCACACAGTCCTATCCCTACAAGGTGGACGGCCTGTTATTTTACCACAAGCGCACACACTATATTCCAGCTAGTACTCCGCTGGTTGGGTGGCTCCGTCCATACATGGCACCTGAAGTTCTAGGATTTCCTGCCCCACCAGGACCCCTTACAGAAAAGCCAGCATATGCACAAGAGCAAATGCGACAGATTCTTGAACACAAGAAGGATGGGAAAGGAGCAGCGGAGGGTGGACGTTATGAACTGGAACATCTGTCAACAATCCCTCCATCCTAAGAAAATAGATGCAGCAAAAAAGAGACTAGACTAATGATGGTATGCACAGCCGAAAATTATAAAAAATCAGAAACCTTTTTATTACACCTCAAAAAAGACCACAGATAAAACCATTTAAAAGGGCCTAAGATATAGGACCGATAAGCGACAACCCTATATATCGCAAATATAGTATAGTACAATAGTACCGTATATACTCGAGTATAAGCCGAGATTTTCAGCCCAAATTTTTGGGCTGAAAGTGCCCCCCTCGGCTTATACTCGAGTCACGGTAGCGGTGGGGTCGGCGGGTGAGGGGGTGAGGGCGCTGAGGTATACTTACCTAGTCCCAGCGATCCTCGCGCTGTCCCTGCCGTCCCACGGGCTTCGGCGCTGCAGTTTCTTCCTCTCTTCAGCGGTCACGTGGGACCGCTCATTACAGAAATGAATAAGCGGCTCCACCTCCCATAGGGGCGGAGCCGCTTATTCATTTCTCTAATCAGCGGTGCCGGTGACCGCTGATAGAGAAAGAAGCTGCGGCACCGAAGACAGGAGGGGACAGCGCGAGGATCGCCAGGACTAGGTAAGTATAGCATATTCACCTGTCCTCGTTCCAGCCGCCGGGCGCCGATCCATCTTCCCGGCCGGCGCCTCCATCTTCCCGGCGTCTCTGCTCTCTGACTGTTCAGGCAGGGGGCGCGATGACGCATACAGTGTGCGCGGCGCCCTCTGCCTGATCAGTCAGAGCAGAGACGCCGGGAAGATGGAGGCGCCGGAACGAGACGCCGGGAGCTGCAATCAAGGGAGGTGAGTATGTGTTTTTTTTTCTTTATTGCGGCAGCGGCGGCACAAATTTATGTGGAACATCTATGGGGCACAGTGAACGGTGCAGAGCACCGTATAAGGCACAGCACAGCTATGGGGTACAGTGAACGGTGCAGAGCACCGTATATGGCACAGCACAGCTATGGGGTACAGTGAACGGTGCAGAGCACCGTATATGGCACAGCACAGCTATGGGGCACAGTGAACGGTGCAGAGCACCGTATATGGCACAGCACAGCTATGGGGCACAGTGAACGGTGCAGAGCACCGTATATGGCACAGCACAGCTATGGGGCACAGTGAACGGTGCAGAGCACCGTATATGGCACAGCACAGCTATGGGGCACAGTGAACGGTGCAGAGCACCGTATATTGCACAGCACAGCTATGGGGCACAGTGAACGGTGCAGAGCACCGTATATTGCACAGCACAGCTATGGGGCACAGTGAACGGTGCAGAGCACCGTATATGGCACAGCTATGGGGCACAGTGAACGGTGCAGAGCACCGTATATGGCACAGCACAGCTATGGGGCACAGTGAACGGTGCAGAGCACCGTATATGGCACAGCACAGCTATGGGGCACAGTGAACGGTGCAGAGCACCGTATATGGCACAGCACAGCTATGGGGCACAGTGAACGGTGCAGAGCACCGTATATGGCACAGCACAGCTATGGGGCACAGTGAACGGTGCAGAGCACCGTATATGGCACAGCACAGCTATGGGGCACAGTGAACGGTGCAGAGCACCGTATATGGCACAGCACAGCTATGGGGCACAGTGAACGGTGCAGAGCACCGTATATGGCACAGCACAGCTATGGGGCACAGTGAACGGTGCAGAGCACCGTATATGGCACAGCTATGGGGCACAGTGAACGGTGCAGAGCACCGTATATGGCACAGCACAGCTATGGGGCACAGTGAACGGTGCAGAGCACCGTATATGGCACAGCTATGGGGCACAGTGAACGGTGCAGAGCACCGTATATGGCACAGCTATGGGGCACAGTGAACGGTGCAGAGCACCGTATATGGCACAGCTATGGGGCACAGTGAACGGTGCAGAGCACCGTATATGGCACATCTATGGGGCACAATGAACGGTGCAGAGCACCGTATATGGCATAGCTAGGGGGCACAATGAACGGTGCAGAGCACTATATGGTTCACACCTATGGGGAAATATGAACGGTGCAGAGCACTATATGGCACAGCTAGGGGGAAATAATGATCTATTTTTATTTTTGAAATTCACCGGTAAATGCTGCATTTCCACCCTAGGCTTATACTCGAGTCAATAAGTTTTCCCAGTTTTTTGTGGCAAAATTAGGGGGGTCGGCTTATACTCGGGTCGGCTTATACTCGAGTATATACGGTAATTATAAACAAATATGCATAATATAATAGGCTGTACAGATATAAATAGCAAAATGTCTCTTGCTCATAGGTTAAATAAGTCAAGTCTCCTAGTATTGGGTGGTTATAAATGGTATAGTCTCTAACTGGGTCGCTGTGACCAGTGGGGTACCGCAGGGGTCAGTATTGGGACCTGTTCTCTTCAACATATTCATTAATGATCTGGTAGAAGGTTTACACAGTAAAATATCGATATTTGCAGATGATACAAAACTATGTAAAGCAGTTAATACAAGAGAAGATAGTATTCTGCTACAGATGGATCTGGATAAGTTGGAAACTTGGGCTGAAAGGTGGCAGATGAGGTTTAACAATGATAAATGTAAGGTTATACACATGGGAAGAAGGAATCAATATCACCATTACACACTGAATGGGAAACCACTGGGTAAATCTGACAGGGAGAAGGACTTGGGGATCCTAGTTAATGATAAACTTACCTGGAGCAGCCAGTGCCAGGCAGCAGCTGCCAAGGCAAACAGGATCATGGGGTGCATTAAAAGAGGTCTGGATACACATGATGAGAGCATTATACTGCCTCTGTACAAATCCCTAGTTAGACCACACATGGAGTACTGTGTCCAGTTTTGGGCACCGGTGCTCAGAAAGGATATAATGGAACTAGAGAGAGTACAAAGGAGGGCAACAAAATTAATAAAGGGGATGGGAGAACTACAATACCCAGATAGATTAGCGAAATTAGGATTATTTAGTCTAGAAAAAAGATGACTGAGGGGCGATCTAATAACCATGTATAAGTATATAAGGGGACAATACAAATATCTCGCTGAGGATCTGTTTATACCAAGGAAGGTGACGGGCACAAGGGGGCACTCTTTGCGTCTGGAGGAGAGAAGGTTTTTCCACCAACATAGAAGAGGATTCTTTACTGTTAGGGCAGTGAGAATCTGGAATTGCTTGCCTGAGGAGGTGGTGATAGCGAACTCAGTCGAGGGGTTCAAGAGAGGCCTGGATGTCTTCCTGGAGCAGAACAATATTGTATCATACAATTATTAGGTTCTGTAGAAGGACGTAGATCTGGGGATTTATTATGATGGAATATAGGCTGAACTGGATGGACAAATGTCTTTTTTCGGCCTTACTAACTATGTTACTATGTTAGTATTGAACCAAAACAAGAAGAATGTCATGACACATAATGTGCTGCAAACATATACACACGATTGAAACCCTATAAAATAGGCATGACTATGAGTGACAGTGTTATCTAAGCATGCTCAATACCTGGAAAGCCCGAATACCAATATTCATATCACAATGTTGGGCTTGAATGTAGGCACAGACCCCACGATGATATATACGGCTATACATTAAATAACCGTATTGTCTGAGCATGCTAGGTACCTGGAAAGCCTAAGTCCCAATGTGCACATTACAATATTTAGGCTAACATATGAGCATAAACCCCACAAAGATGTATGTCCAAATACCTATGTGGACCTGGTCCAACAGAAATGGGCAGCAACTGATAACAGATAATGTGCAATTGCTCCTGGAGAAAATAAGGTGGAGAAAAATAAGCCCACTCTAGGCAGATAAATACCACTCGAGCTGCGGGGGAGTGCAGCGGGCTGAGGCACCCAGAAGAGACAAGAATAAGGGGTGCGGCAAGAGCCCCACGCGTATCGCTGCAACAGCAGCTTCGTCAGGGGATGTGAGGTCATCAGTATTTTCTGAGGTAAATGGAGGAATTGCTGATTAGATAAATACGAACCGGTGTGTGGCAGACACTGCAGGCGCCCCTCCCAGCCGCCCTGGAAGGTGCAACAATTGTGGCTATAGCCAGAAGATTTGTCGCTGTCATGATGCACATGCGCAAGGCAACCCTGGGGGGAGCAAACCGCGCATGCGCCAGACAGAAGCCTCAGTAGCAGAGCGCCATATAGAAAAAAATGCAGAATAGATTCTCTATTCACACGGCATGAATGCCGATAAGCTACGGGGGGCATATGATGTACGAGTGCAAAAGCAAGTAAACAAAAGACCACAGACATATTATGTTAACAAAATACGTCTAACTGAATACCCCAAGGGGAGGGGGAAGGCCCCCCCCCCGGGTAGAAACATAATAAACCTTTGCAATCTGGCTCATTTTATGGAAGGTATATGTCATGTAAAGTCAAAGTTCCCAAATGGTAAAGGAGTGGCCGAAATTGTTAGCCTTATATATGAACCCTGATAATCATAGATATACGAACAGCAGAGTCCATTAGTGTGGCACATGAGAACAACTTTTTTTCTTTTCTTCTTTGTTGGTCTCCTCTAGGTATTTTACAGTCTTAAAGGAAACATAGGAAGCACTAGCCTCCCGGGTAAGGAAAGTGAAGGAAACCAATATCACAATGCCTAAAAGGTATAGGACATTAAGCACAGGCCCACGGGTAGAAAAAACATTAGCCTTCCCAAAAGGCAAGAGAGGAGGAGACAATATGAAACACCACCATAAAAATAGATGATGGCAGATAGGAGTCCCCCATCCACTGAGAGTAAAAGAAGAAAAACCATGGACATCACAGCCCTTTTGGATGCTAAGAGTACACAAAAACCATACAAGGGTATGAACCATGATCTGAAGGATATCAACCCTGCACAAAGGCAAGAGAATTATAGTACGTCACTGTTGAAATGAATGGGATCCAACTGTACATCTGAGTAAACAAATTTACAAATAAGAGCAAAGAATGCCCAAAAGGAAGATATTTTATTATATCTCAGGTAAATAAAGTATAATACCCTAAGGAGCCCATAGTAGCACAGATAAAGTGGAACAGAGACAGGTAGAACGCCATATGGCACCTATGGTGGAAAAACAAGGGGCTGCCCAGGATGCAAAACAGGGGCAAACAGAAGAAACCGATAAAACATTTGTAGAGTCCAGGTCTTGATATGTGCGTGTTGAGACTCCCAAAATGGCGGCAAGCCTGGGCCAATCCACTTGGTTTAACGTAAAGTCCCGGAATCAATGCAACATAGTTCATAGTCATCAAGGTAGCCAAATTCCCAGAAGATCAATGGCGGAGTCCAAAATCCTTTGAAACCCAAACGTTCGCTTGTAAAGTCCAGAACGATGACCATGGGAACCGCAAATGCCAATTGGGACATATAAGGTCCTATGGCTCGACAGAAGGCAGATTGCCCCCAGATGTTTGATGGACAGAAGACGGCCCTTGGAAATAAGGATAGAAACAAACATGAAAATAGTGATGATAACACACAGTGCATTAAATATGCAAGCCACAATAAGTGGGGAGCATAAAGAGTAGACATGTTCGTAAATGAGGGCCCATTATCAACCTAGAAACCCCGTGAATAAAAGTTCTTCATTCAATCCCTGTGGTGCTACAGATCGAAGGGTGAAAATCCACCTGGATTCTATCTGAAGCAGTAGCCTGCGTGGATTACCCTCCCCACCCCCCCTACCTTTTGCAAACCCCCAACCCTAGTGTTAGAGGTAGACTCCCCAATGGGCTGCCAAAAAAATGTGCAGCTACCGGGGTAAGGGGCTTGCCCTTCCGTTGGTCTGCGTCTGCCAGATGGATGGTAGACATGTGTTTCTGGATTCTTTCTCAGTTGCTGAGAGGTTTGTCCGACATACGGCTTGCCACAAGGACATATTATCACATAAATCACGTCTCTCGTCTTACAATTGATGTAATGTTCGAGAGAGTGGCTAGTCGAGTCAACCGGATTGAAAAAGGTGTCCCTTGTAGGTATCATAAATGGGCATACACTGCAGTCCCCACAAGGAAACGACCCTTTAAGGAGAATGCCCCTGTTTAGTCTAACGGTAGGTCTGAAAAAATGGCTACTTACAAGGTCCCGTAGATTTGGGGCCCGTCTTGTCGCAAGGAGTGGCCTGTCACTTGTGACCTCAGCTGTCTGGACATCGGTCCTAAGAATAGGCCAATGCCGAAAGATATTCTTTACCTGAGGCCAGCTGGTATTATAATCTGTGACAAATCTCGTGGCCTTTTCCGAGTTCCGTGATCTTGGAGACCATGACTGGTCCTCCCGTCGTGCTCTTTGAAAGGCAGATATCACATGTTTGGGGTACCCTCTTTGCTTTAAACGGTTAGTGAGATCCCGGGCCTGTGATATAAAGTCAGTATCATGCATGCAGTTCCGTCTGACATGCAAAAATTGACTGACTGGTACACCCACCTTTGTATGAGCAGAATGGAAACTGCTATATTCAAGTAGTGAGTTGGTGGCTGTAGACTTGCAGAAGAGATCCGTGACCAGATGGTTGCCCTCTACAGAAACCTTCAAATCCAAATCGGTGACGGAGGCCGTGGACATAGTGTGTGTGAGGAGAATATTATAGGTATTAACATTCAAATCCTGCAAAAATTGTATGCACTCTACTTCGGTGCCCAGCCATAGAAAACACGTCATCGATATATCGATGCCAGTGACGCACCTTCTCCTTGAATGTCAGAGGGATATACCACGTTCTCCTCCCACCAGCCTAAAAAGATGTTGGCATAGGCTGGCGCACACTTAGCCCCCATGGCCACGCTGGACACCTGGAGGTAAAAGTCCTGTCAAAAAGAAAAAAATTGTGGTATAGAACAAATATCAACAGTTCAAGCAAAAACAGGTGATGTCTAGAGTCTTCATGTTTCTGTTGATCAAAAAAGAGAGCGCATTGATCCCGTCAACATGGCTGATGTTGGAATATAATGATTCCACATCGCATGTGACCAAATGGAATTCAGCGGGTAGAACAATGTCCCGAACAATCTCAATAAAATGGTCTGAGTCCCTTGCGTATGAGGGTAATGCCACTGCGATGGGTTGCAAAAAGAAATCAATATAATTGCAGGCTTTTTCGCATAGGCTGCCTATACTCAAGACAATGGGACGACCAGGGGGCACTTTATCATCCTTGTGGATTTTGGGCAGCATGTAAAACGTGGCAATGATGGGATCCTCCACCCACATGTACCGTTTCTCATTGGAGGTAATGATGTCAAGTTGGTTAGCTCTACACAACAAGGTCTGGAATTTGGATAAAAATACCTGTGGGATCTGATGGTAATTTGCTGTAATATCTTCTGTTGCTCAATTGTCTCCTCCTGGTACATGTGGGTGGGCCACAGGACGACATTGCCCCCCTTGTCTGCCTCCTTGATTATAAAGGCCCCAATTGTTACTCAAGTCCGAAATGGCCCGTCGCTCTGCAAAGGAAAGGTTAGGAGCTGTACTAATCTGAGGGGACATTGCCACTATGTCGCGTTTCACCAGCTCATAGAAAATTTTAACAGCTGGGACCAATGAAAAAGAGGGTGCCTTTGTTGATTTGTTCCTGTATGGAAACCTGTTGTTGGGAGCCGTAGATTGATTCTCTTCCAATAGATCCACCAAGTCCTGAAGAACTTGGCGTTCATCCTGGGGGACAGTCTGCAAGATATTAGGTCTTTTATACATTACTTGAAGAGTGATATTCCTGCAAAAAAAGATACAAGTCCTTGATGAGGGTGAACTTGTCTACCCTGTGTGTGGGGACAAATGTTAAACCTCTACGGAGGACCGACATTTCTATCTGAGATAGAGGATAATCAGACAAGTGGATAACCTGCAAAGTGTCACTCGGTACCTCTAAGTCCGATGTTACCGTGTCCCGGATTTCAGTTCCATGTACTTGTGCCGATATGGCGACGTTCTCCCCCCGATGGTATGTGGGGCGTTTTTTTGTGAGAATTCTTCTTTCGTCTGCCACGTCTGGTCCGCGGTTGAGTTCGCTCCCCGTTGAGGATAAAAAATCACTAGAGCTTGCCCCTCTGAGGGAAGGTTCGGTACTCACGGGAAGGGTAACACCACTCCTGATGGTAGAAGCACCTGTTCTAGTGTTCCCCTTGTGTCTCCATCTATAGACCCGCAATGACCTCCGCCTCATACTTATCCAGCGCGTCCTTAAGCTTAATTTTGAAAGCCCCCACTTGTGTCTCCTCATATTTGTTTAATTTAGTTTCTAGTTCCTTAATGTGTGTCTTTGTAGTGGAAAACAATTCCCTATCATGATCAATCAATAAGGCGATAAGGATGTTAGAACAATGTGTCAAACCCTGTTGCCAAGTTTGCTGGAACGAGGCCGATGGCTCCCAAGCTGGAAAAAATGGAAATACGTAAACCCCTAGGTACAAGGCCTGCTTTAGAGTATTCCTCAAGGCCTCTCAGTTTGAGTTTGACACCTGTCTCATGGGCCCTAGTGAGTTCGGCACAAAGTGCAGAGAAATCTGAATCTGGAGTAGAGAGCTTAACTGTATGGAATACACTGGAGGACTGCGCCAGCCATGCAGCCTCCCTGGCGTCCCAGTCCATATCAACACACCAGACCAACGAGTACACAAAATAAATATAAAGATAGATAGATATATATTTCGGGTGTGCATACCATCATTAGTCTAGTCTTTTCTCTTTTTTTTTTTTTGCTGCATCTAGTTTGCCCTACAGACTAGGTTTTGCACCCTGTATCATTATCAGTATAGGGGTGCACCCCTTTTACATATAATTCCATCCTAAGAAAAGACTGCTGGCACACGCTCTCCTGGATGGTGCACACATTCATTGCTGCTGTTCATATAACACCACCTGTGCTTTGACCTTAATATTGTTCTGGACCTGATATGGAGTTAATGGACAGCAGTGCACTATTTATAAACCTGCAGAATACATTTTTTTAGCTTTTTTTTTTTTTTTTTTCCCTCATTCCCTTTTGTTCTTTCCTTCCCCCTCCTTTTTTCTTTATTCAGCATCTCTTTTCCTTCCACAGCTCCACCTAGGAGCCCTTTTCATAATTGTTTTCCTTCTGCGGTGTTTCCTTATCCTCTACTGTGTTTCTGGAGCGCCCCCACATATAGGGCAATGGGGTACTCGGTACCGGGTCTATCTCTCTCGGTTCTGGGAATGTCACGGTGACCCGACCCGGTCCGTGGCCCTTCTGAGGGGCGTCCAATTAAAGGTGTAGTTGTTATGGTGTTCATGACGCCACCTGTGGTGTTCGGTCAGGGTGACCGACGCTGCTTAGGGGTCCACTGGGGTGATGGAATGGCAATTGGATGGTATACCTTCCCACAGCTGAAGTATATCCCCAGGGCTTCCCAGAGTGTAGGTGGTGATGGTGGACTATGTAAGGTGCAATGAATAACGAGGACACAAAGGTTGAAGTCTTCAGTAAAAGGTAGAGACAGCAGAGTCCACAGTCCAGAGCACCGTTCCCAGGGCGGGCTGGTCCGAAGGCACATCCAGAGTTACCTTATCCAGGTGGAAATCAGTAGCCTTCCTACTAGCACCTGTGTGTTGTAGTACCTCCCTGCTGAGCACCACGGGAGAGTCCTCACAACTTTCGTGGATCTTTCTGATGTTCTCTCTCTCTGTCCCCCAGATGATATGGATAGGACAACCCATATGACGGGGTAGGCCTGGAGCTATTTTATAGGGACCCTAGAGACGCCCCTCTCCCACAATTTGCCTCCGTTGTCTTCATAGGTATTAAGGTCTGGCAGCCAACTTGGAAACGACTGTCCTGCCGGTCTCTGAAGTAATGCGTAGAGCCCATTACTCCCTCGGTGTTCCGGCCACCGGCTACGCGCCGCAGAAGGAGGCTGCCGATCTTGGGGCAGAACTCCTCCCGGTATTGTCTGCTTGTGCTGTGACTTAGTTTCTCACTCTCCACAATATACTTCGCTTCGTGTCCTTTTTTAGGATGCTGCCGCAATGAGGTGCAGGCGCAGCTCCGTAACGTTCTATCTCGTGCTTGGTCTCTGCTAGGATCCCACCCCTGACAGGGACCCTCTGTCTGCAGCTCAGATTTTCCTCCTTCTCCCCCTGTCTGCCTGACAGGTCCTCTCTGGGTCAACCCAGGTAGGTTTAATGTTCGTGACGCCACCTGTGGTTTTCGGTCAGGGTGACCGACGCTGCTTTGGGGTCCGCTGGGGTGATATTATGGCAGCTAGATGGTATACCTTCCCACAGGTGAAGTATGTCCTCAGGGCTTCCCAGAAGTGTAGATGGACGCAGTAAAGAACAAGGACACAAGGTTGCAGTCTCTTTACCTTTTACTGAAGGCTTCAGCATCCACAGTCCAGAGCACCAGATCACTGTTGGGCAGAGTCCGGCCGGTCTGAAGGGAAATCGAGTCCCCTTAACCAGGTGGAAATCAGTAGCCTTCCTCTAGCACCTGAGTGTTGTAGTACCTTTCTGCTGAGCTTCTCGGTGAGGTTCTCACAACTGATGTTGGTGTTCTGGATGTTATGTCTTTTTCTCTCTGTCCCCTGGATGGATAGGAACAACCCGTATGACTGGTGGCCTGAGGCTTTTTTACAGGGACCCTAGAGACGCCCCGGCCTCCACAGTTTGCTACCCTGCCTCCTGGGTAAAAGGTTGGACAACCAATATGGAACTAGCTGTCCTGTCGGTCTCTGAAGAAAAGCATAGAGGTCTGTACTCCTTCGGTGTTCCGGCTACCGGCTCCTGCGCCTCAGAAGGAGGCAGCCTATTACAGGGCAAAACTCCTTCTGGTTTTCCTCTCCTTTGCTAAGACTTCGTTTCTCACTCTCTGCAACGCAATTCCCTTTAATGTCTTTCTTTGGAGTCTGCCGCACGTGGGGCAGGCGCAGCTCCGTGGCCTTCTGTCTAGGCCTCTGACAGGATCCCACTCCTGTCAGGGACCACACTGTCAGCAGTTATTCGATGTTCCTCCTTTCCCTCTGTCTGCCTGACAGGGACTGACTAACTCCTCCCTCCAGTCAGCTTCCGTCTGTCTAACTTCCTATCCCGAGCCACCAGTTTTTCCTAATTGTGAGGAGTGTCCTAATAAATAGATGCAAGGCTCCCCCTGTTGGCCTGGAGTGTGAACTGTGTTGGGATGTATGTGATACCTGGCAAGCTTTCTCCTTTATTGCCTTCAGGTGTAACATCACTTCCCCTGGTGGAAGAATGACATTACTGCAACTACCAGGACCCTGGGGCGCTGCACTTACGCCACGTCATGCTTATATCTGCTTATGTCTGCATCATTGATTGCAACCTACGTTCACCCTTATATGGGCATTGTGTATATATTGTATATATTATACATGTATTTTATGTCCCTGTATGTAGTTCCACATGCATTTTTCTATTGGTATCGGATCTCTTTCTATTTGATATCGGAACTTATTCTATCCGATTGGCATGTTAGTATATCGCTTTTGTATACAGTTCTGGCATATTACTTTTTACTTCAACATCCAATGTACTGTATCTTGTTTTTTCCAGTGAGGTTTGATAAAGGCCCATTATGGGGTCAAAACGTTACCTCAACACCCTTATGCTACTGTTTTGAATACAATAAAATATCACTCAATTTTTGCATTTGAAAACCTATACCTAAGCATCCAGATGTAGCAGAGCCTGTAGATGATCGCCGGAGATAACTCTCCAGCGATCACCTACACTACATGAAAACTCCCGGTCACTAAGGCCTAAAATCGGGAACTTGACCTAGTTTTCTGAAAGTGTACCTTAGCCACCGGGTCTCCTGCTGTATTCGATCTACATACTCAATAGTTTGTTTGAATGCATATTTCTATGATTATGCTATATATTTTTTCAATATACTATTGTTGGCGGTTTAGTGTTTAACAGACTGACCAGTTGGTTTCTTGTGCACTAACCTTTTTCACTGCTTTCAGGCTGTTACACCTGACTGGGGTAAGTACCCAGAAAACAAAACAAAAAAATTTTTTCCTAATTTATTTTTTTCTTTTTATTTATATTTTATTCATTAATTTTATTTAATTTTTTCCATTTTATTTTTACACATTTTTTTCACTTGCTCTTTTTTTTCCCTTTTTTCATTTTAGATTTATCTTCATTTTTTCCATTTCTCCTTTTTTCATTTTAGTTTTATTTGTATTCTTTTTGACTCCCACTTTTCATGTTATTTTTATTTAGTACTTATTTTCTTATCATTGTTTTTCATTTTTACTTCTATTATTTTTCACTTTTCCATTTTTCATTTTACATTCACTTCACTGCTTTTCATTTAATTTTTTACTTTATTTAATTTTTATTTTTTTGTTCCACTCGCCATTCTTATTACCTTTCATCACATGTTCATCATTCATTAATCTAGTAGTCCCCTTCCCCCCTCTTTTTAAATAATTTTTTGCGATTTTATTTTTTCTTATTTCCTTTTTCCTTCTTTCAATCTCTATTGTTCATATCACCTTTTCACCTTATTTGTTGCGATCATCTGGCTCCTATCCTTTCTTTCATCTACCATCATACTTCACTCTCATCTCCCCCTCTATTTTGCAAGTTTCATTCCCAGCGCTTCTCTTCAGCGTGCTTTGCGCACGCATACACAGTTCCTCCTGTGGATGCCCGCCTCTCCCAGCGCCTCTGCGCCTTTGGCTTGCTCTGCGCATGTGCACATTCCAGCCATTCTCCTTGCAATCGCGCAGGCGCCCGCCTGGTTGAGCGTTTCGAACCTCTCCCTCAGGCTATCCACTGCGCATGCATGATCTCCACGCAATTTCTCTGCATTTCCTGCCCCGGCACTAGAACTTCCCGCTGACCACCAATGCCAGCGCACATCACCACAGGGATCTTAACTCCCGGATCCGCAGGTACAGCGCTTTCCCTCCACTTGGATTCTTATTACTACACTTCTGGGCCATATTTCTCATTACTGGAAACGAAACCTCCGCTTGTGACCTGTCACATGGCGCAATCATGTGACCGTGACGTCATGAAGGTCCTTCTGAGGAAAGGCCCTGAATAGTTGGTGCAGCGGTGTCTGTGACTGGTCACCGGCAGACACTGTGTGCAGCCTCCTATCAGGCAGGCTCTAAGACGAGGTGAGCTAACTGGCCAAGTGTGTGGGCCACTGTCAACTCTGTAACTTGTTCAGATATTGCATCTGTCTCCATGGGTTCCAGAAAAATTGGGTCTCTTCCAGTTCCAGCTGCATCAATGTCTCACCCCATAGCCTGGCATCATGCAGTTGCGGCAGCATTTACCTCTGGAGGAGTCCTGGGTGTGAATGTACTGAAAGCATGATGGACAATACTCCGGCTGCCTTGGGTAGAGCACAAATGCACGATAAACTCTTATGGATAAAGTGGCTGGTTCTATTCTGTAATTGTAATGCTCTTCGTTTTGATTCCATATAATTCACCAAATATCAAGGTGACCGTTGCTCCACCTCCATTAAAGGGAACCTGTCACCTGAATTTGGCGGGACTGGTTTTGGGTCATATAGGCGGAGTTTTCGGGTGTTTGATTCACCCTTTCCTTACCTGCTGGCTGCACGCTGGCTGCAATATTGGATTGAAGTTCATTCTCTGTCCTCCATAGTACATGCCTGCGCAAAGCAATCTTGCCTTGCGCAGGCGTGTACTACGGAGGACAGAGAATGAACTTCAATCCAATATTGCAGCCAGCATGCAGCCAGCAGGTAAGGAAAGGGTGAATCAAACACCCGAAAACTCCGCCTATATGACCCAAAACCAGTCCCGCCAAATTCAGGTGACAGGTTCCCTTTAAGCTCCATCAAACTATGACCGCTGTAATGTATCACCTCGCCGTATCACACCCTGTCAGATTGTCCAAGCCGGCTAATTTTCCCCATCTCTAGCAATACATATGAGATTATCCAAGGCCATCTTTTAAGTTGACAGTTCCATTGTTTTCTATAGTGTTTTGTCATACATGTAATACTTTATGGCCCCTCCCCTCCAATTTTAACCCCTATTTATAAAGTTAGGGTTTTACCCTCAATTACATAAAATAAACACACAATATTGTAAAATATAAAAACTTTATCAAGTATGCATCAGACACAGGACATTTCAGAATGATGGAGAGCAGAACAATTAATGTTCAGAATGATTTGTATTACCATCGAGCAGCACAATGATTACTTTATATTATTCTGTAATGGTTGTATAAGAATATACAGCAATCTGTATTTATTTAATATGGACCATAACATTTTCTTACAGAATAATAAAGTATTACAATACAAGTAGATCACTTGGTCATCACATCAGTTACGTTGTCGGCCACGTGGGTTATAGCATCAGTAGAGTTTTTTTTTTTTTTTTGGCTGCAAAGTCCATTGCGTCATACCAAGGCCTGCCGACGAGGTGTAGACCCCAGTCGGGTCATTGATTATTTTGGTATATTTCTATTATTGGCTGATTTAATGTTACTTGGAAGGGACCTCCAGGGTCATCGTGTCCAACCCCCTGCTCAATGCAGGATTCACGAAATCATCCCAGACAGATGTCTGTCCAGCCTCTGTGTGAAGACTTCCATTGAATGAGAACTCGCCACCTCTAGTGGCCGCCTGTTCCACTCATTGAGCACCTTCACTGTCAAAGCTTTTTCTAATCTCATCTGTATCTTCTCAGTTTCTTTCCGTTGCTTCTCGTGTTTCCATGTACCAATGAGAATGATCCCTCTACACTGTGACAGCCCTTGAGATGGTTGTAGATGGCTATTAAGTCTCTAATTCTTTTTTACAAGCTAAGCATTTCCAGATATGTTAACCGTTCCTCATAGGACATATTTTGCAGTCCGCTAAAGATCCTGTTAGCCTTTCTCTGAACTTACTCCAGCTTTTTTATGTCTTTTTATAATGTGCCCAGAACTGGACCCAGTATTCCAGGTGAGGCCTGACCAAGGAGGAGTAGAGGGCAATAATGACTTCCCGTGATCTAGAATCCATGCTTCTCTTAATACATCCTAGATCTGTTTGCCTTTTTTGCTGCTGCACCACATTATCTGCATAAACGTATCCCAGCCCTGAGGTAAATTCATGTGGGTCACATCATGATTGTGCAGTATATTACATACCAAGTCCATCATGTTACACTCGGGAATTACAGAAACTTTGAAAATCCAAATCGTATGAAAACTCAATCCGAACACTTATATATTGTGTTTTAAAAAGGGTCAGTTACCAAAATTACAGCGGTCTCCTAAAAAAACAAGTCCTTATATAGTGAAACACGTGACTAAAAGGTGCTGCTGTTACACCTTGGATTGAAAAAAACCCAAAAACTATTGTCTTGTGATGGGAACCAGTGGATCACAGTAATGTCCTCATTATGCGCGTATTTTATATCGGCTTTTGTGCCCGTGTTTACTATGTACATGTGTAATGTGTAAATGGGAATGTGAATAGTTTATTGTATTGTGTTTAATGGGATTATACATGTAAATGTAGGTGTTTATATGGGTGGGGATTGATGGTGGGGGGCACAGGAGCCATTCACTGTCCATGTCCACACCTGCATGCTACCATCTCTTTTTTTCAAACCTTAATTTGACTGTACACCATTAATTTCAGGCAATTTTTCAGACAATCACCAGCCTGATGCTCCGCACTGCTCTGTAGTGCACGGGCCACTGCATTTAAAAATGTTTCAGCATCGTTGTCCTCCCGCGATTGTTCTGTTGCGATAATAAACCTCGAAGGAGATCAGTTTAGACCTTAAGTGCACAAAATCACCGGACTCCATATCTGTGATCACTGAGTCCAGCCAGGACTGAATGGCCTCATGCACAGAGCTCACCGCCTCTACAAATGAGTGTAGGGGACGTAAAATTCCCAAATCTAAAATGATCGATGTCCATGATGCCATTAAAGCTGTTGGTCTTCTCTTCTGCCTTTAAAAAAAAAAAAAAAAAAAGCTTCAGAAACACTAAGGTGACATCAGGCCGTACAATACCGCCCCGACCATCATATTGTGCATTTTGTAATGTGTCAATGTTACTTTCCAGCGGGATATCTTGTGTAGATTCTGTGCTGAATGTTGTGCCTCGGTTCACGACGACAAATCTTGTATGGATTTATGATATCTGGCTCATTCTAGGTGACTAATCCGGCATCTTTCTGTCCCTCTTCACAAATTGACGGTAATTATGTAAAGTTCAAAGCTTAGTCTTGTAGTGGTGATGCCGGCAGTTATTTCTGTTGCAGGTTCCTGACCCAGTGGTGCAGTTCTATATAGATGTAGGAATCTTGCAGGTTGTGCCTAAGAGAGACTGATGTAGTGCAAGAGCCGCAAACGGGAGGCCCCTATAGCTGTCATTTGTGGCCCTTGGGATACTGGAGTGCCCTAGACATGGTTGGGACACCAGATAGCCAGAGCGAATGAAGTACCGGTACCCCTTAATGAAGTGACGCCGGAGCAGTGTGTGTCGGATCAGATGCACAACTTAGTATTTTGGCTAAAATACGCAAAGATGCGAACCAAGTCAATTGTCTACAGTGTCTTTTGAGTTCCTACACTATTGTAGAATAAAAATCACAGCAAAAGCAAAAAAGGAACTTTTAAAAATTCCCAAAATTCAATTATAGACATAACAGAGCAATAATATTAACCAGCCAATGTCACAAGGAAATTACATCTGTACAATTTTTTGCAACACTATTTTTATGCAGTGTCGTGCAGCGCTATACACTACTTACATGACAGGCTTGCACTGCTAGTCCCCGGGGTTTGATAATAGCATTGCGTGTAATGTGCCACTGAATCAACAACATGCAGCTCAGATGCAGGTATTGGTAAAATTATGCAATTAGGGACACAACTTTCAGAAGAAAAAGCCAACCGAGTTTACCAAATTTTCACATTGTAAAGAAATAATGGACAAAAGGTGCATAAATCAATACAAAGAAGTAATGTCGTGTTTTGTTTTTTTTCTAATCCTCAGTAGAGCTGGGCGAGCCATGAACCTGAACAGTGAAGTTCAGGGTCCATACTGAAAACTTGGTGTTCATGCACGGTCCATGATACTGTTTGGGTTTGGCAGAGAACGTGTGCTGTTATCCATGCTGTCACCTGCATAACAGCTCTCCGGCAGCTCTCATTGGTGCTAAAATATTCACTGCTGGCCAGAGAGCTGCGGTTCCCACCAGTCACAGGTGTGGGCTGATGAGAGTAGTACTCCCTTCAGCCTGCGCCTCTGCGCTATAAATAAATGACAGGGTTTCTACCATTTTTTGATAACCAGCACAGGAAAAACTGACAGCTGTGGGCTGCAACCCTCAGCTGTCGGCTTTAGCATGACTGGTTATCAAGAAGAGAAGGATCCCTCCCACGCTGATTTTTTATTTTTATATATATATTTATTTTTTACCCCCTTCACCCCGAAGCCTGTTTTCAACTTCCTGACCAAGCCAATTTTTACAAATCTGACCACTGTCATTTTGAGGTTATAACTCTGGAACGCTTCAATGGATCCCACTGATTCTGAGATTTTCTAGTGACACTGTGTGTACTTCTTGATAGTGGTAAAATTTCTTTGATATTACTTGCATTTATTTGTGGAAAAAATTGGCAAATTTTGCAATTTTCAAACTTTTAATTTTCATGCTCTTAAATCGGTCATATTGCACAAAATAGTTAATAACACTTCACACATGTCTACTTTGGCACAATTTTTTTTTAAATCTTTTTGTTAGGCAGTTATAAAATATGTGTAATAGACCCCATTTTATAATCTAAACCTCTCAATTAATTCATCTAGGATTGCATTGATTATATTGACACCACAGGTATGTCACAGAATTTTATACCATTGGGCAGTGAAGGAAAAAACATTTGTTTTACTACCAAAATTCTTAGCCTCAAATTGTACATTTTCATACTGGGAGAACGGTAAAAATGGCACCAAAATTTGTCCAACTTTCGCTGAATGTAGCAATACCGCATATGTGGCTGTACAGTATTGCCTAGCCATAAGGATACTCGTAACGGAGCGCTATTTGCCTCCTGGAGCACAGATTCTCCTAGCATAGTTTACGGACTCCATATACAGAACCTCTAAGTGCTGGAAAAGCAGAATCCCTCCAAGTGACCCCATTGTGGAAATTATACCCCTTTGTGAATTGATCTATTTTTGTCCCCATGGGTGTTTTCCAGAAACGAGCAACAGTGGATGTTGCAGAGTGAAATTTGCAAATTGCCTTTGTAGTGCCCAGTACATTATGCCCAGCCCGTGCTTCTGGAGACATGCACCTGTAAATTAGGCGGCTCTCATCACTACAGAAAGACCAAACATGTGGATGCTAAATGTGGTTTAGGCACACGGGGGCTCTGAAGGGAGGGGGGCATTTGGATTTGGGAGCGGAGAATTTGCTGAATTTCTTTTGAGCCTTCTTCAGAGCCTTTGTGCTACCAGTAACGTGGAAGCCCCCTATATTTCCGTTAGCAGATGATGGACCTGAGTGATTTTTTTTTTTTTTTCTTGTGGATTGAGTGGAAGCATTTATTGGGAACATTTTGCGTAACATTTGGGAGCACATTTTCCGGCACTCTACTCTGAGCACTTACGTCACTTAGAGATTTAGATGGAAACCCCCATGTGACAGGTGAAACCCCTGATGGATCCATTCACTATAATGAGGCAGCAGAGTTACTCTGGACTCCGTCTGGCTTCTGTTCAGCGATGTCCTTCTTTTCAGAAGTGCACAAAACTGGCCGACGGCACTTTTATGCAATCCTAAGACGACGGATACTGCCGGATCACAGGTCCTATGGCATCCACAGCGCCTCCATCTGCCTCATTATAGGGATCTCCTGCCGGGGGTTCTGTCTGAATGGCGTATTTCATAGCTTTACACGGAAACCCCAATGTAAGGGCTGAGTGTAAAATAAATGCCCGGAGCCTTCTTGCGATCTTTTGGAGGCAGAATTTAAAAAAATAAAAATAAATAAAAATCAACAGCATGTGAAGAATTGGTTGTAATTATTTGTTACGCCATTCCTTGTGGTATGAGTGATAAGGCGACTTTATTCTTCGGGTCGGTGCAATTACAGAGATGCCAGATTTATATCGGATTTTTATGTTTGGCTTCGGTCACACACTAAAAGACGCTCTATTTGCGAAAAATAGTCTCTGCATCAGCACATTTCGAGAGCTAAAATGTTTCCAACATTTCGGCCAACAGTCATGTGAGGTCTTATTGTGGTACCAGCTGACGTTTTTATTGGTACCATTTTCGGACCCATTACATTTTTTTTATTTTTGTTTATTCTGTCTCCTAAAAATCAGAATAGAAAGCAAACAGCAATTCCAAAACCAGCAATTGCTTCCGGGGGTGTTTATTTTATTTAAATGCCATTCTGCATGTGGCAAAATTAATAAGGCAGATCTATTCTTTGGGTCAGTACGATTACTGCAATATTCATAATTTTTTTTTTTTTAAATGTTATGACACATTTACAGGGTAAAAACTAACCTATTACAGAAAAAATAATAATATTTGAATCTCTTTATGGAGAGCTATAACTTTTATATTTCTGCTGATGGAGCTGTATGATGGCTTTTTTGTGGGACAAGATGACATTTTCATCGGTACCATGTTTATTTACATTTGTCTATTGATCGCATTTTATTACTTTTTGATCGGTGTTATGATAAAGCATTTTTTTTTGCCTCATTTGTTTTTTTATGGTGTTAACTGAAGGGGGTTAACTAGTAAGACCGTTTTAGGCCGGTTTCAGACATCAGTGGCTCCGGTACGTGTGGTGACAGTTTTCTCACGTACCGGAGACACTGACTCACGTAGACACATTAAAATCAATGTGTCTCTGCACATGTCAGCGTGTTTTCACGGACTGTGTCCGTTTGAAAAACACGGAGACATGTCAGTGTTCATGGGAGCGCACGGATCACATGGACCCATTAAAGTCAATAGGTCTGTGTAAAACACGTACCGCACACGGATGCTGTCCGTGTGCAGTCCGTATGCTGTGCAGGAGATGGCGCTACAGTAAGCGCTGTCCCCCCAGCTTGTGGTGCTGAAGCCGCCATTCATTTCTTCTCTCCAGCAGCGTTCGCTGGAGAGAAGGAATGAAAAATCATTTTTTTTTATTTTTGCGGTTGAAATAAAGTTCCCAGTAACCAACCCACTCCCACCCCCTGTGCACCCGCCCGCTGTAAATAAAATACTCACCCAGCTCCCTCGATGCGCCACAGCTCGTCCTGTATGAGCGGTCATGTGGTGCCGCTCATTAGTGATGAATATGCGGCTCCACCTCTCATAGGAGTGGAGCCGCATATTCATCACTGAAATGAGCGGTACCACGTGACCGCTCATACAGGACAAGCTACAACGCTGAGAAGAAGCATCGAGGGAGCTGGGTGAGTATTTTATTTCCAGCGGGCGGACGCACAGGGGGTGGGAGTGGGTTGGTTACTGGGAACTTTATTTCAACCGCAAAAACACCCAAAAAACAATGATTACTGTAGCGCTGTCTCCTGCATGGTCCGTGTGGTACCCAGTCAGCACACAGCTGCCGCACGTGTGCCACACTGATGTGCCACGTGAGCACACGGACACTGATTACTCTGGTACCGGAATTATCTGGACGTGTGGGAATGGCCTTATAGAGCAGGTCGTTACAGACGTGGCGATATCAAATGTGTACTTTTATGTATTTTTTTTTTATTGCATAAATGTATTTGTTGGAAAATAATTTATATACAGTTAGGTCCATATATATTTGGACAGAGACAACATTTTTCTAATTTTAGTTATAGCCATTACCACAATGAATTTTAAACAAAACAATTCTGGTGCAGTTGAAGTTCAGACTTTCAGCTTTCATTTGAGGGTATCCACATTAAAATTGGATGAAGGGTTTAGGAGTTTCAGCTCCTTAACATGTGCCACCCTGTTTTAAAAGGGACCAAAAGTAATTGGACAGATTCAATAATTTTAAATAAAATATTCATTTTTAGTACTTGGTTGAATACCCTTTGTTGGCAATGACTGCCTGAAGTCTTGAACTCATGGACACCACCAGACGCTGTGTTTCCTCCTTTTTGAAGCTCTGCCAGGCCTTCACTACAGTGGTTCTCAGTTGCTGTTTGTTTGTGGGCCTTTCTGTCTGAAGTTTAGTCTTTAACAAGTGAAATGCTGCTCAATTGGGTTGAAATCAGATGACTGACTTGGCCATTCAAAAATATTCCACTTCTTTGCTTTAATAAACTCCTGGGTTGCTTTGGCTTTATGTTTTGGGTATTTGTCCATCTGTACTATGAAACGGCGACCAATCAGTTTTGCTGCATTTGGCTGGATCTGAGCACACAGTATGGTTCTGAATACCTCAGAATTCATTCGGCTGCTTCTGTCCTGTGTCACATCATCAATAAACACTAGTGACCCAGTGCCACTGGCAGCCATGCATGCCCAAGCATCACACTGCCTCCGCCGTGTTTTACAGATGATGTGGTATGCTTTGGATCATGAGCTGTACCACGCCTTAGCCATGCTTTTCTCATTCCATCATTCTGGTAGAGGTTGATCTTGGTTTCATCTGTCCAAAGAATGTTCTTCCAGAACTGTGCTGGCTTTTTTAGATGTTTTTTAGCAAAGTCCAGTCTAGCCTTTTTATTCCTGATGCTTATGAGTGGCTTGCACCGTGCAGTGAACCCTCTGTATTTACTTTCATGCAGTCTTCTCTTTATGGTAGATTTGGATATTGATACGCCGACCTCCTGGAGAGCGTTGTTCACTTGGTTGGTTGTTGTGAAGGGGTTTCTCTTCACCATGGAGATTATTCTGCGATCATCCACCACTGTTGTCTTCCGTGGGCGTCCAGGTCTTTTTGCATTGATGAGTTCACCAGTGCTTTCTTTCTTTCTCAGGATGACCCAAACTGTAGATTTTTGCCACTCCTAATATTGTAGCAATTTCTCGGATGGGTTTTTTCTGTTTTCGCAGCTTAAGGATGGCTTGTTTCGTCTGCATGGAGAGCTCCTTTGACCGCATGTTTACTTCACAGCAAAACCTTCCAAATGCAAGCACCACACCTCAAATCAACTCCAGACCTTTTATCTGCTTAATTGAGAATGACATAACGAAGGGATTGCCCACACCTGTCCATGAAATAGCCTTGGAGTCAATTGTCCAATTACTTTTGGTCCCTTTAAAAACAGGGTGGCACATGTTAAGGAGCTGAAACTCCTAAACCCTTCATCCAATTTTAATGTGGATACCCTCAAATGAAAGCTGAAAGTCTGAACTTCAACTGCATCTGAATTGTTTTGTTTAAAATTCATTGTGGTAATGTCTATAACCAAAATTAGAAAAATGTTGTCTCTGTCCAAATATATATGGACCTAACTGTATATATATAATTTTTTTTTTCTTTAGAGATATTAAAAAAAATATTTTACACCTTTTAACATATACTTTTTTTTTTTACATTGTCCCATTCTGGGACATCACTCTATGGTGTCAGATCTCTGATCTGATGCTGTGCCCTACAGAATATCACATTGGCATCTGACAGGCAGGGAAGGAGAATGTCAGCACCTGCTGTCAGCAGGCACTCACAAGCCAACTTCCCTGAAGGACCCCGCAGCCATCTTGCAGCTGGGGTCTTCATAGAGACCATCAGAACAACGTGATTGCATGGTGTTGTCCTGATGGAAGCGCGCAGGGAACTCATTCCTTGCACGATGATAATCAATGCTGCTGTCAATACTGACAGCGGCATCAGAGTGGTTAAATTCCCGCGATCGATGCTAGCCCCAATCTTGGGCATTGCTGCAGGGAGTCGGCTCTCACATAGAGCTGACACCCGCACCCGATCGCCACGGCGCTCGACGTGAGGCCACACTATCAGTGCGCCGTACCTCTACTGCTGTTTGCGGGAACACAGCATGTCAGGAAGGAGTTACAGAACCTTGAACAAGTTCCATCTTTTTCATGATGTGCATTAAAAAAAAATTATATTGTGGTACTGTGTTAGACTGACAGAATTGATAAGAGACTTTTTTTAAGACTGGATTATATCAGATCAGAGAATATGCGCTCGTTTTCACCTGTCCTCAGAATAGATCCAGCAGCAATCTGTTGGTAAAAAAAGTTGTGCAGACAACGGTTTTGCTTTTTCATTTTTTTTGTTCTGATAAAAAAAACGATCCAGTTGATGATCAGGTTTTTTTTTAACAATAAATTCCATAGGAAAGGGATTTTTGAAATGACAATCTGTTTTTCTTTGAAAATCTATTGTGTTTTTTTGTTTACTGGATCCGCTTCAAATGGAAGAAAAGGTATCACTCAGAATATTTGTCATCATTGGGCAGAAAAGTATCCACAGAAATAAAAGAAAACAAATGGATATTTAATGGATGACTTTACCATAGGCTTCAAGATAAAAAAAATATATATAGTTGCAGCTGAAATCAGTTGTTTTAACCAGACAAAAAACTTTTATGCAAAACTTTTTTGCTAATGGATTATTGCTGGATCCTTTCTAACGGAGGATTACGGGACATATGGACACAGCAGGCAGCTCGGTTTCATTGGAATCTGCTTGTCCTTTGCAGCCGAACCTTCACCTTTCCCACCTAAAATATCATTTTAACTTTTCCCATCATCCACACATTTACACATTCCCAAAATCGTCCTTCTGCCTACACCTCTAGTCTAGAGCATTGAAGCCCATTTCCAGTTTCTGGTTTTCCAGCATATTAACGAACATTCAGCTTCCAGACACCTTTTCCATTCTGTCCTCCCCCCTCCAAATCACATTCACATCTCACACACTCATGTGTAAGCCACAATTCAAGTCCCCCAACAAGATGAAAAGTAATCTACCAGGAAGGAAAAAGTTGTTTCTCAAACAAAGCTGTTATTTTTTTTTTTTTTTTTTAAATTCATTTTATTGAAGGAGAAAATAAATAAATAAAACATCATTCAAGTGAAACAAGTGTACAATAGAATATAGAATGAAGGATGGAAATGGACAATCAATATATTTTGCCTGTATATCATGTAAATGTTGCCTTTTGGGGGGAGGTGGGATGAGGCGTTAAATTAAAAATGTGCCCACAGTGAAAGGACCCAATGTCATCATCACAACTAGCTGGGTCTGCTTTAAATCTTTTAACGTTCTTGTGGACGGTCTCACATCAATCCAGATTTGACTGATGCCAATCCAGACGCAGACTGCTCAGACGTATCCTGTTCTGAAAGGTAATTCAGTACCACAATGGACATAGAGGTCAGCGCACACACAGTGACCTGGCAAATACCCAAAAAACAAGAACGAGCTCTGAGACGTGGGAACTCTGTTGACCGCAATCCCTGATCCTCACCAACCACACTAGAGGCAGCCGTGGATTGCGCCTAACGCTGCCTATGCAACTCGGCACGGCCTGAGAAACTAGCTAGCCTGAAGATAGAAAATAAGCCTACCTTGCCTCAGAGAAATACCCCAAAGGAAAAGGCAGCCCCCCACATATGACTGTGAGTAAGATGAAAATACAAACACAGAGATGAAATAGATTTAGCAAAGTGAGGCCCAACTTTCTGAACAGAGCGAGGATAGGAAAGGTAACTTTGCGGTCAACACAAAACCCTACAAAAACCACGCAAGGGGGCAAAAGGACCCTCCGTACCGAACTAACGGCACGGAGGTACACCCTCTGCGTCCCAGAGCATCCAGCAAGCAGAAAAAACAAATTGACAAGCTGGACAGAAAAAACAGCAAACAAATAGCAAAGAGGAACTTAGCTATGCAGAGCAGCAAGCCACAGGAACGATCCAGGAGGAAACAGGTCCAATACTAGAGCATTGACTGGAGGCCAGGATCAAAGCACTAGGTGGAGTTAAATAGAGAAACACCTAACGACTTCACCACATCACCTGAGGAAGGAAACTCAGAAGCCGCAGTACCACTTTCCTCCACCAACGGAAGCTCACAGAGAGAACCAGCCGAAGTACCACTTGTGACCACAGGAGGGAGCTCTGCCACAGAATTCACAACAGTATCCCCAGAGGTTTTAGAGCTACCAGTTTCAGGCAGTGGGTGGCAAAGTCCTTTTTCTGTGCGGCTTCCAAGAGGTGGTGGTCTATAGATTCTGGCAGGGAGGTCTCCAGGGTGTTAGATGACTCAGTGGTGGAGATGGGATGTCCGAGGTATCCAGGAAACTGGTGCCTCTTCCAGATCTGGCTGCGTCTGTGCCAGCCCAATAAATGGGCATCCCGCAGTTGTGGCAACATCGTACTCTGGACCAGGAGTCCTCAGTGTGAGTGAACTGAAAGCACGATCGACAATAGTCCGGTTGCCCTGGGTAGACCAGGTAGCCCCGATTACTTCCCACAGAAAAGGTAGCTGGGGGGTGGGAAACTCCTCCGATACCATCTGGATCTTGCTTGAAGCGCACCCAGAAAAGCATTTTCCCATTGGGGATATTAGAGCTATTCCTCAATTGTGTCCCTCCTCTGACCGAACTGCAGTATCTTTTTAAGAAGGCTATGACGTATGCCAGCTCTATGAAAGGGTTGCAGAGGTGGATCGTCACTGGCTTTTCATCCATGGTGAAAAGGGGAATAAATCTCCAAGTCTTCACCTGTGGGAGATCACTCAGCTCTTTCCACCAATGGAAAATATTCAGGCAATGTCCACTTGTCGCAAAAGCAACTTTATAAAGCCCTTGACCAGCATTGTCTTGCAGGAAATAAAAGGAATTCAATGAGAAGTCTCCAGTTCAATTCTATTCAAGTCCAGTTTAACCAGTAAACAAATGGTGTTTTTTACACATGAGACTTTGGCACCAGCCATGATGAGATTTAAATTAACTCTTACCGCCCGAGGAGATCCACCTTATAGATCATGACATCTCCTCTCCCAGGTAAGTATTGTTTCACATAATGAATCACAATGGCCACGGCCAGCCTTAGCCTGAATGGTGCCTTGTGTGAAACTGCTCTTTGGTGCCTTCATCCTATTGATTTTTTTTTTTTTTTTTTTACCTGCTTTTCCATATCATTAATAAAGACAGGGGACCCTTTTTTTAGAACCTAAGAAAATTGATTTTTGATAGAATAATATAACAAAATATAGTTGTGCATAATAAAAAAATTCTTATTTGAGCAGCACCACATTGTAGACAGTCTGGCCAAGGAGGAAAAAATAGTTGGCACTCCGTGAACAGTAAAACAATCCTTTCTTTATTCAATGCAAGTAGTAAATGGATGCAGGGGAGGAGGTGCAGTGGAGGACAACACTCCACTATATAAGATATGACCGATGTCCTGTGTCAGCCATGAAGGTAGATTCATCCTCAGACCTGACACATTTCTCCCCCATTAGATTTTGCTAGTGTTCATCAGGGGACTCTCCTAGTGAGACCACAATGGGCCAACAGAGCTACAGTCGGATAACATTCTGCCCTCCTCAGAAGTTCTGAGCACAGGACATCTGTCTTAGGCTGGTTTCACACTTGCGTTTTAAAACTCATGCGTTTGAAAAAAAAAAAAACGCATGGTTGAAAAAACGCATGCAAACGCTGCGTTTTTTAGACGCATGCGTTTTTGCATGTGGTTTAAACGCGGCATTTTGAAGCGTTTACATGCGTTTTTCCATGCGTTTGCATTTTTTAAACGCATGCTGAGAAATGTGTGACAGCTGCCAATCATCTAAATAAAGTAAAAAAAACACTATAAACATAAATAGCTAGGGTTAAGGTTAGGGGTAGGAATCCTAACCCTAACCCTAAAGGGATCCTAACCCTAACACTACCCTAAAACTACTGGAATATAGGCTGAACTGGATGGACAAATGTCTTTTTTCGGCCTTACTAACTATGTTACTATGTTACCCCTAACGGGATCCTAACCCTAAAGGGATCCTAACCCTAACCCTACCCCTAACCCTAACCATAAAGGGATCCTAACCCTAACCCTACCCTAACCATAAAGGGATCCTAACCCTAACCGTATCCCTAACCCTACCCATAACCCAAATCCCGTTAGGGTTAGGGGTAGGGTTACGATCCCGTTAGGGGTAGGGTTAGGGTTAGGGGTAGGGTTAGGATCCCTTTAGGGTTAGGATCCCTTTAGGGTTAGGATCCGGTTAGGGTTAGGATCCCTGTAGGGTTAAGGTTAGGATCCCGTTAGGGTTAGGGTTAGGATCCCTTTAGGGTTAGGGTTAGGATCCCTTTATCACCTTTATGGTGGGGGGTGGCATATCAGTGTGTTTTCTGTTTTTTTTAATATAAAAAAGCATGCGTTTTTAACGCAAACAAATGCATGCACAAAAACGCATGCGTTTCCATTAACTCAAATGTATTTTTTGGCTAAAAAAACGCATGAAAACGCATGCGTTTTTATTTGTCCAAAAAACGCCCCTCAAAAATACTACAAGTTGCATTTTTGAAAATGAACGCATGCAAGTAAAAAAACGCATGCGTTTTCAATGTTAAATATAGGGGAAAAAACACATGCGTTTTCAATGTTAAATATAGGGGAAAAAACGCATGCGTTTTTGTGTGCAAAAAACGCTGCAGACAAAAACGCAAGTGTGAAACCACCCTTATATATGCGGCTAAATTTTAATCTGAGCTATTGATTGTCAAGCACACTTGCACTTTATTGTTGAAATATTTTTCTGTATTTTGTCCTTCATTTGAGGGACCTAAAGGCCACTCTCATAATGGTCACCTTATAACTGACACCATAGCCTTCCGTTATAATGTTAGCCTGACACTCGTACATCTTTGAGTCTCCCTTTGTAACATTTGTGGTCATCCTATGTCACCATATATTGTGAGCTAGTCAGTGTAAGAACCTTTTATAGATCAAGTATACACCTAAGTACATGCTTCTGAGACCGTATTAATTGAGTGGATGTCGGTCCATGATATCTATACAGCATAATATCTGGTTGCTAGTTACATAGTTTATACTGGTCAGTTAAAATCAAACTGCTATTGCTATAATTCCTCTTCTTGACAGCCTATATATAAAGTATTATCAAGCTTATATACACTTCAGTGGTCTAGTGTGTTTGAATCTTCACAAATGAATTGGATCCATTTGGATCCTCCTGCATCTGCCGCTCTGTGTTTTCCTTATGTGAGGGTGTGCCAGGGCCATGGTCGGGGCTGAGAGTATGTGCTTTAATGCGCCCTGGTCTCCCATCACAAGAATATAATGTCCCATCTGCAGCATACCTTCTGCTTCACCTTCTGCACCGTCGGGGTCCCATCGAGCTGGCTGAAGTTCTGCTGATGGCATTGTTGCATATAAAGACAGTCCATTTAAAACTTTACTTTCCTCTGTTCACAGCACATCCTTTTCAGATACAGCATCAGCATAGAGTTCCATACAGTTAACATTCTCTACTTTCCCTGCACTTCTTTCTAGGTTCTTCAGTACGTGCCTGGGTCGTACCACCTACATAGTAACATAACATAGTTAGTAAGGCCGAAAAAAGACATTTGTCCATCCAGTTCAGCCTATATTACATCATAATAAATACCCAGATCTACGTCCTTCTACAGAACCTAATAATTGTATGATACAATATTGTTCTGCTCCAGGAAGACATCCAGGCCTCTCTTGAACCCCTCGACTGAGTTCGCCATCACCACCTCCTCAGGCAAGCAATTCCAGATTCTCACTGCCCTAACAGTAAAGAATCCTCTTCTATGTTGGTGGAAAAACCTTCTCTCCTCCAGACGCAAAGAATGCCCCCTTGTGCCCGTCACCTTCCTTGGTATAAACAGATCCTCAGCGAGATATTTGTATTGTCCCCTTATATACACCTCTTGCGGTAATGCAGCATACTCCCTGTCAAGAGTCTACTCTTGGGGGTCCCTCATCTGTTTTGGATCGGATCTGAGGGAATTGGACCATGGGATGATCTGCCACATGATGAGCGACCTGCATCCCCCGTACTGCTTAGGATCTCTTCTCTTGCTTCTGCTCCACACTGCTGTCGCACAGCTGCTTCAGCTGAGCTTCTGTCCATCTGGACTCTGGATGGCTGGGTACTTTGCTTTCACATTGCGGAGCTATCCGCCCTACATGGGCACTGGGACAGACAGACACAGACAGACAGACGAAAAGCATTATACTCTAATGGGGTAGGGACGTGAGAGTTTTTGTACCCCCTTACATTTATAGATTTTGGGATTGAAGGGACAGCCGTCGAGGAGCGGTGGTGCCACATCGCAAAATTAGGGTGCCAACTTCTGCTGTTAGGCCGTCACAATCAAGGGCCTACCAGTGGGAGCATTAGGCTTACTTTACCACCTCCCAGAGACTGCTGCCTTGATTCCCTTGTTTATCCCTATAGGGGTGTTTTATAGCTATTCTGTAATATTTTTTTGTATTTTGATATTTAAATAGTACTAAATAAATTATTTGTATATTAACGTGACTGATATTGCAAAGTGAAAAAACACATGTTGGTCTTGCGTCAGCCTGTGATAGTACTGTATAAGAATTGGGCATTTTTAAAGTAAATGCCAAAAATTAGACCACTCCGTTTATTAGTGATGCTTCTATATTTCTTGTCAAATATAATCTGACAGGTCCCGCACTCCTGAAAAAAAAAAACTATATCAAAGTTTGTAATTCCCCCCCCCCCCCGCCCCCACACATTGATCGCCTCCACAATATCGGACCATCTGTCAGAGCCGGTGTTCCTCTCCGTCCTCACATTTATTTGGATTTAATTGTGAGATTCCCAATTTAGTTCGTTGGCAGCCTCTTCTTTTAGGTAGTGATATTCCCACCTTGTTACTGTGTAATAGTATTATCGGACATATAGATAAAAACCAATAGGAATTCCTTTTCCAAAAATGCTATTCCCACCTCTTCTAGATCTCAAGTATAAAGTATAGATTTCATTTTTACTAACTGTATAAAAGACACAATATTGTAAAGTTTTTAAAGGCTTCATTGATCAAGCACGAGTCAGACACGGGACATTTCAGAATGATGGAGCAGTGCGATTCATTACAATAATATACCACGATCTGTATTTAATAATAAAGACCATTATAATTCTTACAGAATAATAGAACGTTATTGTACAAGTATAGCTTTTAGCAGTCGTATAAGCCACAGCGTCAGCCGCATGGACTGTAGCATCGGCAGAGTCTTTTTTTGGGGGGCAGTAAGGTCCCTCGTGTGAAACCTAATGATGGGGAACGTAACGGTTGAATCACACGGCGTGGTGAGGACAGCCCACGAGATGTAGACACGCTCTGGTTGGGTCATCAATTGTCATTTTTAATCTGTCTAAAATCTTTCTATAGTAGAATTACCCACGATGAAGGACGGTGTATATTTAACTCTGCCACTATCCGCATAAATGTATCCCACCCCCGAGGTAAATTCCTGTTACATCCTGGACTTAAATATATTTTAATATGATTTCAATTTTCAAAGTTTCTGTAACACTTGTATGTGTTTGGGAAAGTCACTGCTACCAACATTACAGCTCGTCTTGTAATATAGTGAGACTTGTGTAACTAAAAGGTGCGACTGTTAATCCTAGTTGGTTTCTATTTCTTCAATCCGATCATCTGCTGATGGGAACAAGTGGATCACAGTAATGTACAGTAGTGTATGTGCATCTTTTATAGATTTTGTGCCCGTATTTACTATGTACAAGTGTGTAGTGTGTAAACAGACATGTGAATATTTTGTTGTATTGTATATAATGTGAATATACATGTAAATGCGCTTGTTTATATGGGTGGGGATTGATGGTGGGGGCCCAGACACAAGTCCTGCACAGGGGCCCTTCACTGTCACTGTCCCCTATTTTAACAGTGTAGATTCTGCGCTGAATTTTGCGCGTCTGCTGCATTCTCTCTAATATCTCTTCTGCGTATTCTATCAGCTAGTGACCTCAGTGATTTCCAACAGTTTTACAGCACCACTTACTGCCATTGCTCTATTAAAGGAGACTGATGGATTTTTCTACAATTCTTTTAATCCACCATTCTTAGTCGCAGAGGACTCTGGTTGATTCAGTACACGTCTTATTCGTGTGTCTGCAGAATTTAGCACATTGTTTTAGAATGATGATTTTTTTCAATTGTTGGTTTTTGTCTACGCAGCTGCATGATTTGCGGCTGCTAGACAGCTTGAGTACATGTGGGTATTGCCTGTTTGCTAGGCAATCCCCTCATGTATTCAAGCTGCTTAGCAGCTGCAAAATAAATCTCCGAGCATGCTGAAATACTCAGACCACCCGAGCGTGCTCGGAGAAACTCGAGCAATGAGCATACCTGCTCATCACTAGTCTTCAGGCGTCCCCACCCAACACACGGTACTGCTTCTGGTGGCAGCGGGTGTTCACCGGTTTTGCCCACTGAGCCCCTAGTCCATTCAATTGTGGAGTAGAAGAGTAGAGCTCTCTGCAAAATTCCACTTGTCGCGTGTCTCTGAGCAGCTGCCATCACCTCCATGGCTGCTCTGCAATGCTCTGCCCGGCGTGCGCTCCTCTGTGTGCTGGCCGATACCTGAACGTCTGTGTTGCAATGCTTGGCACGCATCTCCTTGCGCACCCATCGATATAGGCGAGTCTCTCATGGCTGCCCTGTCTCTGCGTGCTGCAGCCTATCGCTCTCCTCACTGCATCTGCGGTCCGCACCCATTCAGCACTCTGGCAGGAAGCCCCTTGCAGTTCTCGTGCAACCCCTTTTAACCTTCCCCTGGCTACGCTCCCTTCACCCAGGTTACTAGCTCCCTCCAGCAACAGGAGGCTCAGCCCCAGCAGTTCCGGAACTGGCGCAACAGCAGCACGTGCAGCCCTGTCCTCTCTTCTACACATGCCAAAGCAAAGAGCTTGAACTTCACGTTCTTCAATATGTTGGCCATGGAAATGCTGCTTTCCACCTGTTGGATACAAACTGCATCCAAAAGCTAATGGCTGTTGCAGTTCCCCATTACCAGTTGCCCAGTCGCCATTACTTCTCCAACAACGTACCTGCGCTACACCAGTATGTTGCCGACATTATTATTATTATTATTATTTATTTATTTATATAGCGCCATTAATTCCATGGTGCTGTACATGAGAAAGGGGTTACATATAGAGTTATAGATATCATTTACAGTAAACAAATTTACAGTGACAGACTGGTACAGAGGGGAGAGGACCCTGTCCTTGCGGACTTACATTCTATGGGATAGTGGGGAAGAGACAGAAGGTAGGGGCGAAGCGGCGGCTCTGGCGATGGCGAGGTGGCAGGATGGTTATTGCAGGCTGTAGGCTTTCTTGAAGAGATGGATTTTCAGGTTCCGTCTGAAGGAGCCGAGGGTGTTTTATAGTCGGACGTGTTGAGGCATGGAATTCCAGAGGATGGGGGATATTCGGGAGAAATCTTGGAGGCGGTTGTGTGAGGAACGAATAAGTGTGGAGGAGAGTAGGAGATCTTGGGAGGATCGGAGTTTACGTGAGGGAAGATATTGGGAGACTAGTTCAGAGCTATATGGAGGGGACAGGTTGTGGATGGCTTTGTAGATCAGTGTTAGTAGTTTGAACTGGATTCGTTGGGGAATTGGAAGCCAGTGGAGGGATTTGCAGAGGGGAGAAGCAGGGGAGTAGCCATCTCCCTTTAACTGAAAAACATCTGTCTGCCAGGGTGCATTTCACCACTGACATCTGAACGAGCCACCATGGGCAGGGGTGTTGCATCTCACTGACTGGGCACAGGGTGACTGGTTCCTGCATGGGCAGGTGGGGAAGGGACTGCTGCACAAGTGTTGAAATCTCCAAGGCTTGAGGGACAAACTTCTGTATCTAACACTTTGTCCACTGTTTTTGCCTCCTCATCCACTAGGGACTCCACTCACGCGCCCTCATCCTCTCCCTTAATGAGACACATGTTCCAGCAGTGCAGAGAGAATCTCTCCCAACTCCATACTGGGCAGCCATGGCTCAGGCAGTGTTCAAATTGATATGCCTTGGAGATCAAAGTCACAAAGTACAATAGTTGTGGACAGCTATCCAAGCAGAGTTTGAGCAATGGCTGTCTCCACTGAGCCTGTAGCCAGTGAAGGCAGTGTGTGATAACTGTGTGAACCTGATGGTGGCCCTATGCTTCGGCAATCTCACACATGTGCCTTGCATGGCTCATGTCCTCCACTTGGAGGTACAGCAATTTCTCTGCCACTATCCTGACCTGGATGTGCTGCTGCAGAAAGCAGTGTCACTGTGTGCTCACTTCTGACGATAACACCCCTACAAAGGTATGTCGGCCAACTGGTTAACTAGTTGATGTGACGCAAAAGCACGGAGCAGGGGTTAACAATTATTTATTTTTATCAATAACCTCCTCACAGGGAGCAACAGCAAATAAACAGATAAAGAATGAGGGGTAAATGGAGGAACGAGTCATTCAGAATGGCAGTCTATATATTCCACTTAGCATGACTCTGTTGTACGTTTCTTCTCCTGAGTCAGATGGTTGGTCGGCTGCCGGCTGAGGCCGAGGCGGAGTTCTTCCAGCTTCCCCGTCTGAAAAGTCTGCCTCACTTCTGGTGGCAGGAAGCAGTCATAATTCTTACCCACTGAGCCCCTAGTCCTCTATGCTGCAGCTCAGCACAGTGGTGTTAACCGCAATCCTCCACTAAATGTGCATTCCTCTGCATGCCCGCCAAAACCTCGCTGTTCCCGGCCGTGATCGCTACTTTGTGGCCTATCTTCCCCTGCAACCCGGCGCCGGTCCTCTGGCTCCTCTCTGGCGGGAACCCCCTTCTTTTCCCGCTCAAACCCTTTTATGCCTCCCTGGCTCACCATGCCCCTTCTACACAGGTTAAGCATTTGCTCCGTCTCCAATCTCCTTCCCCCTGCAACAGTAGGTTCGACCCAAGCAGTTCTGGAAACTGTGCCCTGTCGGCACCCACAGCTCGGTCTTCTCCTCTACACGTTTCAGTGACTGTGGCAGCAGCATTGAGCTCTGGAGGTGTATTTCATTTTGTGTAGCCTGGGCCAATGCAGTATGGACGTGGAGCAATTCACCCTTGCAGGGTTGGCACAGATGATGGACCTCTGCATCCTTCTATACAATTTTGAAAAGGCTACTAAGATGGTTTGCACTCATGATGCCATTGTCAGCATCACTATTCCGGTCACTTACATGCTGGAGCACACTTTGAACAGTTTGAGGGAGGAGAAGGTGGTCCCAGAGGAAGAGGAGGAAGCAGAGGAGGATATGGAAAGGATAACAATATTTCTACGTTCTGGACAGTAATGGCACAGGAGGGTGCCATGGGAGTGTGGACTACAGCGATCGGGGGGGACTCGTGGTACCAGACAAACTGTTAGTGAAGCTGCAGGAGCCAAGGAACAAATTGAAGAGGAACAGGTGATGGGTACGCAACAGTCAGGAGATGGAGGATAATGATCCCTTCTCTGATATCCATGGTTTATGGAAGGGGACAGAAGGCAAGTGTGTGTGTTACTCTTCCATGAGTATAATAAAAAGATGCCAGCGCACTACCAATAATACTAAAAAATGTTATAAGGGGTGCAGTAAAAGTGGCATGTAAGCACAACAAAGAACGGAGGAGAAAGCACCACTTCATATAATTGCACACCACTAAGAAATAGTGAATAGAAAGGAAAACTTTATTGATACACTAATAAAATCAATTAAAATGGTAACATACCATAGTCCCCACACTGGCCCACCAAGATAACATAGATAGGCACAGGCACATATATAGAGCAATGCACAGTAACAGTGAAATACATATTATAATGCAAAAGTGTGCCACACGTATGTCATAATATGACGCAGCGGCGCAATTAATGCACAAAATACCCCCGGGGTGCAGAGAAGATGGATAACGCCTGATATAAAAAGAAAAAATGTGTACACCTACACAAATGATCAATGTAGGACATAAAAGGGGTGTGCAGAACATCAGGGCCGGCTGCCAACGTAGAATGGCAATGTGAAGTGTGGTCATTGTGGTGATAAATATCAATCCACACGCTCAAATGGTATTGTAGTTACCACATAAGGAGTGCAGCCAGGTCCTAGGTCCAGCCAAATAGATCACCCCCAGGCATGAAGGCAAGGAAGCCCAACAGGGGAAATAAGGCGCCAATGGCAGGGCACAGCGTGGGGAGAAGACCCAACGCGTATTGCCGTCACAGGGACGGCTTCGTCAGGGGAAGATACAACAATCAGACGGTGTCTCCTGTTGTTAGTTTAAAAAAAAAATATATATATATATATATATATATATATATATATATATATATATATATTTTTTTTTTTTTTTTTAAAGCATGCAATATTCCTTCTTTTCATTCTCCTTTTGCTTCCTCCGGAGTCACAACAAGCTAAATCTTTGGTAATTGGAGACTTATTTGGGTCTCCTTGTTGTGTGGTGTCTGTAGTGGAAGGGGATGTCAAAGCCCCATTATAAGATTTTCATTCTGGGGAAATTGATGCAACTTTTTAGTAGTGTGCCAATAATTTTTTGAAGTATAGGAAAAATCAGCCGCACTCAAATGGTTGAAAGTTCAGCAAACTGTGTAGTTTCTTTATTAACATAAACAATAAACATCACCAGGTGCTTTTTTAGGAGGTAAATGGGTGGCGGACTATTCAATTCGGGTAACGTTTCGACCCCAGCGGGTCTTTATCAAAACCTCACTTATGCCAAAGAGGTAGAGGAGAGGAGAAAGAGCCGAGTTCCCATAGGGCAGCTCTGGTGGAGTTGTGTGGAAGCACGTCCGCCTGGTGGGTGATGTTATATTTGAACATATATAATGAATAATTTTTTGAACTGTGACGACTCTAAATTTGGTCTCCATCTGGTGGGTTGCCTGTAGTGGAAGGGGTCTCGGAGCACCAGGCCTACAACTGTCACTCAGCTACCTCTTGTTGATCAATTTGTAAGCTAGAAATGCTGGACCAAGCCCTGTCCCATGCATTCATGCTGCATAATTATACTATTTGTACTCTGGGTTAATTGATGCAATTTTTCCTGGTGTCTGACCCTAATTTGAGTGGTTTTGGCAGCTTTTGGGCCCATCTTAAGGTGTGGTCTGCCTTTTTGGTTTTGCCTCCCATTGAATTCAATGGGTTTTGGATGCGTTCGACGAACATCAGAATGTTCGCCAATCGTAACTGAACCTTTAAAAGGTTCACTCCTTTTCTCCACAATGCACAAGCTGTGAAGGCTTTGTGACCAGAAGAGGCTGAGGTTAAGTACTAGCACCAACACACCCATCATTACTCTGGTCAGCCTCTGCAGATAACTGAACAGTGGGCATGGATGTCTAACATTTGTTTGGTTCTCTAAGACTTTGAAGACAGCACAAAGATGGTGAGTGGCGATCATGCCATAGTCAGCGCAACTATCTTGCTTCTATGCCTACTTAAACAGTCGCTGCTCATAATTAAACATGACGTTTTGCATGCTGGCCAGATGGGGATGGAGAAAGACAGAGCCAGCCCAGCTTCATCTCATCTATCATCTCATCTGCTCAGCGTGGATTTGGTAACAATGAGGAGGAACAGAAGCTGGTAGCTAGAAGCCACACAACCTCCTTCCTTTCTCGCCTATGTGAATGGGCTGAGGATGGGAATGAGGGAGTAGGAGGAGAAGGAAAGTCATCATGGTGGAGACAGACGTGTTGGCTTTATGAAGCTTGGCACATATGGCCGACTTTATTTACTGCTGTCTTTTCCGTGACCCTGGCGTTACATCCTTCAGTTAAAAAAAAAAAAAAATAATACTTGTTGTTCACCCTGCTAGACCCACACTACAAGGATAACTTTGCATCTCTTCTTCCTGAGGTGGAGAGGTCTTCTAAAATGGTGCTATACCAGAAGGCCATTGTGGAAAATGTTTAAATAATTCACATCAGACAATGCTAGCGGCAGGGGGGCAGGCTTCCTTGTCCAATGAATTAGGAGAGGCCAGGGAGATACACAGCAAAGGTAGAGTACACTATAAAAGTCGTGTGCCAATTTCATGACACCAGCCCAGGTCCCAAGGCCTAATGACCCGGTATGTTTGACAAGTAAAGAACTTTTTAAAGATGGTCAAGAAATACCTTGCAGACTAAACCAGCATACTCCCTAATTACTGACACTTTCAATTATTGGGTCTCAAAACTGGACATGCTGCATGAGGTATCTCTCTATGCCTTGGAGGTGGTCTGCTGCCCTGCTGCTAGTGTCATATTTTGAGCAGGTTTTTAGTACTGTTGGAGGGGGTCATAAGACGGGCCTATCGAGCATGCATGCAGACAGGCTCACTCTCATATAAATGATCAAAGCCTGGATTAGACCCAATCCAAATATTCAATATACAAATGAGGCCCACCAGTTGTTCAGGGGTCTATTGATTACTCTTCTCATAATTTCTGTGTGGGTTTGCACTTTCCGCAAAGCCTTTGACTGTATAAGTACATCAACTACACTTTCAAAATATTTTCATTCAAAATATTTGTATGAATTCAACTACTCATCCATACAGTGCAACACTGTTTTTGTTGTATTACAATGGTATATAAAACATACAAAAAGCATAGAAAAATTAAGATTAGATTACTCAGTACAGCACTGCGTGCATTCTGTCACATTTTGGAATATGTAAAAAAGTGGTTATAAGGGTGCTCATTTTCTCCAGAGCACCTTCCTCTTGACAGTAAGTCTAATATAGTGTAAGTAAACTCCGGCACACTAAAGATGCTTTAAATAGTTTTATTTCAAGAAAAATATATGATGGTAGGATTCCACTCAAAAATTTCTGCAATTTATACGATAGACATACGTAACGTTTTCCCAACGTTTCGGCACATTTAGCCTTTCTCAAGGGACATCTGTCTTTCTGCAATATATAAAAGTAAATAGAACTTAAACATAAAACAAGGACCATAACAATACATGATACATAAGAGAATAATATTGTATGCAATATATAGGGTCATATATAACCTATCAAAGGATCCAACCATCTGTATAGATATCTGTATAGATATATGTTATTAACTACTTGAAATCCTTCACAGTATATATATATATGTGAGAAGTCTCATCTAGTATGTGTTTGTTTAAATCTATATGTATAAAAAGTAGCATCTAAATAAAGAACCAACAGGAAAGAAAGAAAGAGAATGTTGGCAAACTGAGAAAGTGCGTCCCCTCTGTCCATAAGAAAAAAGACTTGACCTATCCTGTCAAAAAAGGAACAAATGTCCTGAGTAGTGTTGAGCGACCTTTACTTTTACTTTTATAGGGTCGGATTTCACGAAACCGGGTCGAGTGAAATCGGCCGAAACCCAATGCAGTGCATTGGGTTTCCATGGTTCCCAGGGTCTGAAGGAGAGGAAACTCTCCTTCAGGCCCTGCGATCCATATTTAGGTGTAAAATAAAGAATTAAAATAAAAAATATCGCTATACTCACCCTCTGACGCGCCCTGGTACTAACCGGGAACCTTCCTCCTTCGAATCAGCGCTTCCAGGACCTTGCGGTGATGTCGCGGCTTGTGATTGGTCGAGCGGCCGCCCATGTGACCGCTCGCGCGACCAATCGGAAGCCATGACGTCACCGAAGGTCCTTCAAGCGCTGATTCTTAGGAAGGAAGGCTGTCGGAAAGAAGCAGGGCGCGTCCGAGGGTGAGTATATTCCTATTAGGCATATACTCACCCTCGGACGCGCCCTGCTTCTTTCCGACAGCCTTCCTTCCTAAGAATCAGCGCTTGCAGGACCTTCGGTGACGTCACGGCTTCTGATTGGTCGCGCGAGCGGTCACATGGGCGGTCGCGCGACCAATCACAAGCCGCGACGTCACCGCAAGGTCCTGGAAGCGCTGATTCGGAGGAGGAAGGTTCCCGGTTAGTACCAGGGTGCGTCAGAGGGTGAGTATAGCGATATTTTTTATTTTAATTCTTTATTTTACACTTATATCTGAATTCCGATACCAATTCCGAATATCTTAAACATATCGGGAATCGGTATCGGAATTCCGATTCCAGATTCAGAAGATCGCCGACTTCATGGCCGACCCCACACAGGGGTCGGGTTTCATGAAACCCGACCTTGCCAAAAGTCGGCGACTTCTGAAAATTTTCAACCCGTTTCGCTCAACCCTACTCACCGCTGTCAGACACAGGCTGATTGTCTCCGGATATAAGGAGTAAGCTCTCCAGTCGGTCATCTGGGTTTCAAGATGGGTTTTTGTCTGTAGTGCTATAAGTATGAGGTCATTTTGCATTCACTGTCTGTACTTCAGCTTTGTGTCTGGAGACAGGGTTCCTCTGAGGCACCAGAGAGAATGTGAACAGCAGATGATGGATGCCCTCAGAGGCCCTTGCAGGGAGCTTTGCGGTTTCTTCCCACCTCAATAGTACTTCAGCTCCTCATCCAAGATTAGCGCAGTGTAAAGGCAAATCCAGCTCTCTGGAGCAGAGCGAGCGCAGGAGGAAACTGCTGGAACTACAGAAACTAAAGCGCTTGGACTATAGCAACCATGCTCGCTGGCTCGCATCTGAGGATTGGACAGACCAAGATGAAGAGAAGGCTGAGGATGGGAAACAAACAGAAGATGAAGACGCAGAGGACATGGATGTGGAGCCTTGCAAAAAGTTACCCAGACATTATGCTAACCAGATTATGCTTTCTGAGTGGCTAATAGAAATTCCTCCAGATCTGGCTGATCTTTGGATTCTTGTAGTCTGCCCCACTGGAAAGCGTTCTTTAGTTGTGGCTTCACAGGGTTCTACTGCAGCTTAGACTGAAAGTGGGTACTGCGTGAACAGGTTTCCATCATTACTACCAGGTGGAAATCGGCATAACAGTGGTACTGGTAAAGACTACACTATTCTAGACTGCATATATAACGAGGAGTCTCGCACATATTACGTGTTAGATGTCATGTGTTGGAGGGGACACCCGGTGTACGACTGCCACACTGACTTTTCTATTCGCCACGACAGCACCCACTAGAGAGGGGATCCGCCCCTAGGAACAGGAAACCTACAGAGAGATAAAAGGGGCGGTTTTCCCCTTGCTCCTCAGTTGGTTTCCTGTTCCTGGTGGGAAACCCTCAGAGAGAATCTCTGCAAGTTTAAGAAGAGGATAGCTCGCCTGGACTGCCGCCTGTACGTCTGAGCGGCAGGGGCTCCAGAGTGAGTATCAGAGACGGGGGTATGTTCCTGTTGGCTCCCCCCTCTTCTGATCGCATCTGTATGGATGCCGGATTGTCAAGTCTCCCTGCTGGGACACTGTTGTATCTCTCCACCGCATGGCTGCAGATGTCCCTTCGGCTATAAGCCGGTAAGTAGACACTGTGAGAGAATTATAGCTTACCCCTCTGTTCAAGGTGGTGGTGCAGCACGGATAGCACTGCAGCGGCGGGCTCAGTAGCGGTAACTTCAGCCGCATGGAATAGATAGAGCGTGCACATGCGCGGTATGGTCGGCGTCCCGGAAGTAGATGCTGAACTTCCGGGGGCGCGAGGTCAGTCTGGTGTTCCGGTATGGACGCCATTGCAGCGGTGGATGCGATGCCCTGGCGATAGACGATGGTGGAGAATGGGGCAGCATACTTGACGGGTTCATACTTCTGCTGCGTCCACTGCTGGCCATGGCCCACACCAGCGTCACACACCGCTACTCCGATCTGACTCCCCATTTCTCAGGTATGGGGAAAAAAATAAAAAATAAATAAAAAAAAGAAAGGAGGGAGTGTTTCCTCAAATGGCCTACACTCTTAAGAGCAGATAGGACATTAGTCTGTGTGCAACATGTCGTCTCAGGAGAATATCGAGCGCCCACTGGAGGATTTAATCCTGCCTAGAAAGGAAGGCAGTGGACACTCGAAAGTGAGTGACTCCACTGATAAATCAGTGAAAATCATCCCGTTCTACACCCCAGGGCGATCAAACAACCCAGCAGCCGGCTAAACTGACGGGGAAGACTAAGCACAAGCAGTGTGCAATATGTAACGAGTCTCTACCTGACATATATATAGATAGATAGATATATAGATATACAGTGGGGCAAAAAAGTATTTAGTCAGTCAGCAGTAGTGCAAGTTCCACCACTTAAAAAGATGAGAGGCGTCTGTAATTTACATCATAGGTAGACCTCAACTATGGGAGACAAACTGAGAAAAAAAAATCCAGAAAATCACATTGTCTGTTTTTTTTATCATTTTTTTTGCATATTATGGTGGAAAATAAGTATTTGGTCAGAAACAAACAATCAAGATTTCTGGCTCTCACAGACCTGTAACTTCTTCTTTATGAGTCTCCTCTTTCCTCCACTCATTACCTGTAGTAATGGCACCTGTTTAAACTTGTTATCAGTATAAAAAGACACCTGTGCACACCCTCAAACAGTCTGACTCCAAACTCCACTATGGTGAAGACCAAAGAGCTGTCAAAGGACACCAGAAACAAAATTGTAGCCCTGCACCAGGCTGGGAAGACTGAATCTGCAATAGCCAACCAGCTTGGAGTGAAGAAATCAACAGTGGGAGCAATAATTAGAAAATGGAAGACATACAAGACCACTGATAATCTCCCTCGATCTGGGGCTCCACGCAAAATCCCACCCCGTGGGGTCAGAATGATCACAAGAACGGTGAGCAAAAATCCCAGAACCACGCGGGGGGACCTAGTGAATGAACTGCAGAGAGCTGGGACCAATGTAACAAGGCCTACCATAAGTAACACACTACGCCACCATGGACTCAGATCCTGCAGTGCCAGACGTGTCCCACTGCTTAAGCCAGTACATGTCCAGGCCCGTCTGAAGTTTGCTAGAGAGCATTTGGACGATCCAGAGGAGTTTTGGGAGAATGTCCTATGGTCTGATGAAACCAAACTGGAACTGTTTGGTAGAAACACAACTTGTCGTGTTTGGAGGAAAAAGAATACTGAGTTGCATCCATCAAACACCATACCTACTGTAAAGCATGGTGGTGGAAACATCATGCTTTGGGGCTGTTTCTCTGCAAAGGGGCCAGGACGACTGATCCGGGCACATGAAAGAATGAATGGGGCCATGTATCGTGAGATTTTGAGTGCAAACCTCCTTCCATCAGCAAGGGCATTGAAGATGAAACGTGGCTGGGTCTTTCAACATGACAATGATCCAAAGCACACCGCCAGGGCAACGAAGGAGTGGCTTCGTAAGAAGCATTTCAAGGTCCTGGAGTGGCCTAGCCAGTCTCCAGATCTCAGCCCTATAGAAAACCTTTGGAGGGAGTTGAAAGTCTGTGTTGCCAAGCGAAAAGCCAAACACATCACTGCTCTAGAGGAGATCTGAATGGAGGAATGGGCCAACATACCAACAACAGTGTGTAGCAACCTTGTGAAGACTTACAGAAAACGTTTGACCTCTGTCATTGCCAACAAAGGATATATTACAAAGTATTGAGATGAAATTTTGTTTCTGACCAAATACTTATTTTCCACCATAATATGCAAATAAAATGTTAAAAAAACAGACTGTGATTTTCTGGATTTTTTTTTCTCAGTTTGTCTCCCATAGTTGAGGTCTACCTATGATGTAAATTACAGACGCCTCTCATCTTTTTAAGTGGTGGAACTTGCACTATTGCTGACTGACTAAATACTTTTTTGCCCCACTGTATATCTAATATATAATTGCCTAGAATACTACTTCCTGCAATTTGTGCCAACTTCCGTGGCTTTGTCTGGAGCTAATGTCCGGAGATAAGTGACGTCAACAGTGTCCAGTGTCTGATTGGTTGCCGCCTGCTGCGAGCGACCAATCAGAAACGTGCCGTACTGCGACACACTCCGCCCACCATTTTGATGTGATTTTTGAATTTTTACCTCACAGCAAGTTTCTACTGCGTGGAGGCGGTCCCAGTGACGTTGCTCTTCAAGCTCCTGCCGAATTTCGTCAAAAAAATGATACCATTTACAAAAACTATATATATTTAGTTGTGAAGTGGTTCAGTGACATTTTCACACCAATTTTGAACTTTTGTTTGGTGTTTTCTCCATATACTGCCTATTATTCACTGACTGTTATACTGAGAGACTGCCGTTTATTAACCTCTTCTTTGCCACATTGGGTATATTGCTCTATTATTTGCCACATAAGGACATTGTCCATTATTGCCCAGCAATTTCTCTGGTCGTCTGATGTCTTTCATCCCTCCCCTCATAAGCATGTTCATGGATCCTGTGTAACTGTACCTTAAATAACAAGAATTGTCAAGAGCTGGTGAGTGCAGCCATTTTTTGTTCTTTCTTACTATTATTTATTAATTGTATTATTCTTACATTTGAATAAAGTATATATGGATTCTAGACACCCGATTCTTTAGAATCGGGCTGCCATCTAGTATATATATAAAGAAATTGTGTCAAAATTGCATAGATCACACTTTGCAGCAGGAGAGTTAGGTCTCATGATCCGGGAGGAGCTTCAGTCCTTGGGAGGTAGTTCGGCTGTGAATGTGGGGCAGCACGGTGGCCCAGTGGAAAGGACTGGTGCTTTGCAACATTGGAGTCCAGGGTTCTAATTCCATCATGAAAAATACCAAATTGACCTGCTAAAGTTTAAATAAAAAAAAATAAAAAAGTAGGAACTATGGGGTTATCAGAGTCTAAGGAACCTCAGACACCTCAGGACGTTATGTTCGCAGGTCTTTCCCAAAGGAAGGGCCATGTGTTCCCTGTAAATCAAAGGAAGGGCCATGTGTTCCCTGTAAATCAGGCCATTAAAGACCTTGTTAAAAGGGAGTGGAGTAAAGGACAAAAAGGTTTTTGTGCCGGTATCATGTAAAAGGCGGTACCCCTTTGATAATGAGGACTTGACCTCTTGGTCTAAAGTGCCTAAAGTGGATGCGGCTGTGGCATCCACCTCTCACCGTTCCTCCTTACCTGTGGAGGATGCTGGCTTTTTGTCAGATCCTATGGGCGGAAAAAAAAAAAAAAAATCAGATGCACTTCTTAAAAACTCATGGGAAGCCTGTGTCACCGCGTTTAAACCAGCAATCTCAGCCACGTCAACTAGCAGATCTATGCTGGTTTGGCTAGAGCAGCTGGACCAAAACATCAACGTATCCAGGGAGAAATTGCGTGTTGCTATTCCTTTGATTAAGGGGGCTGCGGCTTTTATATCTGATGCCTCAATAGACTCGCTCCGCCTGGCAGCCAGAACAGTTAGCCTCACTAATACGGCTCGTCATGGTTAAAAAACTGGAAGGGAGATGCCCAGTCCAGGTCTAAGTTGTGTGCCATACCCTGTCAGGGTGAGTACCTCTTTGGAGCTGTCCTAGATGAAATACTAAGGCGGGTGAAAGGAAGCCCCAATCCCTTTATTCCTCCTTACAGAAGGGCGTTCAGGAAGCCACCATTTGGCAAGAAGGGAGGCTTTAAGGACCGTTGGAATAAGAGTTCAAACAAAAGGAAATTTGTTCAATAAACGCCCCTTTAAACCAGCGGATAAGTTCCGTTGATCATATTTCACAAGCGGGAGCTAGACTACTAGAATTTGTTGAACAATGGAAGGAAATAAATGTTAATCCATGGGCCATCAATTTGGTATCTTCAGGCCTCACTTTAGATTTTATTCAAACACCTCCGGGTTCTTTCCTTCTCACTTCCTTAAAATCCAGGCCTCAGCAGGAGGCCCTCGAAACAGAAATTAAATCCCTCTTGTCCAAACAAGTCTTAATAGAAGTCCCGCCATCTCAAATAGGGAAAGGATTTTACTCTCCCTTGTTTCTGATTACTAAGCCTGACGGCTCTTTCAGAACTATAATTAATTTGAGAAAACTGAACACCTTTATAAAACCAGAACATTTAAAATGGAATCCATTCGTTCAGCTATATTAAAAAAAAAAAAAAAAAAATTCCAAATTGTTACATGGTAGTACTGGATCTTAAAGATGCTTATTACCATCTTCTATACACCAGTTACACCAGCAATTTCTTCGGGTAGCAGTTGTTATAGATGGGCGGGTTCGTCATCTGCAATACAGAGCAATGCCCTTTGGCGTATCTATGACTCCGAGGGTTTTTTACTAAATTTGTTATTGGAAGTAATGTCATTTCTGCAGGTAAAAGACACACTGGTAATTCCGTATCTAAATGACCTGTTGATTGTAGGTAAAAGCTCCCTACAGTGTGGGCAAAGGTTGGAGGAAGTAGTGTTTTCTTTGCAAACACTTGCCTGGATTGTCAACTGGAGAAAATCCAGACTCCAGCCGGTAACATGTCAAAAGTTTCTTGGGCTCCTTCTAGATTCAGTTGACCAAATATGTAAGCTTCCTGATGATAAGAAGGCCTCCATAGTAGATAAAGTGACCTTAGCGATCAGAAAGCATAGTATGTCATTGAGAAGTGCAATGTCATTGCTAGGATCTCTGACTTCTTGTATTCCTGCAGTTCAGTGGGCACAGTTCCATACTAGACATCTGCAGAAGTTTGTATTAGAAGAGGACATTAAAAAGAGAGGATGTTTGGATAAGACAGTTTTTTCTAACGTTAGAAGTAGTACACTCCCTTACATAGTGGTTGAATTGGGAAAATCTGTCGAAAGGAGTTTTATGGGTGATCCCCCCCTTCTAGTAAAGTGACCACAAATACTAGTCCTGAAGGCTGGGGGGGCACATTTTCAGGATCAGATAGGGTCTCTGGTCCAGATCAGAACTTAATAATTCCTCTAATGTTAAAGAATTAAAAGCTATATATTATTCCCTACTCGACTTTCTCCCTCAGCTGAGAGGCTCTCACACATGGGTCTTTTCCGACAACACCGCCGCGGTGGCCTATCTGAACCATCAAGGAGGCACTCTCTTCATCAGGGGGAATGGATGCTCAACAGAAAGATTTTCAAATAACAGCCGGATGGGGTGTACCTCAAATAGACTTGTTTTCCACAAGAGCCAATCGTCAAGTCAGTGTTTGCCTCTCTATGCAGAGAAAACAATCCAGACATATTCAATGCCCTCCAGGTACCATGGACATTCGACCTGGCTTATGCTTTTCCTCCATGGAATCTATTGCCCATAGTAATAAGAAAAATAAGGGAAGAAGGGGCAAGGGTTTTGTTGATAGCCCCATTTTGGCCCAAGAGGGCATGATTTTTCGTGGCTCAGGGCAATGTCAATTACAGACCCCTTGATTCTGCCTCAGTACAAGGACCTCCTGTCTCAGGGACCATTCCTCCATCCTCCGGTAAAGGGCATGAACTTGACTGTCTGGAATTTGAGAGGCGGTTATTAAATCTTAGGGGATTTTCTAGAGGGTTAACAGATACCCTCATGAGGAGTAGAAAGCCTTCCACTACCAGAATTTGTTAAAATTGGGAAAAAATTTCTCGCATTCCATACCGCACAACTTTCTTCTGAAGTTCCTATATTCTCTATATTAGTTTCTACAGAATGGTCTAGAGTTAGGGCTCTCCGTAAGCACTCTGAAGGTTCAGGTTTCAGCTCTTGGAGCTCTCTTTAATTATGACGTTGTGGGCAATAGGTGGATATCCCGATTTTATATCTGCATGTGAGTAGTGTTGAGCATTCCGATACCGCAAGTATCGGAATTCCGATACCGAGATCCGATACTTTTGTGATATCAGGTATCGGATCAATAGGGATGTGTAAAATAAAGAATTAAAATAAAAAATATTGATATGCTCACCTCTCCGGTGGCCCCTGGACATCACGCTGCTAACCGGCCGGCTTCTTTGTTTAAAATGAGCGCCTTCAGGACCTGCGAATGACATCGCGGCTTCTGATTGGTCACGTGCCGGTCACATGGGCGGCACGCGACCAATCAGAAGCCGCGACGTCATTCGCAGGTCCTGAAGGCGCTCATTTTAAACAAAGAAGCCGGCCGGTTACCAGCGTGATGTCCAGGGGCCGCCGGAGAGGTGAGCATATCAATATTATTTATTTTAATGCTTTACTTTACACATCCCTATGGATCCCAGGTCCTGAAGGAGAGTTTCCTCTCCTTCAGACCCTGGGAACCATGAGAATACCTTCCGATACTTGATGTCCCATTCACTTGTATTGGTATCGGATATCGGTATCAGCGATATCCGATATTTTTCGGGTATCGGCCGATACTATCCGATACCGATACTTTCAAGTATCGGACGGTATCGCTCAACACTACATGTGAGCGATCAAGACCAATTAAAGGGACTCTGTCACCTGAATTTGGCGGGACTGGTTTTGGGTCATATGGGCGGAGTTTTTGGGTGTTTGATTCACCCTTTCCTTATCGGCTGGCTGCATGCTGGCTGCAATATTGGATTGAAGTTCATTCTCTGTCCTCCATAGTACACGCCTGCGCAAAGCAATCTTGCCTTGTGCAGGTGTGTACTATGGAGGACAGAGAATGAACTTCAATCCAATATTGCAGCCAGCATGCAGCCAGCGGGTAAGGAAAGGGTGAATCAAACACCTGAAAACTCCGCCCATATGACCCAAAACCAGTCCCGCCAAATTCAGGTGACAGAGTCCCTTTAATATACTGCAGATTCCGCAGTAGGATCTAACTTTGGTCCTAGATGCATTGACACAAAACCCTTTTGAACCTCTTCATACAGCCTCATTTAAAAGATCTCATTGAAAACAGTATTATTAGTAGCTTTGGTATCTGCTAGAGAAGTGAGCGATCTCCATGCATTATCAATAGATCCTCCATTTTTTATCTGTGACATCAGACAGAATAATTTTGAAAACGGACCCATGTTATCTCTCTAAGGTAGCCACTAGTTTTCATAGATCCCAGGAGATCTTATTACCTACTTTTTATAAAGACCACTCAACTCCAGAAGAAGTAAGACATCATACCCTAGATGTTAAAAGGACTGTTCTGACCTATTTAGAGAGAACCAGGGACTGGAGGAGGAGTAGGGCTCTGTGTCTTTCCAGGGTAGAACCAAAGGATCCAGAGTCACAAAGAACACGTTATCTCGCTGGATCAGAGATGCCATGATCTTGGCGTATAAAGCTAGAGGAAGAGATCCTCCAATGCATGTAGGAACACATTCTACAAGAGCCTTGTCGACTTCTTCCTGGGCAGAAAGGGCGAACGTGCCAATAGACCTTATATGTAAGGCTGCAACTTGGTCTTCGCCTAATACCTTTCTATAAGGTCTAATCTATAGTGCTTATAGAATAGTGCTATCTTCTGCTTCTGATCTAACCTTTGGGGTATCGGTCCTTGACTCAGTAAACCCACCCAATCTACAGACTCTGTAAATCTCTCTAGTGGGTGCTGTCGTGGCGAATAGAAAATACCGGATTACTCACCGGTAATGCTCTTTTATAGAGCCCACGACAGCACCCGTTCACATCCCTCCCTTTTCTTTATATAGCTGCACGTGGTACAGTTGTGGTGATGTGTAAATAATAGAAAGATATAGTATAAGTTTGTAAGTATATATAAATATACCTGAGCCTATTAACTAAAACCTGGCGGCGGTTCCTCCTATTCTCTGTAAAACTGAGGAGCAAGGGGGGGACCGCCCCTTTTATCTCTGTAGGTTTCCTGTTCCTAGGGGCGGATCCCCTCTCTCTAGTGGGTGCTGTCGTGGGCTCTATAAAAGAGCATTACCGGTGAGTAATCCGGTATTTCGCTTTTACTGGCTCCAATCAAAGCTGCAGGAAGAAGATGGGTTGTGTAATATTTCCAAGATCAACCCTTTCAAGTTCGTTGGTCTGGTTACGTCCATACATGGCACCTGAAATTCTAGGATTTCCTGCCCCACCAGGACCCCTTACAGAAAAGCCAGCATATGCACAAGAGCAAATGCGACAGATTCTTGAACACAAGAAGGATGGGAAAGGAGCAGCAGAGGGTGGACGTTATGAACTGGAACATCTGTCAACAATCCCTCCATCCTAAGAAAAGACTGCTGGCACACACTCTCCTGGATAGTGCGCACATTCATTGCTGCTGTTCATATAACACCACCTGTGCTTTGACCTTAATATTGTTCTAGACCTGATATGGAGTTAATGTACAGGGGTGCACTATTTATAAACCTGCAGAATACAGTTTATAGCTTTTTTTTTTTTTTTTAAATAAAAATACACTTTTATATTTCTCATTACTATGTATGCATTCCTCTAGCTCGTATTGGTATAGTGAGATTGCGGTCCCAGTCCATGTTGCCAGTAGGTACTTTTTTTTTTTTTGTCATTCATTTTTGTTCTTTCCTTCCCCTTTTTTTTTCTTTATTCAGCATCTCTTTTCCTTCCACAGCTCCACCTAGGAGCCCTTTTCATATACCGTATTTTTCGCTTTGTAAGACGCTCCGGATTATAAGACGCACCCCAAATTTTGAGGAGAAAAATAGGAAAAAACTTTTTTTAATAAATTGGTGGGGCGTCTTATAATCCATGCGTCTTATTACTTACCAGGGGTTGTGGCTGTGGTGGATCAGGGTCCCAGGGTCGTTGCTGGAGGCATGAGTGGAGCATTGCTGCAGGCTAGGATGAGGGGATCTGCAGGGGGCTCCTGTGCTGCAGGCTGGGATGAGGGGTCTGCAGGGGGGCTCTTGTGCTGCAGGCTGGGATGAGGGGTCTGCAGGGGGGCTCCTGTGCTGCAAGCTAGGATGAGGGGTCTGCAGGGGGCTCCTGTGCTGCAGGGCTGTCTCCGATGCTGCAGGGCTGTCTCCGGTGCTGCGGGGGGTTCTGGCGACATTTTGTGAAAGGCCAGAGCCCCCAGCAGTTCGTCCATGCGTTCCTGTATGACTGACTCTGGGAAAATGGCCGCTGGGATCTCGAGAGATGAGATCTCAGCGCTGAAATCTCATCTTCCGAGATTCCGGCGGCCATTATCCCGGAGTCAGTGATACTGGAACTAACTCCGGAAAAATGGCCGCCGGAATCTTGAGAGATGAGATCTCAGCGCTGAAATCTCATCTCCTGAGATTCCGGCGGCCATTTTCCCGGAATTAGTCATACTGGAACGCATGGACGAACTGCCGGGGGGCTCTGGTCTTTCACAAAATGTCGCCAGAGCCCCCCGCAGCACCGGAGCCTCCAGCATCACCTGGGGCAGCAGCGGACAACCCCGGCAGCGGTGGCGGACGACAGCGGCGGGCGGCAGCGGACACCCCCTTATCCCAGCCTGTAATGGTAAGCGGTATATCCGCTTTGTTAGACGCACCCACATTTCCCCCCCAAATTTGGGGGAAATAAAGTGCGTCTTACAAAGCGGAAAATACGGTAATTGTTTTCCTTCTGCGGTGTTTCCTTACTTATCCTCTACGGTGTTTCCTTTTCATAATTGATTCTACAACAAGGTCAGTTCATTCGTTTACACTTCCCCGGTATATTGACTTGTCAAATTATCATTTGTTGCATATTTTAGACTATATGTGGTGCCCTCTGCCTGCGCTTACGAAGCGCCCCCACATGTAGGACAATGGGGTACTCGGTACCGGGTCCTTCTGTCCTCGATAGGGATGTCACGGTGCCTCGACCCGGTCCGTGGCCCTTTGAGGGCCGTCCAATAAAAGGAAGCGTTTTTATGGTTTAATGTTCGTGACGCCACCTGTGGTATTCGGTCAGGGTGACCGACGATGCTTTGGGGTCCGCTGGGGTGATATTATGGCAGCTAGATGGTGTACTTTCCCACAGATGAATTATGGCCCCAGGGCTTCCCAGAAGTGTAGATTGTGAATGGTGCAGGACGCAGTAAAGAACGAGGACACAAGGTTGCAGTCTGTTTACCTTTTACTGAAGGCTTCAGCGTCCACAGTCCAGAGCACCAGATCACGGTTAGGCAGAGTCCGGCCGGTCTGAAGGCTAATCCAGAGTCCCCTTAACCAGGAGGAAATCAGTAGCCTTCCTCTAGCGCCTGAGTGTCGTAATACCTCCCTGCTGAGCTTCTCAGTGAGGTTCTCACAACTGATGTTGGTGTTCTGGATGTTATGTCTTTCTCTCTGTCCCCTGGATGGATAGGAACAACCCGTATGACTGGTGGCCTGAGACTTTTTTACAGGGACCCTAGAGACGCCCCGGCCTCCACAGTTTGCTATCCTGCCTCCAGGGTAAAAGGTTGGACAACCAATATGGAACTAGCTATCCTGTCGGTCTCTGAAGTAAAGCATAGAGGCCTGTACTCCTTCTGTGTTCTGGCTACCGGCTCCTGCGCCTCAGAAGGAGGCAGCCTATTATAGGGCAGAACTCCTTCTGGTTTTCCTCTCCTTTTGCTAAGACTTCGTTTCTCACTCTCTGCAACGCAATTCCCTTTAATGTCTTTCTTTGGAGTCTGCCTCACGTGGGGCAGGCGCAGCTCCGTGGCCTTCTGTCTAGGCCTCTGACAGGAGCCCACCCCTGTCAGGGACCACACTGTCAGCAGTTATTCGATGTTCCTCCTTTCCCTCTGTCTGCCTGACAGGGACTGACTAACTCCTCCCTCCAGTCAGCTTCCATCTGTCTAACTTCCTAACCCAAGCCACCAGTTTTTCCTAATTGTGAGGAGTGTCTTAATAAATAGAAGCAGCAAAGCTCCCCCTGTTGGCCTGGAGTGTGAAGTGTGTTGGGATGTATGTGATACCTGGAAAGCATTCTCCTTTATTGACTTCAGATGTAACATCACTACCCCTGGTGGAAGAATGACATTACTGCAATGAACAGGACCCTGGGGCACTGCACTTACGCCACATCATGCTTATGTCTGCATCATTGATTGCAACCTACGTTTACCCTTATATGGGCATTGTGTGTGTATATATTGTATATATTATACATGTATTGTCACTGTATGTAGTTCCACATGCATTTTTCTGTTGGTATCAGATCTCTTTCTATTTGATATCGGAACTTATTCTATCCGATTGGCATGTTTGTATATTGCTTTTGTATATAGTTCTGGCATATTACTTTTTACTTCAACATCCATTGTACTGTATCTTGTGTTTTTTCCAGTGAGGTTTGATAAAGGCCCATTATGGGGTCAAAACGTTACCTCAACATCCTTATGCTACTGTTTTGAATACAATAAAATATCACTCCATTTTTGCATTTGAAAACCTATACCTTTACATCTGGAGGCCTGACATCCAGATGTAGCAGAGCCTGTAGATGATCGCCGGAGATAACTCTCCAGCGATCACCTCCACTGTAGCGTTCTCACAAACAGCTGGACTAGTGACCGAAGATCTCCCGGTCACGTGCACGGCAGTTCTCGCCATAACTGCAGTGGATGAGGGACTTCCAGCAGCGGGACTGGTGAGCCGGCATGGACATGCATAGTAAGCTGCATTTACGCAGTTTCTACGTATGTTACTAATCATTAGATGCTGTTTTACCACATCTAATGATTGTCTATGGTAAATTTACCGTGCGGCAATAGAGCGTCGCCGCATTGTAAACAGACATGCTGCGTTCTGAATGTCCGTTTATGCGGGTCTGCCGCCTGTATGTTTTACCACATAGTGGAGACGGGATTTCATTAAATCCCCTCCACTATGCTGTAACATCTGGACGCTGCGTGTTTGACGCTGTAGCTCTACGCAGCGTCAAACACGCAGCGTTTCCTGAACGTGGAAACATACCCCGATAGCCTCCTTCATTATCAGAGCTGTCACCCGTCTTCCAATAAACAGTTTACCCCGTTCACAATTCAAGCATGTAGCATCCATAGTCTCAAAGCCCAACCTACTACCTGAACGACTTGATGAAATGTCTCGTAAATTTACAGCCCGACATTTTCCCAAAAGCCTACTGGATCGGGAGAAAATGCTGGCCCTAAACCCATTTCCCAGCCTGATGACTCAACCCAAACCCAAGCAGGTGCCTTTTATCCATACCTACCATCCAGTCATACCCAAGGTATATAGTGTAATCCGTAAACACTGGTCCATGCTGAAACGTTCATATCCTCACATTAAGGCGTTCTCCCCACCACCACTTATGTGCACACAAAGACCTAATATTAGGGATAGAGTAGTCAAGGTTGATGTGGGCAGTTCTTCCAGATTACCAAGACAAACTTTCCTGGGCACTGAAAGGTTTGGTAGGTTTCCCTGCCTAGGTTGTGCATGCTGCTCAAATGTAATCAAATCCAGCTCTATCACCCACCCTCACTCTGGTAAACAAAATAGGATCAAGGGATTTTTTACGTGCTACTAATAACGTCGTGTACGTGATAAAATGCCCCTGTGGCCTGCTTTACGTTGGCGAGACGACAACACATCTGCAATAGGATTGCTTCTCACAAATTACCATACGTTGTAAGAACATCCATTCTTGTTACTGAAGCTTGTCAATCTTAATTTACCTTATAATAATAGTAAGGCATTGGAAATTGGGGGTCATTTGGCTAAAGTTGTGGAGGGTAGGGCTGGTTCAAGTAATTAGTGGGCCCAGGAAATCTGGACCACGTCACGGCAGTGGAGCAGGGAGAGGTAAGTATTTAAACTTTGCAAGTGCTGTGAACCTGAGCAAGCAGGGGGGCCCACTCGTTGGCACTGGCACAGGGCACCTCAAAGTACGGCGGTGTGCTTGCACGGCGGGGGCGCCTCCCACCGGCAGCGACACATTTGCGTACTATGAGGGGCCCTGTGCCAGTGACGTTGCCAATGAGTATTCCTCCCCCCACCTGATGAAGGAACCTGCACCTTCATCTGCACCTTCCTCTTTGTCCCCGTGTAAGGTGGTATGGTATGCGGGAAGGGGAACCTGACTTTCAGCAGGGTCACATTCTGGCTGTGTAGCGTGCACGGGGAATGTAGCATTCTGGGTCAATGTACCAGCAGACTCATCTATCACTGGCTGGGCAATGGGCAGGATGAGGAGGAAACACCGATATAGGCCCAAAGAATAAAGTGGGCTAAATGCAGTTCAAAATTGGTAACAGAAGTAAACCGGCGGCACTGGTTTGTTCAGTGTAGGAGAACATCAAGGAGCGGCAGACACCGTTAGTAGGGCCAACAAAACAAGTAGGCCAAATGCAGTGTTTGTTTAAAAACAATTTAACGAGAGCCTGAAGATAGAAGCTAGGGAAAGGCAACCTGGAGAACACCTTGGAGCAGCAGACAGTCTCTACAACCCAGACCCAACTTGTAGGCCTAATGCAGTGTGGTTTCAACAACTACTTAATGAGAGCTTCAAGATAGAAGCTAGGGAAAGGCAACCAGGAGAACACCTTGGAGCGGCAGACACTGTCAGTAGACCCCAACTAAACTAGTAGCCCCACTGCAGTTGTTTGATTAAAAAACTATTTAACAAGAGCCTGAAGATTGAAGCTCAGGAAAGGCAACCAGGAGAACACCTTGGAGCGGAAGAATCAGTTTGTAGACCACAACGAAACTTGTGGCCCCAATGCAGTTTTTTATAATTCTGATAGGCTGAAAACCAGCCTTTTTTTTTTTTTTTTTTTTTTTTTTTTTTTGGAGAACAGCTGTATTAAATGGCGCAGACAGACACTGCTAGTAGGCCTTACACCACAAAGTTGGCTCACTGCAGGTTGAAAATAAGGTACATGGGTACACGGTCGGCATTGGTGTGCTCAGCGGAGGACTATTGGAAGGATGGACCGCAGATAGACTTAGTAGGCCTAAAATAAAAAAATTAGGCTCAATGCAGTTCGAATTATCTTGCAGGTGTACACAGGCAGCATTGGTGTGGTCAGCGGAGGACGATTGGAAGGAGTGTCTGACAGTTAGTACTCCCAAAAAATAAATAGATGTTAATGTCTCGCAAAACAACAAAACCAAAACACAAAAGGGTGGCATACTTAGGTACAGGGGTGGGTTCCTCTGCTGAGTTTCAGACATAGTAATTTGGCGCTGCTAAGTATTTACTGGTGTCAATATAGGACACTGACCCTGACTATTTTAACTAGCATCATACATGTCAACAAATTGGTATTGTCAGTGCCAGGCATTGAAGGATGTCAGCGCATTGACTAAACATTGTTGGAGCTGTGAGAGATAATTTTGCAAGTGGTAGAGCACTGTTTGAGCTGGGGGGGAACTCTCTTGTGGCCGGCGATACAGGCCCAGGGCCCCTCATGTTACAATGGTGTGTCTGACGTTGGGTGCGCGCCACCACCGCCAGAGACACTTTATTGTACTATGAGGGACCCAGTGGCAGTGCCGTCGACCAAAAGCGGGCACACCCACCTCTTCAGACAAACAGCACTCTCACGGGTGCTTGCGCCAAGTGGCGAGACCACGGCCCCGTGGGGGGAGTTTGCCCATTTAGGGAGGTGTAAACATGTCGTATGCTGGACAAACAGCTGCTGCAGATTAAGAGATTGGAACAGTCAGTAAGACCAGTCCACAAGCAAGACCTTTTTATAGGAAAGCTAGGTGTCAGCCGGGAAAGGTGGGGCAAAAGAATTCGAAATCCAGTAGTGGTTCATTTTAATGAAGGTTAGATCATCAACATTTTGGGTAGCCAGACGAGTCCTTTTTTTCGGTCAATATTGAACCAGCAGCACTGAATACTCTTTCTGATGGCACACTAGCTGCTAGGCAAGCAAGCTCCTGCAATGCATATTCTGCCAATTCAGGCCAGGTGTCTATTTTGGATGCCCAGAAATCAAATGGGAATAACGGTTGAGGGAGAACATCGATAAGGGATGAAAAATAGTTTGTAACCATACTGGACAAATGTTGCCTCCTGTCACTTTGAATTGATGCTGCAGTACCTGTCCTGTCTGCGGTCATTGCAAAATCACTCCACAACCTGGTCAGAAAACCCCTCTGTCCAACGCCACTTCTGATTTGTGCACCTCTAACACCTCTGGCCTGCTGCCCCCTGCACCTCGTGTGAGAACCATCACCGGCACTGTGTGCTGGGAATGCCTGAATCAAACGGTCTACAAGAGTTGCTTGTTTGGTTGCTAATATTTGTTCGAGGTTCTCATGTGGCATGATATTTTGCAATTTGCCTTTATAGCGAGGATCAAGGAGGCAGGCCAACCAATAATCGTCATCGGTCATCATTTTAATAATGCGTGGGTCTCTTTTGAGGATACGTAAGGCATAATCCGCCATGTGGGCCAAAGTTCCAGTTGTCAAATCTGCGGTTGTGCTGGGTTGAGGGGCAGTTTCAGGCAAATCTATGTCACTTGTCTCCCTCAAAAAACCTGAACCCGGCCTTGCAACACCAACAGTTTCTATTGGCCCCAGAGAAGCTTCCTCATTCAAAAAATACTCATCCCCATCATCCTCCTCTTCGCCCGCTATCTCATCCTGTAGGCTGCCCTGACCAGACAATGGCTGACTGTCATCAAGGCTTTCCTCTTCCTCTGCTGCAGACGCCTGATCCTTTATGTGCGTCAAACTTTGCATCAGCAGACGCATTAGGGGGATGCTCATGCTTATTATGGCGTTGTCTGCACTAACCAGCCGTGTGCATTCCTCAAAACACTGAAGGACTTGACACATGTCTTGTACCTTCGACCACTGCACACCTGACAACTACATGTCTGCCATCCTACTGCCTGCCCATGTATGTATCACAACACTGAAAAAGACCAGTATACAATGCCAGTATCAAAAAACCTGAAATTTTATTAAACATAAATACAGATTAAAATCACAATTACAAAGCAAGGTAACTACAATGAAAGCAGGGATCAAGCCACTCTTGGTGTATAACTAATACCAGGTCTAGTAAAGAGCCTACAATACTAATAGTTTACACAAGACTTGTGTCCGCAATGCTACAAACTATCCAGTGTAGGGGCACCATATATAGCCCTAGTAACCAACTAATAGCATTGACATAGACATAACACGCATAACATAAGTAGGCACTTACATGTAATCCTATCTTTGTGTGGCGTCCCTGCCGCCCCAACGCACGTTTCGCTTCTTCGTCAGGAGGCGTGTAATTGTGATTTTAATCTGTATTTATGTTTAATAAAATTTCAGGTTTTTTGATACTGGCATTGTATACTGGTCTTTTTCAGTGTTGTGATAGTATTTCTAGTTCAGATGCCCCGGATTTATGTGGGTTTTTGTGGTATGATACTGCCCATGTATGTGTATCCTCCCACAAAAACATAACAGCCCGCCTCTGTTCGCACAGTCTCTGAAGCATGTGCAGTGTGGAGTTTCACCTTGTTGCAACGTCGATGATTTGTCGATGCTGGGGAAGGTTCAAAGACCGCTGATGGTTCTGCATACGGCTGGAGTGTACGGCTGAATGGTGGATATGCGCGCAAAGTCTGCGCACTTTGAAGACCAGGTCGGATAACCCCGGATAACTTTTCAGGAAGCACTGCACCACCAGGTTTAAGGTGTGAGCCAGGCATGGAATGTGTTTCAATTGGGAAAGGGCTATGGCAGCCATAAAATTCCTTCCGTTATCACTCACTACCTTGCCTGCCTCAAGATGTACAGTGCCCAGCCATGACTGAGGTTCTTTCTGCAAGAACTCAGATAGAACTTCCGCGGTGTCTGTTGTCGCCCAAACACTTCATTGCCAATACAGCCTGCTGACGCTTGCCACTAGTTGTCCCATAATGGGACACCTCGTGTGCAACAGTGGCAGCTGCGGATGGAGTGGTCGTGCGCCTGCGGTCTGTGGACGAGCTCTCGCTTCTGCAGGAGGAGGAGGAGGGGGGGTGAACGCCTACAGCCAACTGTTTCCTAGACCATGGGCTAGGCAGAACTGTCCCAATATTGCTGTCCCCTGTGGACCCTGCATCCACCACATTAACCCAGTGTGCCGTGTTGGACACGTAACGTCCCTGGCCATGCCTACTGATCCATGCATCTGTTGTCAGGTTCACCTTTGTACTCACAGATTGCCTGAGTGCATGGACGATGCGGTCTTTTACATGCTGGTGGAGGGCTGGGATGGCTTTTCTCAAAGTGTCGACTGGGTAGCTCGTAGCGTGGTTCTGCGTAGTCAATCAGGGCTTTGAAAGCTTCGCTTTCAACTAACCGGTAAGGCATCATCTCTAATGAGATTAGTCTAGCAATGTGGGCGTTCAAACCCTGTGTACGCGGGTGTGAGGATGAGTACTTCCTTTTCCTAACGAGGGTCTCATGTAGGGTGAGCTGGACTGGAGAGCTGCAGATCGTGGAACTAGCGGGGGTGCCGGTGGACATGGCAGACTGAGAGAGGGTTGGAGATGGTATTCTTGCTGGTGCCCTACATGCAGTGTTTCCTACCATGAACCTGGTGATTCCCTGGCTGCTTTGGCCTGGCGACGAAACATGCACATTTACTGCAGGTGGTGCGGGAAATGGTGGGCTTACAGTGAGGGAAGGGATGTAGTGTTGCTGACTAGCTTCATTGGCCGAGGGTGCTACAACCTTAAGGGACGTTTGGTAGTTAGTCCAGGCTTGCAAATGCATGGTGGTTAAATGTCTATGCATGCAACTTGTATTGAGACTTTTCAGATTCTGACCTCTGCTTAAGGTAGTTAAACATTTTTGACATGACTTTGCGCTGATCATTTGGATGTTTTAAAAAAAATGCCAGACTGCACTCTTTCTACTATCAGATACCTTTTCAGGAATTGCAGACTGAGCTTCTTTAACTGGATGGCCATGCTTTCCTACAACTGGTTTTCGTTTTGCCACCCGTTTTTGGCCAGATATGGGCCCGGCAGATGGAACCTGTTGCGATGTTGATGCCTGCTGCGGCTCCTCCTCCGCTTCAGAGCTACTGCCGCCTGCACCCTGTTCCCCCAATGGCTGCCAATCGGGGTCAACAACTTGGTCATCTATGACCTCCTCTTCTATCTCCTGTGCAACTTCGTCTTTGTCACCGTGTAAGCCGGTGGTATAGCGTTCGTGACTGGGCACCATAGTCTCATCAGGGTCTGATTCTGGATCAGTACACTGCGAGGACAATGTTCTGGTCTGAGTGAAAGGGACAGCATATTAATGTGGCTGTGCATCAGTGCACTCCATGTCCGATTCAACTTGTAATGGGCATGGCCTGTTAACTATTTCACTTTCTAACCCAGGAACGGTATGTGTAAAGAGCTCCATGGAGTAACCCGTTGTGTTGCCTGACGCATCCTTCTCTGTTGTTCTTGATGAAGACAAGGAAGCGACTTGTCCCTGACCGTGAACATCCACTAACGACGCGCTGCTTTTACATTTAGCAGTTTCAGAAGAGGAGGCAAAAGAGCTAGAGGCTGAGTCAGCAAGGAAAGCCAAAACTTGTTCTTGCTGCTCCGGCTTTAAAAGCGGTTTTCCAACTCCCAGAAAAGGGAGCGTTCGAGGCCTTGTGTAGCCAGACGACGAACCTGGCTCAACAACTCGAGACTTAGGTGCTATATTGCTTTTCCCACGACCACCTGATGCTCCACCACCACTACCATCATTACCAGCTGGCAATGACCGCCCACGGCCACGACCTCTTCCACCAGACTTCCTCATTGTTTGAAAAACGTTACCAAACTAACGGTATTTGTTACTGTAAAACCAGTTACAAGGTGAACTCAAACTTCTGTTGGATTTATATATCCCTTTATAGGTGGGTGAGACTGCAGGGAAAATCAGGCCCAATGTATAACAGTACATAGCTTCAGTGGCAGACAGATATGCCACTAACAGGACTGACGCTGATGCAGACACTACCAATAAAAATCTCCCCCTTTTTATTTTTTCTGGGAGAATATTGAAGAAATATGGCCCACTCTTATACAGTATATGTTCTGTGGCACAAAATTAGAGACAGATGCGACACACAGCACTGGCACCGAAGCAGAAATGCCAATCTTAATCTCCCACTATTTTTTTTTTTTATTTATGGGAGAATTGGCAAGAAATCAGGCCCACTGTTAGACTGTATGTTTTCTGTGCCAGAAAATGAGACACAGATGCCACACACAGGACTGCCACTGATGCAGATTTGACAATTTTAATCTGCACCTTTTTTTTTTTTTTCTCTTCAGGGAGGGTAGTGAATAAATCTGGGCCACTGTATTAGAGTATTTTCTGTGCCTTGAAGAGATATAACGAAAAAAAAAAAAAAACTGTCCTACAATTACTATCTCCCTGCAGTAATCTCAGCCAGGTATGGCAGGCAGCAATAGCAAGGAGTGGACTGCTGCACAAATTAACCCTGCTGTTCTGTTGGTCAAAAATGACCGACTTTGAACTTCAATATTCTTTAAAATATTCAAGATGCGGCTCTGAAACCCGTGGCCGACCGACCCATCCTCATTTAAGTCAATCAACCACAAGTTTCAGAACCGCATCTTGAACACCCCAAAAAATACCAAAGTTCAAAATAGGTCTCCCCAGACCGAACAGAACAGCAGGGTTAAATCAAAAGTGTGGACAAACAAACAAGATAGCTGTGCAGAAAGGAAGGAGCAACAGGATTTGTGCTTTGAAAAAAGCAGTTGGTTTGCATAGCGGTGTACAAACAGCAATGCAGCTATCAGGGAGCCTTCTAGGGCAGCCCAATGAGCTACAGCGCTGAGGAAAAAAAATGTAGCCTCTACTGTCCCTGCAAGCAAAAGGTGGTGTTGGACAGTGGAAATCGCTACAGCACAGGCGGTTTGGGGGTTAATGTACCCTGCCTAACACTATCCCTGCTTCTGATGAAGCGGCAGCAACCTCTCCCTATGCTCAGATCAGCAGCAGAAAGATGGCGGTCGGCGGGAACGCCCCTTTATAGCCCCTGTGACGTCGCAGAAAACAAGCCAATCACTGCAATGCCCTTCTCTAAGATGGTGGGGACCAGGACCTATGTCATCACGCTGCCCATACTCTGCGTCCACCTTCATTGGCTGAGAAATGGCGGTTTTTGCGTCATTGAAACGCGACTTTGGCGCAAAAGTCGCGTACCGCATGGCCGACCCCACACAGGGATCGGGTCGGGTTTCATGAAACCCGACTTTGCTAAAAGTCGACGACTTATGAAAATGAACGACCCGTTTCGCTCAACCCTAACGACTACCACTACTACTATAACAACTATAACTAACTATAACTGACTAAAATTTAACTATAATATAAAATTTAACTGCATGCAAACATTTTGGAAAAAATAGTAATAATAAATAACAATCACTTTTTTTCAGAATCTTCATAATTCTTTTGTTTACATTCAGGACAACAATAATACACATGTCTCTTGCACATATATTTTAGGCTGGCAGCTGTGCTGGTGGAGGATGTTGATTCAGTTGCATTGCCGGTGGAGACTGTGGTTTGAGCATGTTGCTGGATGCTATGAACAATGGCAAGTGCTTCTTCACTTCTGGGATTCACATGTCTCTCTTCAATAAAAGGCCTAATTAGCCATAGGCCAGCGTCACACTCAGCGTAGGTAAATACGGTCCGTATTTTACGGCCGTAATGCGCAGAAATGTTCCAAAAATAGTTATCCGTATGTCATTCTTAGGCAGGGTGTGTCAGCGTATTTTGCGCAGGTCATCCTCCATATGTAATCCGTATGGCATCCGTACTGCGAGTTTTTCATGCCGGCTTGCAAAACCGACATTCAATAGATCCATGGGCTCAAATATTTGTTAAAACATACTGTATATCCTGTGTGTGTGTTTAATACAGCACTAAATAGCAGAAAAGCCGGTAACTAAATTGCCGGCTTTTTCTATCTCCTTCCCAAACCCGACAGGATATGTGACATGGTCATTTTTGACCGAACAGAACAGCAGGGTTTTAAGGGAACGTGAATCTCACTGGATACACACTTCGCAAACTCTTACACCAAAAGGCCTAAAATCGGGAACTTGACCTAGTTTTCTGAAAGTGTACCTTAGCCACCGGGTCTCCTGCTGTATTCAATCTACATACTCTATAGTTTGAATGCATATTTCTATGATTATGCTATATATTTTTTCAATATACAATTGTTGGAGGTTTAGTGTTTAACAGACTGACCTGTTGGTTTCTTGTGCACTAACCTTTTTCACTGCTTTCAGGCTGTTACAACCGACTGGGGTAAGTACCCAGAAAACAGAAAAAAAAATCCTTTTTTTTTTTTATTTAGATTTTCTTCATTAATTTATTTCATTTTATTCCATTTTATTTTTTTTACATTTTCATTTTTTCACTTGTTCTCGTTTTTTTTCACTTTTTTCAATTTATTTTTATCTTCATTTTTTCCATTTCTCCTTTTTTCATTTTAGTTTTATTTGTATTCTTTTTGACTCCCACTTTTCATCTTATTTTTATTTAGTACTTATTTTCTTATCATTGTTTTTCATTGTTACTTCTATTATTTTTCACTTATCCATTTTTCATTTTACATTCACTTTAATTTTTTCTAGGTTTTTTCTATGTTTACTGCTTTTCATTTAATTTTTTATTTTATTCAATTTTTATTTTTTTATCCCACTCGCCATCCTTATTTATTACTTTTCATCACATGTTCATCATTCATTAATCTAGTAGTCCCCTTCCCCCTTCTTTTTCAATAATTTTCCCTATTTTTTTCTATTTCCTTTTCCCTTCTTTCAATCTTTATTGTTCATATCACCTTTTCACCTCATTTCTTGCGTTCATCTGGCTCCTATCCTTTCATCTACCATCATACTTCATTCTCATCTCCCCCTCTATTTTGCAAGTTACATTCCTGGTGCTTCTCTTCAGCGTGCTTTGCGCACGCATACACACTTCCTCCTGCGGATGCCCGCCTCTCCCAGCGCCTCTTCGCCTTTGGCTTCCTCTGCGCATGCGCACACTCCAGCCATTCTCCTTGCAATCGTGCAGGCGCCCGCCTGGTTGAGCGTTCCAAACCTCTCCCTCAGGCTATCCACTGCGCATGCACCATCTCCACACGATTTCTCTGCATTTCCTGCCCTGGCACTAGAACTTCTCGCTGACCACCAATGCCAACGCACATCACCACAGGGATCTTAACTCCCGGACCCGCAGGTACAGCGCTTGCCCTCCACTTAAATTCTTATTGCTACACTTCTGGGCCATATTTCTCATTACTGGAAACGAAACCTCCGATTGTGACCTGTCACATGGCGCAATCATGCGACCATGACATCATGAAGGTCCTTCTGAGGAAAGGTCCTGAATAGTTGGTGCAGCTGTCTGTGACTGGTCACCGGTGGACACTGTGTGCAGCCTCCTATCAGGCAGGCTCTAGGACAGGGTGAGCTAACAGCCAAGTGTGTGGGCTACTGTCAACTCTGTAACTTGTTCAGATATTGCATCTGTCTCCATGGGTTCCAGAAAAATTGGGTCTCTTCCAGTTCCAGCTGCATTAATGTCTCACCCCATAGCCTGGCATCATGCAGTTGCGGCAGCATTTACCTCTGGAGGAGTCCTGGGTGTGAATGTACTGAAAGCATGATGGACAATACTCCGGCTGCCTTGGGTAGAGCACAAATGCACGATAAACTCCTATGGATAAGGTGGCGGGTTCTATTCTGTAATTGTAATGCTCTTAGTTTTGATTCCATATAATTCACCAAATATCAAGGTGACCGTTGCTCCACCTCCATTAAGCTCCATCAAACTATGACCGCTGTAATGTATCACCTCGCCGTATCACACCCTGTCAGATTGTCCAAGCCGGCTAATTTTCCCCATCTCTAGTAATACATATGAGATTATCCAAGGCCATCTTTTAAGTTGACAGTTCCATTGTTTCCTATAGTGTTTTGTCATACATGTAATACTTTATGCCCCCTCCCATCCAATTTTAACCCCTATTTATAAAGTTAGGGTTTTACCCTCAATTACATAAAATAAACACACAATATTGTAAAATATATAAAAACTTTATCAAGTATGCATCAGACACAGGACATTTCAGAATGATGGAGAGCAGCACAATTAATGTTCAGAATGATTTGTATTAACATCGAGCAGCACAATTATTACTTTATATTATTCTGTAATGGTTGTATAAGAATATACAGCAATCTGTATTTATTTAATATGGACCATAACATTTTCTTACAGAATAATAAAGTATTACAATACAAGTAGATCACTTGGTCATCACATCAGTTACATTGTCGGCCATGTGGGTTATAGCATCAGTAGAGTAATTTTTTATTTATTTTTTGGGGCTGCAGAGTCCATTGCGTGATACCGAAGGCCTGCCGACGAGGTGTAGACCCCAGTCGGGTCATTGATCATTTTGATATATTTAAATCAGCCAGTAATAGAATATTACTTGGAAGGGACCTCCAGGGTCATCGCGTCCAACCCCCGGCTCAATGAAGGATTCACTAAATCATCTCAGACAGATGTCTGTCCAGCCTCTGTGTGAAGACTTCCATTGAATGAGAACTCTCCACCTCTAGTGGCCGCCTGTTCCACTCATTGAGCACCTTCACTGTCAAAGCTTTTTCTAATCTCATCTGTATCTTCTCAGTTTCTTTCCATTGCTTCTCGTGTTTCCACGTACCAATGAGAATGATCCCTCTACACTGTGACAGCCCTTGAGATGGTTGTAGATGGCTATTAAGTCTCTAATTCTTTTTTACAAGCTAAGCATTTCCAGATACGTTAACTGTTCCGCATAGGACATATTTTGCAGTCCGCTAAAGATCCTGTTAGGCCATGTTCACACTTTGCGGTTTTTACAGCGGAACCGCGGCGATTTTGCTGCGGGTCCGCTGCAGTTTCCATTGCGTTTACAGTAACATGTAAACCCTATGGAAACTGCAAACCGCTGTGCACATGCTGTGGGAAAAACCGTGCGGGAACGCAGCGGTTTACAATCCGCAGCATGTCACTACTTTGTGCAGAATCGCTGCGATTCTGCACCCATAGGAATGCATTGATCCGCTTACTTCCCGCATGGGGCTGTGCTCACCATGCGGGAAGTAATATGGATAATGTGCAGATGGTACCTGGGGTGGAGGAGAGGAGACTCTCCTCCAGGCCCTGGGAATCATATTTGTGTAAAAAAAAAAAAAAAAAAATTAAAATAAAAAATGATATACTCACACTCTGAAGTCTCAGCGCTGCACGCGGACGTCCGGTCGCAGGGTTGCTATGCAAGCAGGACCTGCGGTGACGTCGCGGTCACATGACCGTGACGTCACAAAGGTCCTTCTCGCATAGCATCTTTGGAACTGGACCGCCGCGTGCAGCGCTGAGATCGGGACGTCAGAGGGTGGGTATATCATTATTTTTAACATTACTATTGATGCTGCATATGCAGCATCAATAGTAAAACAAGTGCAGGATTAAACCCGCAGCGGAACCCGCAAAACAAACTGTGATAAATCTGCAGGGATAACCGCAGCGGGTTTGCCCTGCAGATTAATCAAATCTGCTGTGGGAAAACCCAACGTGTGCACATAGCCTTAGCCTTTCTCTGAACTTACTCCAGCTTTTTTATGTCTTTTTATAATGTGGTGCCCAGAACTGGACACAGTGTTACAGATGAGGCCTGACCAAGGAGGAGTAGAGGGCAATAATGACTTCATGTGATCTAGAATCCATGCTTCTCTTAATACATCCTAGAACTGTTTGCCTTTTTTGCTGATGCATCACATTATCTGCATAAACGTATCCCAGCCCTGAGGTAAATTCATGTGGGTCACAGCATGACTGTGCAGTATATTACATACCAAGTCCATCATGTTACACTCGGGAATTACAGAAACTTTGAAAATCCAAATCATATGAAAACTCAATCCGAACAATTATATATTGTGTTTTGGAAAGGGTCAGTTACCAAATTTACAGCGGTCTCCTAAAAAAACAAGTCCTTATATAGTGAAACACGTGACTAAAAGGTGCGGCTGTTACACCTTGGATTGAAAAAACGAAAAACTATTGTCTTGTGATGGGAACAAGTGGATCACAGTAATGTCCTCATTATGCGCATATTTTATATCGGCTTTTGTGCCCGTGTTTACTATGTACATGTGTAATGTGTAAATGGGAATGTGACTAGTTTATTGTATTGTGTTTAATGGGATTATACATGTAAATGTAGGTGTTTATATGGGTGGGGATTGATGGTGGGGGCTCAGTCACAAGTCCTGCACTGTCCATGTCCACACCTGCATGCTACCTGTTGTGAATTCTGTGGTCAAGCTCCCTCCTGTGGTCATGAGTGGTACTTCGGCTGGTTCTGTCTATGAGCTTCCTCTGGTGGATGTGAGTGGGGCTGCGGCTTCTGAGTTTCCTTCCTCAGGTGACGAGGTTAAGTCGTTAGGTGCTGCTCTATTTAACTCCACCTAGTTCTTTGTTCCTGGCCTCCAGTCAATGTTCCAGTGTTGGTCTAGCTCTCTCCTGGATCGTTCTTGTGGCCTGTCTGCCCTGCATAAGCTAAGTTTGCTTGTGTTACTTTTGTTTGCTATATTTTCTGTCCAGCTTGCTATATTGGTTTTTCTTGCTTGCTGGAAGCTCTGAGACGCAGAGGGAGCACCTCCGTACCGTTAGTCGGTGCGGAGGGTCTTTTTGCCACTCTGCGTGGTTGTTTGTAGGTTTTTGTGCTGACCGCAAAGCTATCTTTCCTATCCTCGGTCTATTCAGTAAGTCGGGCCTCACTTTGCTAAAATCTATTTTCATCTCTGTTTGTATTTTCATCTTACTCACAGTCATTATATGTGGGGGGCTGCCTTTTCCTTTGGGGAATTTCTCTGAGGCAAGGTAGGCTTATTTTTCTATCTTCAGGGCTAGCTAGTTTCTCAGGCTGTGCCCGAGGCGCCTAGGTTTTTGTTAGGAGAGCTCCACGGCTACCTCTAGTGTGGTTTGATAGGATTAGGGATTGCGGTCAGCAGTTTCCACGTCTCAGAGCTCGTCCTATGTTAGTAACTATCAGGTCACTTTGTGTGCTCTTAACCACTAGGTCCATTGTGGTTCTGAATCACCTGTTCATAACAGCTACCATCTCTTTTTCTCAAACCTTAATTTGATTGTACACCATTAATTTCTGGCAATTTTTCAGACAATCACCAGCCTGATGCTCCGCACTGCTCTGTAGTGCACGGGCCACTGCATTTAAAAATGTTTCAGCATTGTTGTCCTCCCGCGATTGTTCTGTTGCGATAATAAACCTCGAAGGAGATCAGTTTAGACCTTAAGTGCACAAAATCACCGGACTCCATATCTGTGATCCAGCCGCTACTGAATGGCGTCATGCAATCAAAGCTGTTGGTCTTCTCTTTGCCTTTAAAAAAAAAAAAAAAAAAATGCTGCAAAACCACTAAGGTGACATCAGGCCGTACAATACCGCCCCGACCATCATATTGTGCATTTTGTCATGTGTCAATGTTACTTTCCAGCGGGATATCTTGTGTAGATTCTGTGCTGAATGTTGTGCCTCGGTTCACGACGACAAATATTGTATGGATTTATGACATCTGGCTCACTCTAGGTGACTAGTCCGGCATCTTTCTGTCCCTCTTCACAAATTGACAGTAATTATGTAAAGTTCAAAGTTTAGTCTTGTAGTGGTGATGCCGGCAGTGTTATATTTCTGTTGCAGGTTCCTGACCCAGTGGTGCAGTTCTATATAGATGTAGGAATCTTGCAGGTTGTGCCTAAGGCTAGGTTCAGATTGCGTTAGTGCAATCCGTTTAGCGCCTAGCGCTAGCGGATTGCGCTAACGCAATGTGATATAAAGGGGCCGCGGTAACGTCCCCGCTCTCGCAGATCTCCGATCTGCGAGAGCGGGGAACGGACCGCGGGCGCGCCTCGGACGCTGCAAGCAGCGTCCGCGGCGCGCCAGAAAACACCGGCGCTTTGCTAGCGCGTGCCGAACATGGCACGCGCTAGTGAAGCGCGTTCCCATTGCCGTGAATGGGCGCGCTAACGGACGCGTTGCACGGCGTTAATTTCGCCGTGCAACGTTGTCCGTTAGCGCGGTCCCATTAACGCAATGGGAACCCAGCCTAAAAGAGACTGATGTAGTGCAAGAGCCGCAAACAGGAGGCCCCTATAGCTGTCATTTGTGGCCCTTGGGATACTGGAGTGCCCTAGACATGGTTGGGACACCAGATAGCCAGAGCAAATGAATTGTGCCGGTACCCCTTAATGAAGTGACGCCGGAGCAGTGTGTCGGATCAGATGCACAACTTAGTATTTTGGCCAAAATACGCAAAGTTACGAACCAAGTCAATTGTCTACAGTGTCTTTCGAGTTCCTACACTATTGTAGAATAAAAATCACAGCAAAAGCAAAAAAGGAACTTTTAAAAATTTCCGAAATTCAATTATAGACATAACCGAAAGCAATGATATTTACCAGCCAATGTCACAAGGAAATTACATAAAAAGTGTTGCAAAAAATTGTACAGATGTAAAGTCGTGCAGCGCTATGGCTACGTTCACATTTGCGTTGTGCGGGGCTGCGTCGGCGACGCACTGCACAGCGCAAACAAACGCAACAAAACACACGCTAAAACGCTGCGTTTTGCGACGCATGCGTCCTTGTTTGCCGAAATTGGGACGCAAAAAAAATGCAACTTGCTGCGTTTTCTGCGCCCCACGCTTGCGGCCAAAAAAACGCATGCGTCGCATAACGCAGCACAACGCATGTCCATGCGCCCCCCATGTTAAATATAGGGGCGCATGACGCTGCGTCGGGTAACGCTAATGTGAACGTAGCCTATACACTACTTACATGACAGGCTTGCACTGCTAGTCCCCGGGGTTTGATAATAGCATTGCGTATAATGCGCCACTGAATCAACAACATGCAGCTCAGATGCAGGTATTGGTAAGATTCTCCAACAGTTAGGGACACAACTTTCAGAAGAAAAAGCCAACCGAGTTTACCAAATTTTCACATTGTAAAGAAATAATGGACAAAAGGTGCATAAATCAATACAAAGAAGTAATGTCGTGTTTTGTTTTTTTTCTAATCCTCAGTAGAGCTGGGGGAGCCATGAACCTGAACAGTGAAGTTCAGGGTCCATACTGAAAACTTGGTGTTCATGCACGGTCCATGATACTGTTTGGGTTTGGCAGAGAACGTGTGCTGTTTTCCATGCTGTCACCTGCATAACATCTCTTCGGCAGCTCTCATTGGTGCTAAAATATTTACTGCTGGCCAGAGAGCTGCGGTTCCCACCAGTCACAGGTGTGGGCTGATGAGAGTAGTACTCCCTTCAGCCTGCGCCTCTGCGCTATAAATAAATAAATTACAGGGTTTCTACTCTTTCCTGTGCTGGTTATCAAAAAAAAAAAAAAAAACTGACAGCTGTGGGCTGCAAAACTCAGCTGTCAGCTTTAGCATGGCTGGTTATCAAGAAGAGAAGGATCCCTCCCACGCTGATTTTTATTTTATTTTTTTACCCCCTTAACCCCAAAGCCGGTTTTCAACTTCCTGACCAAGCCAATTTTTACAAATCTGACCACTGTCACTTTGAGGTTATAACTCTGGAACGCTTCAATGGATCCCACTGATCCTGAGATTTTCTAGTGACTGTGTACTTCTTGATAGTGGTTAAATTTCTTTGATATTACTTGCGTTTATTTGTGGAAAAAATTGGCAAATTTTGCAATTTTCAAACTTTTAATTTTCATGCTCATAAAACGGTCATATTGCACAAAATAGTTAACATTTCACACATGTCTACTTTGGCACAATTTTTTAAAAATCTTTGTTAGGCAGTTATCAGGGTGAAAAGTTGACCAGCGATTTCTCATTTTTACAAGAAAATTGTCAAACCTTTTTTTCTTTTTAAGGACCACCTCACATTTGAAGTGATTTTTGAAGGGCCTATATGAAAATACCCAAGTGACACCATTCTAAACTGCACCCCTCAAGGTGCTCAATACCACATTCAAGAAGTTTATTAACCCTTTAGGTGCTTCACAGGAATTTTTGGAATGTGGAAGGAAAAAATAAGCATTTACTCTTCACAAAAATCTTTCCATTTAGACCTAATTTTTTACTTTCGCAAGAGTAACAGGAGCAAATGGACCATACAATTTGTTGTGCAATTTATTCTGAGCATGCCGATACCCCATATGTTGAGGAAAACAAATGTTTGGGTGCATGGCAGGGCTTAGAAGGGAAGGAGCGCCATTTGACTTTTTGAATGTAACATTTGCTAGAAAAATCAGCGGATGCTATGTTGCGTTTGGAGAGCCCCTGATGTGCCTAAACAGTAGAAACCCCCAACAAGTGACACCATTTTGGATACTAGACCCCTTTGGGAGCTTATCTAGATGTGTATCGAACACCTTCAACCCCTACGCGCTTCACAGAACTTGATAATGTAGAGCCGTGAAAATAAAATAAAATTTCCGGCAAATTTTTTTGGGGCTCAAAATTTTGTCTTTTCACAAGGCTAACAGGAGAAAATAAACCCCAAAAATTGTTTTGCAATTTCTCCTGAGTTCACTGATACCCCATATGTGCTGAAACTACTTTTGAGGCACAGTACAAAGCTCAGAAGGGAGGTAGCGCCATATACAGTGCAGATTTTGCTGCACTCGTTTGAGGGTGCCATGTCACATTGACAGAACCCCTAAGGTGCCAGAACAGCAGAAACCTCCCATAAGTGACCCCATTTTACAATCTAAACCTCTCAATTAATTCATCTAGGATTGCATTGATTATATTGACGCCACAGGTATGTCACAGAATTTTATACCATTGGGCAGTGAAGGAAAAAACATTTGTTTTACTACCAAAATTCTTAGCCTCAAATTGTACATTTTCATACTGGGAGAATGGTAAAAATGGCACCAAAATTTGTCCAACTTCCGCTGAATGTAGCAATACCGCATATGTGGCTGTACAGCACTGCTTAGCCATAAGGATACTCGTGAGTAACGGAGCGCTATTTGCCTCCTGGAGCACAGATTCTCCTAGCATAGTTTACGGACTCCATATACAGAACCTCTAAGTGCTAGAAAAGCAGAATCCCTCCTCAAGAGACCCCATTGTGGAAATTATACCCCTTTGTGAATTGATCTATTTTTGTCCCCATGGGTGTTTTCCAGAAACGAGCAACAGTGGATGTTGCAGAGTGAAAATTGCAAACTGCCTTTGTAGTGACCAGTACATTATGCCCAGCCCGTGCTTCTGGAGACATGCACCTGTAAATGAGGCGGCTCTCATCACTACAGAAAGGCCAAACATGTGGATGCTAAATGTGGTTTAGGCACACGGGGGCTCTGAAGGGAGGGGGGCATTTGGATTTGGGAGCGGAGAATTTGCTGAATTTCTTTTGAGCCTTCTTCAGAGCCTTTGTGCTACCAGTAACGTGGAAGCCCCCTATATTTCCGTTAGCAGATGATGAACCTGAGTGAGTGATTGCTTTCTTTTTTTTCTTGTGGATTGAGTGGAAGCATTTATTAGGAACATTTTACGTAACATTTGGGAGCACATTTTCCAGCACTCTACTCTGAGCACTTACGTCACTTAGAGATTTAGATGGAAAACCCCATGTGACAGGTGAAACCCATGATGGATCCATTCACTATAATGAGGCAGCCGAGTTACTCTGGACTCCGTCTGGCTTCTGTTCAGCGATGTCCTTCTTTTCAGAAGTGCACAAAACTGGCCGACGGCACTTTTATGCAATCCTAAGACGACGGATACTGCCGGATCACAGGTCCTATGGCATCCACAGGTTCTGTCTGAATGGCGTATTTCATTGCTTTACACGGAAACCCCAATGTAAGGGCTGAGTGTAAAATAAATGCCCGGAGCCTTCTTGTGATCTTTGGGAGGCAGAATTTAAAAAAATAAAAATAAATAAAAATCAACAGCATGTGAAGAATTGGTTGTAATTATTTGTTACGCCATTCCTTGTGGTATAAGTGATAAGGCGACTTTATTCTTCGGGTCGGTGCAATTACAGAGATGCCAGATTTATATCGGATTTTTGTTTGGCTTCAGTCACACAATAAGACGCTCTATTTGTGAAAACTAGTCTTTGCATCAGCACATTTCGAGAGCTAAAATGTTTCCAACATTTCGGCCAACAGTCATGTGAGGTCTTATTGTGGTACCAGCTGACGTTTATATTGGTACCATTTTCGGACCCATTACATTTTTTTGATTTTTGTTTATTCTGTCTCCTAAAAATCAGAATAGAAAGCAAACAGCAATTCCAAAACCAGCAATTGCTTTCGGGGGTGTTTATTTTATTTAAATGCCATTCTGCATGTGGCAAAATTAATAAGGCAGATCTATTCTTTGAGAAAAAAGTATACTATCTGATAATCCAAATTAGTATTCAAAAAAGAAAACGAAAAAACTAATATTACAAAAAACTTTATTTAACCAAATTAGGATTAAAAAATGACACAACACCCAAACCCCTTGTAGTGGGAGTGGGTTAATAAAAACTGGCCCGAAAAATGAAGGGCAAAGGGTGGGAGGCAGAAAAAAGGACGAAATGCAACTACTAAACGTCCCTAAAAATTCTCCCTGCCTGTCTGCGGAGGTTGGCACCCTCTTGAACGCAAATGGCGCCCCCGCTCCTCGGCGGCTGCCCCTACTAACCCTAGCTGAATCCCTGCAAAAATTAGAGATCCTAAACCTGGGTAGTGCCTTAGGGGCTACACTAGTGACCCATATTACAGATCCCTATAGCTCGGTCAGACCCTAGAAAGATAACAATATGAAATAACTTCAACCAGCGATAACTCAGATACACCTAGGGACTAGCGGATACCATTTAGATTAACGTAACAAATGATCAAGTACCCATATGTATATGTAACGGTTACAAGCGCACAGATGGTGAAAAACTCACTTTAACCAGCGATAACCCGGATACACCCAATAACTAGCGGATACCATTTAGATTAATGTCACAAATGATCCAGTGCCCATATATATATGAAATGGTTACAAGTGCACAAATGGTGAAAAACAAACAATAAATTTAAAAAGCCTCAAACACTTATCTGTGTCCAGGTTTAGCCTCTACGCGTTTCCCCCCCATGATGTGGTTCCTCAGGAGGCATATGGGAAAATGAGATTCCGTGTGGTTGAAACACATCAGAGATGCATGCTGTGCCTGGTTGCAGGTACAAGGAATACACTGACCAAACCACAATTAAATAGCCCCTTAATTAGTTAAGGGGCTAATTATTACCTGTATGTGCTGCTACAAAAATATCCTGAGCGTGGGGGTTAATTGCCAGGCTCCGGTCTGTACGATACAATACTGCAGCCACCATTGTTACTGTCTCTCGGCGTCCTCTCTGCGCATGCGCCGGTACCTGGCCCTAGAGGTCATACCGGCATAAAGCTCCGCCCATATTGAGTCGCGCTAACATCTATCAAACACAGATGCTCCACCTCATTATCGGCACACTCGGTACACCAAAAGCACGATGGTCGTGCTGGCAAGACTCCAGACTATCTTGAATATATATTCCCTCCATATGTGGGTGACACTTGTCTATATGGAAGCAATTGCTGCTACTGATATATGGTGGTGTGTATTGTGTGCTATTGCCGGCTAGTTACACATGGTATACACCATATCTCTCCTGAGATTTATATATGGGTGCATTTTTACTAATACCATGGTTTTAGCACTATTTTTGTGCCTGGGGTTAGGATGTTTTTGTACTAGGGTCTCCTGCCTTCCATTTTGTTTATGTATGGTTTACTCTTTATATGTAATTAATAAAATATATTTATATGTATTATCCTCGTATGGAACTCCATTTTTCCTTTGTTGTCTCAAGAAGCAATCTGTCTTGCTGTCATGCTTAGTGCAAAGATAACACAGCCCAATAACACACACAAATACATTGGTTCCTCCTGCCATATTATCAGCCGTATATAAACAATAATAAATAATTCTTGTGCACAATCATAGTGGGCATCAAAATGTAGCAATCACTCATATATTAAAATGGTAATAAGCTGTACATACATGCATTGAAATATATATATATATATATATATATATATATATCTTTGAAAAAAGGGGGGCGATGCATACAAATATATTCTAATCAGAGACATGCATGTAACGCCATCTTGATGTTATGGGACATCTCCTCTAAATATGGGACCAACATATACCATACATTCAGTATCTGGTGTATGATGACGTACACATGTAATTATAAAGTATACAGTAACCCGTGGTGTCAGTCAGCGAAAACCAGTACCCACAACCATAATATCCTAAGTCCATTATATACAGATGGTCTGGAGTATACATATTACACACCAAACTCCTATGTTCTAATGTAATTCACTGCAAGCCATCTACTAGGTCTGCAATGCTGTCTCATTTTTATCAGGGAGGAAGGGGAGCAAAGGCGAAACGGACGAAAACAATTCACTCAAAGCAACCATAAGTAAGCCGCTCATTAAGCCCTCCCGGGACTACTGACTCCATCCTGAATATCCACTGGGTTTCCTTTTGCAGGATAACCCTATCCCAGTCACCTCTCCTGCCGTTTTGTTTTATCACTTCCAGAACACAAAAAGAGAGAGCCTGGATGTCACCCTGGTGTACCTCCCAGATGTGCCGTGCTACGGGAGTATCTCTTTTATTCTTGATATCTCCCAAGTGTTCCCCAATCCTCCTTCTCAGTTCTTTTGGTCTTCCCAATATAATTTTTCGGACATGTACACGTAGCCATATAGACCACACCGGCGGTCTTGCAATTAGCAAAGTCCCTGTAGAAATTTTTTTTTCCATTATGTGCACTCCTAAAGCTCTTACATGGTGCTATATAATCACAAAATGAACAGTTCCTGCACCTAAACGTACCATTGATACGTCTATCAAGCCAGGTTCCCTCCTGTTTCGGTCTTTTATAATGGCTGTGTACAAGTCGATCTTCCGTCCTCTACGGAAGGTAATTTGGGGTCTACTTGGGATAATATCTACCAGGGTCTCATCTAACTGTAAAATACCCCAATGTCTTTTGAGAACACTAAAAATTCGATTCGTTTGATTATCATAGGTTCCAATAATCCTCGGGATATTCTCAGCCTTTGGTTCTCTATATGTCTGTAGGAGAGTCCGTCTCTCTCTACCCATAGAATTCCTAAAGGCCGGGTCTAAAACCTCATCCGGATACCCCCGCTTTCGGAATCTCTCTCAGATCGTATGCTTGTGCCCTAAAGGTGGCAGGATTAGAGCAATTTCTCCTTGCTCTTAAGTATTGGCCCCGAGGAATCCCCCTCCTCAGGGGAGCCGGGTGATGACTCTCCCACCGAAGAAGGGCATTGGTGGCTGTCGGCTTCCGAAACAGCCTTGTGTCCAATGTACCATTGGCATTAATGGCGATTTTTACATCCAAAAATGCCAATTCACGTCCATCACTCTCTGACGTGAATCTTAGGCCGAAGCAATTGTCATTCAACCCTTGTACAAAGCTGTTAAACTCTTTTTCTGTACCACTCCACATGACCAGGACATCGTCTATATATCGGTACCAAGCCGATATCTTGTTCGTCCACCATTCCTCCACCCCAGAGAACACTACGGTTTCCTCCCACCAGCCCAGGAGGAGATTTGCATACGAGGGTGCACAAGAGCAACCCATCGCGGTCCCCCTGAGCTGGTGGAAGTACTTACCGTTGAAAAGGAAATAGTTGTGGGTTAAAACAAACTCCATTAACTCCACTACAAATGTATTGTGTTTCTCAAAGAAGACGGCTCTTGTCCTTAGATAATACTCCAGTGCCTTGAGGCCCATGCTGTGAGGTATGCTACTATATAAAGCCTCGACATCGATTGAACCTAAAATGGTCCCATGTTCGACTACAACACCGTCTATCTTTTGGAGTAGGTCTGATGTATCAAGCACGTATGAGGGTAATGATGTTACAAACGGACGTAAGATGTTATCTATATAAATGCCGACATTCTGACTCAAGGAACCAACACCTGAAACTATGGGGCGTCCTTTCAGGGGGGAGAGACCTTTATGGACTTTCGGGAGGGCGTAAAAAGTTGTAATCATCGGGGTACGAGGAGCCAAAAACTTAAACTGATTTCTTACAATGAATTTATCATGTAGACAAGTGTTTAGACTAGTCATTATTGACCCAATAAATCTGTCGGGTCATTCTCAAGTATGCCATACGTCTCTGTCATTAAGGATAGATTTACACATTCCCACATATCTCTGATGGTCGAGGATGACCAAATTGCCTCCTTTATCAGATGACTTAGAGAAATTAGAAAAAAATGACCAAATTATCATTAAGGCCTCCCACTCTTCGCTGTTCAAATTTGGTGATGTATCTCCATTTAACCGACCTATTTTCTTAAGGTCATCCTCACCCACTTTCAGAAAGATGTCGATATTCATGTAACCACCAGGGGGAGGCATTCGATTACTTTTTAATTTTAGGTCAGTATGTGGACCCAAACCTCTCTCCCTCTCATTGTCCTCCAGGAGGTCTGTCAGAACATTAAGCCCCTCCAGATCCTCTTCCGATATCCCTAGTTCTAAACATTGTTGTTTGTCATGTAGAGAAAAGAATTTTTTCCATTTTAATTTACGACAGTAGAGGTTTAAATCCTTAACCCATGAGAACGTATTGTATCATGTTGTAGGAACAAAAGCGAGTCCCTTTCTTAGCACACTGATTTCACCAGATGACAACATATGACTGAGATTTATAATCTGATTCTCATCATATATATTTCTTACATCCGTTTCCTCAAATAGTACCCCACTGGGGCCCTCTGCTCTAAAAAAGAGGAAGAGGGTGTAGAGGTAGATAAGGAGGAAGATGATGGTAAAGGGACTAAAGGTCTTGTAGGTGCCCCGAAGCCACTGGCTCCATTCCCTTGGCATATGAAGCCCTGCTCTCGACCTCTGCCTCCTTGGTATCTGCCCGTATAACCGCTTTGCTTCTGCCATTTTCCTTTCCCCCTATATGAGGGCCCACCTCTCCCTCTTTGTCTCCAATACCCTCCCGGCCTCTCTGTGTCGGAGCCCTCTGCCTCAGAGGAAGAAATTTCAGAGACGGTATCTACGCCTCCTGAGAAATTATACGCACTGTTAGTTTTAAACTCTTCGGAATCTCGTATAAATTGTGTATGTTTGCGGTTCTTAAGTTGATTTTGATAGCGTTCCACTGGGATTTGCAAATTACTCTCCTTTTTATTAATCTCAGGACCGGGCTTAAACTGTAAAGTTTTCTCTATCAACTCGTTAAGCTGTTTAGATGTGGTTTCCAAAATCTTTTTTTCTTCCTCTAAGGGTATGTTCACACGTTCCTGATTTCCCTCCTTTTTTTTCAGGACTAAAAACCGCAGCTCTTGCCAGAAAACGCAGGTCCGTTTTTTGGTGTGTTTTTTGGTGTGTTTTTTGGTGCGTTTTTTGGTGCAGTTTTCTATGCAGAGTCTGTGTGTTTTCTAGGAATTTTCTTAGGGTTAAAATGGCTGAAAATACCCTACCCCTAACCCTACCCCTAACCCTACCCCTAACCCTACCCCTAACCCTACCCCTAACCCTACCCCTAACCCTACCCCTAACCCTACCCCTATTCTAACCTTAGTGGGGAAAAAAAAAAATTCTTAATTTTTTTATTGTCCCTACCTATGGGGGTGACAAAGGGGGGGGGGTGTGATTTACTATTTTTTTTTTTTTTTTTTTTTGATCACTGAGAGGTTATATCTCAGTGATCAAAATGCACTTTGGAACGAATCGGCCGGCCGGCAGATTCGGCGGGCGCACTGCGCATGCGCCCGCCATTTTGCAAGATGGCGGCGCCCAGGGAGAAGCCGGACGGACACCGGGAGGCCGAGTAAGTATAAGGGGGGAAGATGAGGGCACGGGGGGGGTGGCATCGGAGCACGGGGGGGGGCAGCCACACTGCAGCGGTTCTGCACCACAAACCGCAGTAAAACCCGCAGATATATTTTTCATCTGCGGGTTTTACTGCGGGATTGACCTCACAATGGAGGTCAATGGGTGCAGAACCGCTGCAGTTTTGCAAAAACAAGTGACATGGTACTTCTTTTTTACCGCGGCTATTCAGCGCGGCTTTTTTTCCCGATTCCCGCATCATGTGCACAGTGGTTCCTGTTTTCCATAGGGTACAATGTACTGTACCCTGCATGGAAAACAGCTGCGGAGCCACAGCGGCAAAATCGCGGCGGTTCCGCAGTAAAAAACACACTGTGTGAACATGGCCTAAAAGTAACTTCATAAACCTAACAGAAGAGGCTATGGACTCCTCCCGCCAGGCCTTAAGAAGGCCGGGGTTGCTTACTCTTGGTGATGGGGATATATTCACTCGCAATCCCTTCGGTACGATATTATTCTTAATATAGTTCTCCAATGCTTTTGTTTCCCACAGGGATTTCAAATATTTTTTGTAGTACCCAGTAAGTTCTTTAAAAGTAAAATATATCGATGGGCTCGAGTCGGTACTCGCGTAGCTTGAGTCAACTGAGAACACCCGATCCGCCTCACTCACCCATGATTCAGAACAGATAGGCCCTGATAAAAAACCAGCCATAATCACAAAAAATCAGAAAAAAGTATACTATCTGATAACCAAATCAGTATTCAAAAAAGAAAACAAAAAAACTAATATTACAAAAAACTTTATTTAACCAAATTAGGATTAAAAAAAAAAACGCATCTGTGTTTGATAGATGTTAGCGCGATTCAATATGGGCGGAACTTTATGCCGGTATTACGGCACTTGAGGAAGCTGTTCATTGTGTTTAACTCTGTCTACAGAAAAATGGCACCCCAGCACATGCGCAGTTGGAAACCTGGCAACTGGACCTCTAGGGCCAGGTACCGGCGCATGCGCAGAGAGGAGGACGCCGAGAGACAGTAACAATGGTGGCTGCAGTATTGTATCGTACAGACCGGAGCCTGGCAATTAACCCCCACGCTCAGGATATTTTTGTAGCAGCACATACAGGTAATAATTAGCCCCTTAACTAATTAAGGGGCTATTTAATTGTGGTTTGGTCAGTGTATTCCTTGTACCTGCAACCAGGCACAGCATGCATCTCTGATGTGTTTCAACCACACGGAATCTCATTTTCCCATATGCCTCCTGAGGAACCACATCATGGGGGGGAAACGCGTAGAGGCTAAACCTGGACACAGATAAGTGTTTGAGGCTTTTTAAATTTATTGTTTGTTTTTCACCATTTGTGTACTTGTAACCATTTCATATACATATGGGCACTGGATCATTTGTTACGTTAATCTAAATGGTATCCGCTAGTTATTGGGTGTATCCGGGTTATCGCTGGTTAAAGTGAGTTTTACACCATCTGTGCGCTTGTAACCGTTACATATACATATGGGTACTTGATCATTTGTTACGTTAATCTAAATGGTATCCGCTAGTCCCTAGGTGTATCTGAGTTATCGCTGGTTGAAGTTATTTCATATTGTTATCTTTCTAGGGTCTGACCGAGCTATAGGGATCTGTAATATGGGTCACTAGTGTAGCCCCTAAGGCACTACCCAGGTTTAGGATCTCTAATTTTTGCAGGGATTCAGCTAGGGTTAGTAGAGGCAGCCGCCGAGGAGCGGGGGCGCCATTTGCGTTCAAGAGGGTGCCAACCTCCGCAGACAGGCAGGGAGGATTTTTAGGGACATTTAGTAGTTGCATTTCGTCCTTTTTTCTGCCTCCCACCCTTTGCCCTTCATTTTTCGGGCCAGTTTTTATTAACCCACTCCCACTACAAGGGGTTTGGGTGTTGTGTCATTTTTTAATCCTAATTTGGTTAAATAAAGTTTTTTGTAATATTAGATCTATTCTTTGAGTCAGTACGATTACTGCGATATTCATTTTTTTTTTTTTTTTTTTAAATGTTATGACACATTTACAGGGTAAAAACTAACCTATTACAGAAAAAATATTTGAATCTCTTTATGGAGAGCTATAACTTTTATATTTCTGCTGATGGAGCTGTATGGTGGCTTTTTTGTGGGACAAGATGACATTTTCAGTGGTACCATGTATATTTACATTTGTCTATTGATCGCATTTTAATACTTTTTGATCGGTGTTATGATAAAGCATTTTTTTTTTTTGCCTCGTTTTTTTATTTTTATGGTAACTGAAGGGGGTTAACTAGTAAGACCGTTTTAGGCCGGTTTCAGACATCTGTGGCTCCGGTACGTGTGGTGACAGTTTTCTCACGTACCGGAGACACTGACTCACATAGACACATTAAAATCAATGTGTCTCTGCACATGTCAGCGTGTTTTCACGGACCGTGTCCATTTGAAAAACACAGAGACATGTCAGTGTTCATGGGAGCGCACGGATCACATGGACCCATTAAAGTCAATGGGTCTGTGTAAAACACGTACCGCACACGGATGCTGTCCGTGTGCAGTCCGTGTGCTGTGAAGGAGATGGCGCTACAGTAAGCGCTGTCCCCCCAGCTTGTGGTGCTAAAGTCGCCATTCATTTCTTCTCTCCAGCAGCGTTCGCTGGAGAGAAGTAATGAAAAATCTTTTTTTTTTCCGGTTGAAATAAAGTTCCTGGTAACCAACCCCCTCCCACCCCATGTGCACCTGCCCGCTGTAAATAAAATACTCCCCCAGCTCCCTCGATGCTTCTTCTCAGCGTCGCAGCTTGACCTGTATGAGCGGTCACGTGGTACCGCTCATTTCAGTGATGAATATGCGGCTCCACCTCATACCGCTCATACAGGACAAGCAGCGACGCTGAGAAGAAGCATCGAGGGAGCTGGGTGAGTATTTTATTTCCAGCGGGCGGGCGCACAGGGGGTGGGAGGGGGTTGGTTACCGGGAACTTTATTTCAACCGCAAAAAAACCCAAAAAACAATGATTACTGTAGCGCTGTCTCCTGCATGGTCCGTGTGGTACCCAGTCAGCACACAGCTGCCGCACGTGTGCCACACTGATGTGCCACGTGAGCACACGGACACTGATAACTCCGGTACCGGAATTATCTGGACGTGTGTGACTGGCCTTATAGAGCAGGTCGTTACGGACGTGGCGATATCAAATGTGTACTTTTATATTTTTTTTATTGCATAAATGTATTTGTTTTTTTTTGTTTTTTTCTTTAGAGATATTAACAAAATATTTTACACCTTTTAATATATACTTTTTTTTTCATTGTCCCATTCTGGGACATCACTCTATGGTGTCAGATCTCTGATCTGATGCTGTGCCCTACAGAGTATCACATTGGCATCTGACAGGCAGGGAAGGAGAATGTCAGCACCTGCTGTCGGCAGGCGCTCACAAGTCAACTTCCCTGAAGGACCCCGCAGCCATCTTGCAGCTGGGTTCTTCATAGAGACCATCAGGACAACGTGATTGCATGGTGTCCTGATGGAAGCGCGCAGGGAACTCATTCCTTGCACGATAATCTATGCTGCTGTCAATACTGACAGCGGCATCAGAGTGGTTAAATTCCCGCGATCGATGCTAGCCCCAATCTTGGGCATTGCTGCAGGGAGTCAGCTCTCACATAGAGCTGACACCCGCAACCGATCGCCACGGCGCTCGACGTGAGTCCACACGATCAGTGTGCCCTACCTCTACTGCTGTTTGCGGGAACACAGCATGTCAGGAAGGAGTTACAGAACCTTGAACAAGTTCCATCTTTTTCATGATGTGCATTAAAAAACAATTATATTGTGGTACCGTGTTAGACTGACAGAATTGATAAGAGACTTTTTTTTAAGACTGGATTATATCAGATCAGAGAATATGCGCTCGTCTTCACCTGTCCTCAGAACAGATCCAGCAGCAATCTGTTGGTAAAAAAAGTTGTGCAGACAACTGTTTTGTTTTTCATTTTTTTTTTGTTCTGATAAAAAAAACCTGATTATCAACTGGATCCGTTTTTTTAACAATAAATTCCATGGGAAAGGGATTTTTGAAATGACAATCTGTTTTTCTTTGAAGCGGATCCAGTAAACAAAAACACAATAGATTTTCAAATGGAAGAAAAGGTATCACTCAGAATATTTTTGTCATCATTGGGCAGAAAAGTATCCACAGAAATGGAAGAAAACAAATGGATATTTAATGGATGACTTTACCATAGGCTTCAAGATAAAAAAAATATATAGTTTCAGCTGAAATCAGTTGTTTTAACCAGACAAAAAACTGGTATGCAAAACCTTTTTTGCTAATGGATTATTGCTGGAACCTTTCTAACGGAGGATTACGGGACATATGGACACAGCAGGCAGCTCAGGTTCATTGGAATCTGCTTGTCCTTTGCAGCCGAACCTTCACCCTTCCCACCTAAAATATCATTTTAACTTTTCCCATCATCCACACATTTACACATTCCCAAAATCGTCCTTCTGCCTACACCTCTAGTCTAGAGCAATGAAGCCCATTTCCAGTTTCAGGTTTTCCAGCATATTAACGAACATTAAGCTTCCAGACACCTTTTCCATACTGTCCTCCCTTCTCCAAATCATTCACATCTCACACACTCGTGTGTAATCCACAATTCAAGTCCCCCAACAAGATGAAAAGTAATCTACCAGGAAGGAAAAAGTTGTTTCTCAAACAAAGCTGTTAATTTTTTTTTTTTTTAAATTCATTTTATTGAAGGAGAAAAATAAATAAATAAAACATCATACAAATGAAACAACAAGTGTACAATAGAATATAGAATGAAGGATGGAAATGGACCATCAATATATTTTGCCTTTATATCCTGTAAATGTTGCCTATTGGGGGGAGGTGGGATGAGGCGTTGAATTAAAAATGTGCCCACAGTGAAAGGACCCAATGTCATAATCACAACTGGCTGGATCTGCTTTAAATGTTTTAACGTTCTTGTGGACGGTCTCAAATCAATCCAGATTTGACTGTGATGCCAATCCAGATGCAGACTGCTCAGACGTATCCCCAGAGGTTTTAGAGCTACCAGTTTCAGGCAGTGGGTGGCAAAGCCCTTTTTCTGTGCGGCTTCCAAGAGGCTGTGGTCTATAGATTCTGGCAGGGAGGTCTCCAGGGTGTTAGATGATTCGGTGGTGGAGATGGGATGTCCAAGGTATCCAGGAAACTGGTGCCTCTTCCAGATCTGGCCGCGTCTGTGCCAGCCCAATAAATGGGCATCCCGCAGTTGTGGCAACATCGTCCTCTGGACCAGGAGTCCTCAGTGTGAGTGAACTGAAAGCACGATCGACAATAGTCCGGTTGCCCTGGGTAGACCAGGTAGCCCTGATTACTTCCCACAGAAAAGGTGGCTGGGGGGTGAGAAACTCCTCCAATACATCTGGATCTTGCTTGAAGCGCACCCAGAAAAGCATTTTCCCATTGGGGATATTAGAGCTATTCCTCAATTGTGTCCCTCCTCTGACCGAACTGCAGTATCTTTTTAAGAAGGCCATGACGTATGCACACTCTATGAAAGGGTTGCAGAGGTGGATCGTCACTGGCTTTTCATCCATGGTGAAAAGGGGAATAAATCTCCAAGTCTTCAGCTGTGGGAGATCACTCAGACCCTTGCACTTCTGGAAAATATTCAGGCAATGTCCACTTGTCTCAAAAGCAACTTTATAAAGCCCTTGACCAGCATTGTCTTGCAGGAAATAAAAGGAATTCAATGAGAAGTCTCCAGTTCAATTCTATTCAACTCCAGTTTAACCAGTAAACAAATGGTGTTTTTTACACCTGAGACTTTGGCACCAGCCATGATGAGATTTTAATTAACTCTTACCACCCAAAGAGATCCACCTTATAGATCATGATGACCTCTCCCCCTCCCAGGTAAGTCTTGTTTCACATAATGAATCACAATGGCCACGGCCAGCCTTAGCCTGAATGGTGCCTTGTGTGAAACTGCTCTTTGGTGCCTTCATCCTATTGATTTTTTTTTTTTTTACCTGGTTTTCCATATCATTAATAAGGACAGGGGACCCTTTTTTTTTTAGAACCTAAGAAAATTGATTTTTGATTGCCCCAAATATGAAGTTTGGATTTTAGCCTATCCCATCTAGATGAAATAAGACACAATATTCTAAAGTTTGAAGACTTCATTTATCAAACCATAAGCGGAATCAGACACAGGACATTTCAGAATAATATAACAAAATATAGTTGTGTCTAATAAAAAAAAATTCTTATTTGAGCAGCACCACATTTTAAACAGTCTGGCCAAGGAGGAAAAAATAGTTTGCACTCCGTGATGCAGTAAAACAATCCTTTATTTATTCAATGCAAGTAGTAAATGGATGCAGGGGAGGAGGTGCAGTGGAGGACAACACTCCACTATATAAGATATGACCGATGTCCTGTGTCAGCCATGAAGGTAGATTCATCCTCAGTCCTGACACATTTCTCCCCCATTAGATTTTGCTAGTGTTCATCAGGGGACTTTCCTAGTGAGACCACAATGGGCCAACAGAGCTCCAGTCGGATAACAATCTGCCCTCCTCAGAAGTTCTGAGCACAGGACATCTGTCTTATATATGCGGCAAAGTTTTAACCTGAGCTATTGATTGTCAAGCACACTTGCACTTTATTGTTGAAATATTTTTCTGTATTTTGTCCATCATTTGAGGGACCTAAAGGCCACTCATGATGGTCACCTTATAACTGACACCATAGCCTTCCGTTATACTGTTAGCCTGACACTCGTACATCTTTGAGTCTCCCTTTGTAACATTTGTGGTCATCCTATGTCACCATATATTGTGAGCTAGTCAGTGTAAGAACCTTTTATAGATAAAGTATACATCTAAGTACATGCTTCTGAGACCGTATTAATTGAGTGGATGTCGGTCCATGATATCTATACAGCATAATATCCGGATGCTAGTTACATAGTTTATACTAGTCAGTTAAAATCAAACTGCTATTGCTATATTTCCTCTTCTTGACAGCCTATATATAAAGTATTATCAAGCTTATATACACTTCAGTGGTCGAGTGTGTTTGAATCTTCACAAATGAATTGGATCCATATGGATCCTCCTGCATCTGTCACTATGTGTTTTCCTTATGTGAGGGTGTGCCAGGGCCATGGTCGTGGCTGACTATGTGCTTTAATGCGCCCTGGTCTCCCATCACAAGAATATAATGTCCCATCTGCAGCATACCTTCTGCTTCACCTTCTGCATCGTCGGGGTCCCATCGAGCTGGCTGAAGTTCTGCTGATGGCATTGTTGCATATAAAGACAGTCCATTTAAAACTTTACTTTCCTCTGTTCACAGCACATCCTTTTCAGATACAGCATCAGCATAGAGTTCCCTTCAGTTAACATTCTCTACTTTCCCTGCACTTCTTTCTAGGTTCTTCAGTACGTGCCTGGGTCGTACCGCCTCTTGCGGTAACGCAGCATACTCCCTGTCAAGAGTCTACTCTTGGGGGTCCCTCGTCTGTTTTGGATCGGATCTGAGGGAATCGGACCATGGGATGATCTGCCACATGATGAGTGACCTGCATCCCCGTACTGCTTAGGACCTCTTCTCTTGCTTCTGCTCCACACTGCTGTCGCACAGCTGCTTCAGCTGAGCTTCTGTCCATCTGGACTCTGGATGGCTGGGTACTTTGCTCTCACATTGCAGAACTATCCGCCCTACATGGGCACTGGGAAAGACAGAGTATAATGCTTTACGTCTGTCTGTCTGTGTCTAATGGGGTAGGGACGTGAGAGTTTTTGTACCCCCTTACATTTATAGATTTTGGGATTGAAGGGACAGCCGTCGAGGAACGGGGGTGCCACATCACAAAATTAGGGTGCCAACTTCTGCTGTTAGGCAGTCACAATCAAGGGCCTACCAGTGGGAGCATTAGGCTTACTTTACCACCTCCCAGAGACTGCTGCCTTGATTCCCTTGTTTATCCCTATAGGGATGTTTTATAGCTATTCTGTAATATTGTTTTGTATTTTTTGATATTTAAATAGTACTAAATAAATTATTTGTATATTAACGTGACTGATATTGCAAAGTGAAAAAACACATGTTGGTCTTGCTTCAGCCTGTGATAATATAAGAATTGGGCATTTTTAAAATAAATGCCAAAAGTTAGACCACTCCGTTTATTAGTGATGCTTCTATATTTTTTGCCAAATTAAAAAAAAAAAAAAAAAACCTATATCAAAGTTTGTAAGACCCCCTTCCCCACCCCTCCCCCCACCTTGATCGCCTCTACAACTCTACAATAACGGACCATCTGTCAGAGCCGGTGTTCCTCTCCGTCCTCACATTTATTTGGATTTAATTGTGAGATTCCCAATTTAGTTCGTTGGCAGCCCCTTCTTTTAGGTAGTGATATTCCCACCTTGTTACTGTGTAATGTAATTCCTATTGTTTTTTATCTATATGACCGATAATACTATTTCCAAAAATGCTATTCCCACCTCTTATAGATCTCAAGTATAAAGTATAGATTTCATTTTTTACTACCTGTATAAAAGACACAATATTGTAAACTTTTTAAAGGCTTCATTGATCAAGCACGAGTCAGACACGGGACATTTCAGAATGATGGAGCAGTGCGATTCATTACAATAATATACCACGATCTGTATTTAATAATAAAGACCATTATAATTCCAACAGAATAATAGAACGTTATTGTACAAGTATAGCTTTTAGCAATCGTATAAGCCACAGCGTCAGCCGCATGGACTGTAGCATCGGCAGAGTCTTTTTTTTGGGGGGGCAGTAAGGTCCCTCGTGTGAAACCTAATGATGGGGTACGTAACGGTTGAATCACACGGCGTGGTGAGGACAGCCCACGAGGCGTAGACACTCTCTGGTTGGGTCATCAATTGTCATTTTTAATCTGTCTAAAATCTTTCTAGTAGTAGAATTACCCACGATGAAGGACGATGTATATTTAACTCTGCCACTATCCGCATAAATGTATCCCACCCCCGAGGTAAATTCCTGTTACACCCTGGACTTACAAATATATTGTAATATGATTTCAATTTTCAAAGTTTCTGTAACACTTGTGTGTGTTTGGGAAAGTCACTGCTACCAACATTACAGCTCGTCTTGTAATATAGTGAGACTTGTGTAACTAAAAGGTGCGACTGTTAATCCTAGTTGTTTTTTTCTTTTTCTTCAATCTGATCATCTGCTGATGGGAACAAGTGGCTCACAGTAATGTACAGTAGTGTATGTGCATCTTTTATAGATTTTGTGCCCGTATTTACTATGTACAAGTGTGTAGTGTGTAAACAGACATGTGAATATTTTGTTGTATTGTATATAATGTGAATATACATGTAAATGAGCTTGTTTATATGGGTGGGGATTGATGGTGGGGGCCCAGACAAGTCCTGCACAGGGGCCCTTCACTGTCACTGTCCCCTATTTTAAAAGTGTGGATTCTGCGCTGAATTTTGTGCGTCTGCTGCATTCTCTCTAATATCTCTTCTGCGTATTCTATCAGCTAGTGACCTCAGTGATTTCCAACAGTTTTACAGCACCACTTACTGCCATTGCTCTATTAAACGAGACTGATGGATTTTTCTACAATTCTTTTAGTCCACCATTCTTAGTCACAGAGTACTCTGGTTGATTCAGTACATGTCTTATTCGTGTGTCTGCAGAATTTAGCACATTGTTTTAGAATGATGATTTTTTTCAATTGTTGGTTTTTGTCTACGCAGCTGCATGATTTGCGGCTGCTAGACAGCTTGAGTACATGTGGGTATTGCCTGTTTGCTAGGCAATCCCCTCATGTATTCAAGCTGCTTAGCAGCTGCAAATTCTGCAGCTGCGTCAACAAAAACTAAATCTCCGAGCATGCTGAAATACTCAGACCACCCGAGCTTGCTCAGAGAAACTCGAGCAATGAGCATACCCGCTCATCACTAGTCTTCAGGCGTCCCCACCCAACACACGGTACTGCTTCTGGTGGCAGCGGGTGTTCACCGGTTTTGCCCACTGAGCCCCTAGTCCATTCAATTGTGGAGTAGAAGAGTAGAGCTCTCTGCAAAATTCCACTTGGCATGTGTCTCTCTGAGCAGCTTATCACATACAGGAAGGGGGGCACTTACTTATTACACACAGGAAGGGGGGCACTTGTCACACAGGAAGGGGGGGCACTTATCACACACAGTAAGGGGGGCACTTGTCACACAGGAAGGGGGGAGCTTACTTATCCTACTTATATACACATATACCCCTATATACAGACATCCCCCTATATACAGACACTATACATTTGCATAGCTGCTATCTTTGTAAGGTCAGTGCACCTGCGCTGTGGCTTTAATCCATGTCAGTTGGGGGTCATGCAAAGGTCGCCATTAATTCCTATGGGAATTTTTTTTTTAAATGCGATTTTTAAATAAAAAAAAAAACCTACAAATCGGATCGACTCCTAAAATACATAGCACACCTGTCCCCACTGAGGGCTTCGAAACGCTGCCTGAATCGGATTACAATATGTTGCTTGAACCTAGAGGGTTCAAGCACCATAATCATTACCACTTACATTTGTTTTTAAAGTATTTACAAAGTTTATTAAAATATTTTTTTTTTTCTGTTTTCAGATAAAGTGCCCGGTGTATATAGTCAGACATAATATATACACAATGTAACAGTTAAAATACATTTATTGCACAGATGTTACTCTTTTGTTTTTGTGAAATCAAAGGGCTTCCACCACTGTGCAAACTGTAAAACCTTCTTCCTCTGATCGTCAAAGTTCTCTCGCATATAAATCAAATTGCGTGTGCGACAGTTAAAATAAGACCTTGATTTAATTGGAAAGGGCAAAGATGGAATAGAAATTCCAGTGTCAGCTATCATTAGTTGGCATACAGAGCACCCCCCACATGGATATGAGCCAGTAATTGTGTTACCTGAGCAGGTTTTAGACGTAGGTAGTCTAAAGTGGCTTCTTGACAAATTGTCCTTTAAATTCCGTGCCCTTCTTGCCACTATCCTAGGTCTGTTTGGGATAAGGCTAGGTTCCCATTGCGTTAATGGGACCGCGCTAACGGACAGCGTTGCACAGCGAAATTAACGCTGTGTAACACATCCATTAGCGTGCCCATTAACAGCAATAAGGACGCGCATCACTAGCGCGTGCCATTTTCGGCACGCGCTAGCGATGTGCCGGTGTTTTGTGGCGTGCCGCGGATGCTGCTTGCAGCGTCCGAGGCGCGCCCGAGGTCCGTTCTCCGCTCTCACAGATCGGAGATCTGCGAGAGCGGTGGCGTTTAACCCCACCCCTTTCAAAACATTGCGTTAGCGCAATCCGCTAGCGCTAGGCGCTAAACGGATTGCTCTAACGCAATCTGAACCTAGCCTAAGTGACTTTAGTCTCATGTCACTCAGCAGAATCCCCCAGTTATCATCCATTACACGACGGACATCATTCCACTGGTTATTAAACTTGGTTATGAGGCTTAACTGGTTTAAATTTGTTCTGTCGTGTCTTCAAAACCTCTTCCCTTGTACTCCGCCGAAAATGTTCAAAAGCTCTTGAGATAATCTTACGTGGGTAACCCCGTTCCTGAAAACAGTTTGTCAGTGCCCTTGATTCCTCCTGGAAGTCCGACATGACGCTACAGTTCCTCCTAAGCCGTAGGAACTGTCCTTTTGGAATACTGTTCCGCAGATGAAAACTTGAATAGAGCAATACATTGTTTGTGGCTGTACTCTTCCGGAAGAGAGTAGTATTGATCCGGTTGTCTTGGATCATGACTTTCAAATCAAGGAAGTCAACCGAGCTGGTGGAATAACAAGCTGTTAATCGAATGTTACAATGATTCTCGTTTAGCTCCCCAATGAACTCCTCCAATGTTTCTGCTGTACCTGTCCACAAAACAATATCGTCAATGAAGCGGTACCATTTCAAAACCTGTTTACAAAAGTACCGATTCTTAGTCACTGAGTCTCCTCCCACCATCCCATAAAAAGGTTTGCATATGGGGGTGCGCACGTAGCTCCCATAGCGGTTCCTGACACCTGTTTGTAAAAAAACCCTGTCAAAGATGAAGTAGTTTTTTCTAAAAATCATTTTCAGGAGGTCCAAAATAACTGAATCATGGCCCCTATTCCCCATTGAAACTTTATCCAGAAAGTATGCCACAGCAGAGATACCTAGATCATGCTTGATGTTCGTGTACAAAGCCTCCACATTAAACGTGGCAAGGATGGTACCGTCCGGTAACTTCAAGGGGTCCAGCTGTTGACTCAGGAATGATGAGTCACGTATGAGTCCAACTTGAGAACGATGGGCTGCAAAAATAAATCTACATATAGACCAGATTTTTCATAAAGACCCCCGATCCCCGAAACAAATGGCCTTCCCAGGGGGTCAGACAAAGATTTATGTATCTTGGTAACCTATAATAAGTTGGATCCACAGGGTGCTTAACTGTAAGGAAATCCAATTCCTTTTTGTCTATGATGTTTTGGGAGTATGCGTTACTCAGCAGTCTATCCAGACTAGATTTAAAAACCACCATTGGATCTGAGGGTAGGACAACATAGTGATGTGGATTATTAAGCTGTCTTTTGGCTTCCAAACAATACATTTCCTTAGGCCACAACACTATGTTGCCTCCCTTATCCGCCTCCTTGATTTCAAAGAGTTCATTCGATTTTAGTTTTAACAGGGCCTGTTTTTCTTCTCTAGACAGATTATTTTGACCAAATTTATCTGTTCTCCAGTTTTGTATATCCCTACTAGTTTCCTCAAAGAAGATTTGAATGGCTGGGAATAAAGAAAATGACGAGTGGCCCGTGAAGGCAATCTGCCACTGAATTTACGCCTACCTTGATAATTATCATTTTCTTCCAACAATTCCGTCAAATCCCGCAGTAGCTGTCTATCAACATCTGTTACGCCATCCATAATCAAGGGGTTCTGATACAGTAATTTAAAGGTCAATTGTCTACAGAATAAGTATAAGTCTTTTGTTAGTTCAAACTTATCCAGAGTGTTCATTGGGGAAAAAGACAGGCCCTTGGATAGTAACATTTTTTTGGCATTGGTTAATTATGACGATAGATTGATGATACTTAACTCGCCCATCTCCCGGCTCGATGTTATGCCTTCATTTATCGTTTGCGATTGTTGTATCGGGTGACCCATTTTAAACTTGGTGACCAATCTCTGTGACGTCCATTTTTCTTTTTGCGACTCAATACATTTCCTTCTACCCCGTCTGTGCCGCTTTTGCGGTCGCTGGTATTGGTGGATAAAAAATCACTTGAGGCTATGTCTGGATTTCCTATGCCTGTGTTATTATGGGTCTGTTGTCTCCTATTACCTGACCTTCTGTTGCCCTGGTGTGTCAATCTAAAAGCATTTCCTTCCACATAGTCTATTTTGTCCCTCTGAAACTTATCTTTCTTTTGATAATGTCCTTTTCAAACCGATCAATAACTGATTCCAGATGTTCCTTGAAAGGATTCACCTTATCCTTTTTGTCAAATGAGTTTAACCTCCTTATTTCTAATTTCCTTCTTCAGGTTAGACAATAAGCGATGGTCATGATCTATAAGCATAGATATAAGTATATATGAACAGTACACCTATGTAGGCTTTTCTCCCAGGTATCCCTAAATTCCGGATCAACCTCCCAGGCGGGAAAAATCTGTATACGTAGGCCTCTTGGAGTAAAATTCTGTTTTTTGTATTCTTCCAAAGTTTTAATATTCCTCCACGTCTTAGTCAAATTTTTATGTAAATTTATAATCTCAAATGTCAACGATTCAAAACCCTCATCTCTTGAGGCACTAGCTCCCAACAGCGGTTCTGTCTGACCAAAAATATCAGTTTCTTGACTACGCCACGCTGCCTCCCTGGCATTCAAATCCATTATCACAAAACTACCAGATGTGCCACCATTCAGAAAAACTGACTAAAGTCAGTTATTTAATTCTGACCCATGTTGTTGGGTTTTTAACTGTTTGTAATGTTTTTTCTTGTGTGATGTTCCCAATAAAAATTAATTTTTGCACTTCATGATTGATGTGGTGATCCCATTTTCTTTATGCATATACTTTCTCTATTCCATTTGATCTAAATGAGAGATGCATTAGGTGATCCCCCTCTTTTGTATTATAAATTGATGGTGCCCGCTCAAAACTGTTTGTAGATGTAAGGGGGTGCCGCACTGTGAAGAGCTTTGTGGGTGAGAACAAGTACTTTGAATTGTATCCTGTAATGAATGGGCAGCCAGTGTAGTGACTGACAAAGAGCGGATGCGTTTGAGTAACGATTAGCTAGATAGACGACCCTGGCTGCATTAAGGATAGACTGGAGAGGGGAAAGTCGAGTGAGGGGGAGGCCAATTAATAGAGCGTTGCAGTAGTCCAGGCAGGAGTGGATCAGGGCGACAGTGAGGGTCTGTTGTTTCTATAGTGAGAAAAGGGTGGATTCAAGAGATGTACTTTAGGTGTAAGTGGCATGAGCGGGCAAGAGATTGTATATGGGATGTGAAGGAGAGAACATAACACCCAGACAGCCCGTCTGCTGCCGGGGTGTTATTATGGTGCCACCCACGGAGAGGGAAACATCAGGTTTAGGGAGGTTAGTAGATGGTGGGAGCAGAAGTTGTTCAGTTTTAAAGAGGCTGTTTAAGATAGAGAGCGGACATGTCAGAGACTGTGGACACAGTCGGTGGTGTTCTGTAGTACAGCAGGAGTAAGGCCAGGGGATGATGTGTATAGTGTGTCGTCACTGTCAGCATAAAGATGGTACTGAAAGCCAAATCTGCTGATGGTCTGTCCAATTGGGGCCGTGTAGAGGGAGAAGAGAAGGGGCCAAGGACTGAGCCCTGGGGTACCCTGCCAGTGAGAGGAAGAGGAGATTAAGTGGAGCCAGAGAACAGAACACTGAAGGAGCGGTCAGAAAGATGGCAGAACCAGGAGAGAGCAGTGTCCTTAATGCCAAGTGACTGGAGCCTTGAGAGTAAGAGAGGGCGGTCAACAGTGCTCATTCTTCTCGATCTTTCTGCAGCTTTCGACAGAGTGGTCACCTTTACATTTTGCTGTCAGGTCGTTGGTCACTTTAAGTGCAGTTTCTATTGAGTGTAGGGGGCGGAAGTCGGACTGCGAAGGGCCTAGGAGGGAGTGAATGGAGAGGTAACGGGTAAGGCGGGAATAGACTAGGCACTCCAGGAGTTTAGAGATGAAGAGGAGGTTGGAGACTGGTCTGTAGTTATTTGTGCAGGATGGGTCGAGGGCAGGTTTCTTTAGTAACTGAGTAATGATAGTGTTTGAAGGAGGATGGGAAAATGTCTGAGGAGAGTGAGAGATTAAAGATTGTAGCGAGGATTTGTGAGCAAGAAGGAGAGAATGTTGTGGTCAGAGAGGGGAAGCAGTGAGTTATTTAGGTAGAAGATTGAACACAGCTGGACAAAGACCAGGTCAAGGGTGTTACCGTCCTTGTGTGTCTCAGAGGTTGAGAGCTGTGAGAGGCCGAGCGAAGTGGTTAGTGATAGAAGCTGGGATGCAGGTGTAGAAGTGGGGCGGTTTATGGGGATGTTTAAGTCGCCCAGGATAAGGGTTGGGAGTTCTGAGGACATGAAGTGCGTCAGCCAGGCAGAGAAATGGTCCAGGAAGTGGGTGGGTGAGTCTGGGGGCCGGTATATGACCGCTACTCTGAGGAAGATAAAAAGCAAGAAGTTTTTGGAATTGTAAGAAGTTTTTTGTGCAGTGTGCTTTGGCAAGACTGAGGTTTTTCAGGAAGGTGAAAAGTGCATGGGAGCTGTACATGGGAGAGGGAAGGAGAGGAGCTGATGTATATGAATGGTGATGGAGCAGGGATTGGGCGGTGGATGTGGTTTGCAAGGGTACATAGGAGGATGGGAATAAAGCACATGGATAGAAGGGAGAGCAGAGTGTGGGTTACCTGACTCCTGCCCTGACTAACTGCCATGGAATAACTGCTATAACTTGATGCTTAGCTAATGCGATGCTTTGCTGAATGCGTGCGACCCCACACATTAGATGGAAACCCCCATGTGACAGATGAAACCCCTGATGGATCCATTCACTATAATGATGGAGCAGAGTTACTCTGGACTTCGTCTGGCTTCTGTTCAGCGATATCCTTCTTTTCAGAAGTGCACAAAACTGTGGCCGACGGCACTTTTATGCAATCCTAGGAAGACGGATACTGCCGGATCACAGGTCCTATGGCATTCACAGTGCCTCCATCTGCCTCATTATAGGGACTCTCCTGCCAGGGGTTCTGTCTGAATCGTGTATTTAATAGCTTTACTGTTGTGAATTCTGTTATCGAACTCCCCCCTGTGGTCATGAATGGTACTACGGCGAGTTCTGTCCATGGACTCCCTCTGGTGGCTGTGAGTAGAATTGCTGGTTCTGAGGTTCCTTCCACAGGTGACCTAGGTTATTCTTAGGCTGGCTTCTCTATTTAACTCCACTCAGATCGTTACTCTATGCCAGCTGTCAATGTTCTTGTACTGGTTCAGTTCGCTCTTGGATCTTTCTGGTGACCTGTCTATTCCAGCAAGAAGCTAAGTCCCTGATTGTTATTTTCTGTTCATTGTTTTCTTGTCCAGCTTGCTTTCATGATTTTGCCTTGCTAGCTGGAAGCTCTGGGATGCAGAGTGGCACCTCCGCACCATGAGTCGGTGCGGGGTCTTTTTGCACACTCTGCGTGGTCTTTTGTAGTTTTTTGTGCTGATCGCAAAGATACCTTTCCTATCCTCTGTCTGTTTAGTTAGCCTGGCCTCCCTTTGCTAAAACCTGTTTCATTTCTGTGTTTGTGACTTTCATCTTAACTCACAGTTAATATTTGTGGGGGGCTGCCTTTTCCTTTGGGGAATTTCTCTGAGGCAAGGTAGGCTTTATTTTCTATCTCTAGGGCTAGCTAGTTCTTAGGCTGTGACGAGGCGTCTAGGTAGAGTCAGGTACGCTCCACGGCTATTTCTAGTGTGTGTGATAGGATTAGGGGTTGCGGTCAGCAGAGTTCCCACTTCCCAGAGCTTGTCCTGTATCGGTTTAATCATCAGGTCATTTCGAGTGCTCCTGACAACCAGGTCCATAACACTTTACATGGAAACCCCAATGTAAGGGCTAAGCGCAGAATAAATGTGCCCTGAGCCTTCTTGCGATCTTTGTGAGGCAGAATTAAAAAAAAATATATATATATATATGTAGTATTTGGTTTTTTTTTACATTTACACTGGTAACCAGGGTAAACATCGGGTTACTAAGCACGGCCCTGCACTTAGTAACCCGATGTTTACCCTGGTTACCAGTGAAGACATCGCTGAATCAGCATCACATACGCCGATTCAGCGATGTCTGCGGGAGGTCCAGTGACTAAAGTTCTGGACTTTCTGCTCTGACCACATGGCACAGCAGGATCCTGATCGCTGCTGCGTGTCAAACTCAACGATATCGCTAGCCAGGACGCTGCAACCTCACGGATCGCTAGCGATATCGTTCAGTGTGAAGGTACCCTTAGTGTACTGACTGATAAGCCTAAGTCACGCCCTTTCTGGAGAAATTCTAAAATAGCAGAAATAGGAATTTCTCTTGACAGAGCTGCTAGGTAGAAAGTTAGAAATTTTTTCCATATTCTTACATATATGGTTGTTGTAGACCTCTTTCTACTAAGTAGAAGGGTATCAATCAATCTCTATGAAAAACCTCTTAGTTTTAATAGTTGCCTTTCAAACACCAGGCTGTCAACCATAGGCCATTCACATGAGGGTGGTTAAAGGGACCCTGAGAGAGATGGTCCGGAGTCTCTGGGAGAATCCATGGATCTGCAACATACATGGCTCTGAGGCAGGAAAACCATGGTCTCTTGGGCCAGAATGGCGCTATTTGGATTATGTTCGCTTTGTCTTCCCTTTTCTTTCTGATTACAGTCGGAAGGAGTATTAATGGAGGAAAGACATAAGCTTGCTGGAATGGCCATGGAACTTGGAGAGCATCTAGGATATCGGGGTTGTCGGATAGGAATAATGAAGTGACCTTTTTGAGCTGTCTGTTGTTTCTTGTTGCAAATAGGTCTATGTCGGGAGTGCCCCACTTCTTGGCTATCATCATGAAGATACGCCGACTGAGTACCCACTCTCCTTGATGGAGAGTGTGATGGCTGAGGAAATCTGCCTTTGAATTGTCCACTCCCCTGATGTGTAGTGCGGACAACGAAAGGAGATGTATCTCGGCCATAAATAGAATGTCGTCTGATAGACATGAGAGCTCCTGATCTCATTCCTCCTTGATGGTTTATATATGCCACCAATGTCATGTTGTCTGAAAGTATTCTTGTGAGTTCCGTGTAACTTTGGAAGGAATTTACATATGGCATGATAAACTGCTTTTAGTTCCCTTTCATTAGATGAATCGTTTGACTCACTAATAGTTCAAGGCCAATGGTCTATCTGGTCCTCAAAATTTGCCCCCCAACCAGTAGGACTGGCGTCAGTAAGAATTATCTTTGAAGTTTTAATCACCCAAGGGACTCCCCCGACCAGATGATCCGGCTCTAACCACCAGTAGAGGGACTCTATTACGTTTAATGGGAGGTATAAACGACTACTTAAATGGCCTTGTAATTTCCCTTCCTCCTGTAAAATTGTGTACTGTAACCACCTAGTGTGGAATTGAGCACATGGAACCGCCGGAATGCATGATGTAAAGGAACCTAAAAGGGACATACCTTCTCTAAGGGAGATTACAGGGTTATTAATCACCGACTGTACTTTCTTTATTATTATTGACTGTTTGAATGTCAGAGATGTTTCCTTCCAGAATCCAGAGTCTAGGATAAGACCCAAGAATGTTTGGCGAGTTGTTGGGAGATAATCTGGATTTTTCCCAGTTAATCAACCATCCCATTTCCTGCAGGGATGAGATCATATTAGATATGCGCTGTTCACATTGTGAGGGGGAGTTTCCTACCACCAGAAGGTCATCTAGAAATGGAACTGAGGGTATCTCTTAATCTTTAAAAATGACATCACTTCCGACATTAATTTAGTAAAGACTGTGGGAGCTATTGACAGCCCGAAGGGCATAGCTGTGTATTGAAAATGATGTATTTGCCCATTGATCATGATTGCCACACGCAGATACTGCTGGTGTTCAATATAATTTGGTAGATGGTAATATGCATCTTTTAGGTCGAGGACTGCCATAAAGCACCCAGGGAACAGAAGTTTTACTGTGGACCTGATCGACTCAATCTTGAAGGTTTGGTTCTCTAGAAAGATATTCAGTTTTTGAAGATTTATTATAGTCCTATATGATCCGTCAGGCTTTGGGATAAAAAATAAAGGAGAGTAAAAACCTTTTCCCCTCTGATGAAATGGGACATCCAAGAATACATTTTTGGAAAGGAGATTAATAATTTCCTGTTCCAAAAACTGTTGTTGAGATTAAGACTTTAAAGAAGTCAACAGGAATGAGTCCGGAGGGACTCGGGCAAATCTTAATTTTAAGCCTGAAGTTATGAGGCTAGTTGCCCAAGAGTTGGAGGTTACTGCACGCCATTGTGGGGCGAAAAAAGATAATCTACCACCTACTGGCAGATCTGTACTAAAACGGTTTATCTTCCATTTTAAATGGGACGTTTTCCGAAAAAAAAGAGCTTCTTTGTTTGTTATCCTTATTGGCCCAGCGGTCTTGGTTTTTAAAATTCCTTCTCTTATTAAAGATGGGCTTCCGGAATGCTTTCCTATAGGATGGAAAATGGTTATTAGGGAACCCCTTTTTTCTTTTGCCCGCTTTGTTTCGGATCTCATCTAACTTTGTACGAAAAAGGTACTCACCCTGGCATGGAAGGCCACATAATTTTGTTTTTGTTTGGGCGTCCCCTTTCCAGCCTTTTAGCCACAGGGCCCGACAAGCCGCGTTAGTTAGGCCTGCTGATTTGGCAGCCAATCTGATAGTCAGCAGATGAGTCCACTAAAAACGCCGTAGCGCCTCTGATTAGGGGTAAAGAAGAGATCAATTTTTCTCTGGATAGTGACCTGGAAGAAGGTTTAAAAGGAGGTCTAAGCCAGACTAACATGGACCGTGCAGTACATGTAGCTGATATAACCAGTCTAAATGCCCCAGTACATGATTCCCATGCTCGTTTTAACAACGAGTCGGCCTTACGATCGAGCGGGTCTTGTAAGGAACCAGAACCTTCTACAGGAATTAAGGATTTCTTGGACGTGGATGCAACCGCCGCATCTACTTTCGGGGCTTTGGCCAACGTAGACATGTCCTCATCCTTAAAGGGATAACGCCTTTTTGATGAAGATGGTAATCCCTTCTGCCCCTGGCTCTCCGATTCCTTTTTAACGAAGTCTTTGGTGTTATTACGGGAAAGGTAGGTCTTTCCTTTTCTGACAACCCTGCGAACATTATATCCTGTGGTGTTTTAGGGTCTTTTCTGTTTTTAATACCCAAGGTGTTAGATAATCTTGTGAGATCTGTATCTATGTTCTCTGTTGGAAAGCATGTATCTTGTTCCCCTTCTGAGGAAATATATTCCAGTGAGACATCCATGTCTTCCTTATCAGTAGAATGATCTGACCTTGGAGATTTATACTTCCTGCTTTTAGTTTCAGGAATACTTTCTGAACTATGGAAGGCTCGTAACTCGTCCCTGATCATCTGTCTGATGTCCTCAGATCTTACAGATGCTTCCTCACGTAAGGTGTTTTCACTACAGACAGAACACATTATCTTTGCATAATTTTCAGGGAGGGGCTGGGTACATGAGGCACATTGTTTGTGCTATGATTTTTCGGATCTCTTTGCCTAGGGTGTATAGAGAAAAGAGGGGGCAATAATCAGCTTAAGAGGGTGGGATACATACTCACCCCAGTGAAGCAGATGAACAAGGTACCGGCCGAATAGGGGGAGATGAAGGCACAGGCTGAGATTAGGATCGGTCAGATCTCTTCTCCTTAGCGCTCTTTGTGGAGGATCTGCGTCCGCTGCTTGTGCTGCTACGAGGTATATTAGCTGTGTCTTCTATTGAAGGCACCGCTGAGTCCTGGGGTGAAGTTGCCATGCTTGGACGCCGGGGAATCAGCGCCGGCGTCCTTTAACACTGGGGGCTGCCATCTTCTTCCGGTTGAACCCGGAAGTCATCAACTTCCTGGTCACGGCCATCTTGGATTACCTGCGCATCGCCTGGCGTTCTCTCCCCTTCGCTCACCCCAGAAGCCTTCATCTCCCTTCCGGGGGAGTAAACAGCAGGCTGTACACTCGCGCGTGCCGCCGAGAATGGCATCGCGCCCTGGAGCGTACTTACCCCCCGCATGCATCCTCCTCTCCCATGAGCCATGCGACTCCCCGTCCTGGCCTCATGGCGCCTGCCAGCAGAGGGGGGAAGCTGACCCCAGGACCCCTGATGCTGCTTCCAGCACTGGAGCCCCTGCCGTCCTCTCAGGTAAAACCGCGCAGGCGGCGCCCAGGCTAGGTATCCTCTTCTCCATGGGTTCCCTTAGGAACAGGAAACCAACTGTGGGAGCGAGGGGGGACCACCCCTTTTATTCTCTCCATAGGGTTTCCTGTTCCTAAGGGGCGGATCCCCTCAAGTGGGTGAGGTCGTGGCGAAGAGAAAATTTTCTTTAGAGATATTAAATTATATTTTACACCTTTTAATATCTTTACTACTTTTTTTTTACATCGCTCTATGGTGTCAGATCTCTGATCTGATGCTGTGCCCTACAGAGTATCACATTGGCATCTGAAAGGCAGGGAAGGAGAAATGTCAGCACCTGCTGTCAGCAGGACCTCACAAGCCACCTTCCCTGCAGAACCCTGAAGGACCCCGCAGCCATCTTGCGGTCTGGGGTCTTCATGGAGACCATCAGGACAACATGATTGCATGGTGTTATCCTGATGGAAGCGCGCAGGGAACTCATTCCTTGCACGAAGATCTATGCTGCTGTCAATACTGACAGCGGCATTAGTGGTTAAATTCACAAGATCTATGCTAGCCCCAATTGTGGGCATTGCTGCAGGAAGTCAGCTCACATAGAGCCAACACCCGCACCCGATCGCCGCGGCGCTCAATGTGAGGCCACGCGATCAGTGTGCCCTACCTCCACTGCTGTTAGCGGGAACACCGCTCCCGCAGAGCAGTACAGATATGGTGCTTGTCAGGAAGGAGTTAAAGAACCTTGAACAAGTTCCATCTTTTTCATATGATGTGCATTAAAAAAATGGGTATTATACCTACCGATAATTCGGTTTCCAGGAGCCCATCCTGACCGCACGCTGGAGGACGTCCTCCTCCTCCTTGCAGGGACAGGAAACACAACACGAGAGGTTAAAGGTCCCACTCCACCCCCTTTCCTTCAGTGTTTTGACAAATACCACACCAAGGATAGATATACTTTGCAAAAAATTTTTATTGACCAACATATACAGCATATGAAAAAGAAAGAATGGGGGGAAAATAACGGTGCTGTCAGGATGGACTCCTGGAAACCGCATTATCGGTAGGTATAATACCCATTTTCCAGGACGTCCCCCTGACAGCACGCTGGAGAATACCAAAGAAACCTCCTCTAGGGTGGGACAACTGCCTGGAGCACTTTTCTCCCAAAAGATGTTTGATGGGCTGCTAACACATCCAATTTATAATGTCTGCAGAAAGTATTTACTCTGGCCCATGTAGCCGCCTTACAAATCTGATCTAGGGATGCCCTGCCCATTCGGCCCATGATGCCGAAACCGCTCTAGTAGAATGTGCTTTAATCCCTACTGGACAATCTACCCCTTCTGATGAGTAGGCTTTTGAGATTATAGACGTGATGCATCTCGCTATTGAAGTTTTGGAAGCTTTTTTACCTCTATTTTTACCCCCGAACAAAATGAACAGATTAGAATCTTTTCTCCAAGAACTAGTGGCTTCTAGATAGTCTAGAACCGCCTGTCTGACATCTAGGGAGTGTAACGCCTGTTCTTTTTGTGACAACCCTTCTAATGAAAAAGAAGGTAAGATTATCTCCTATTTTTTACTGAAGCTATTTTGGGGATAAAGGTTGGATCTAATTTTAGTATTATATGGTCTTCACGGACCTGAAGGTAAGGGTCTTTAATTGAAAGAGCCTGAATCTCGCCTATGCGTTTAGCTGTTGTAATCGCTACTAAAAAGGCCGTTTTCCAGGTACGTACTGAAATAGGCATGTCTTCTCTAAGAGTATAGGGATCTTTACATAGGGCCCTGAGAACTAAATTTAAGTCCCAAGAAGGAACTAGCTGTCTCAAGGTAGGACGTAATCTCTGGGTGGCCTTCACAAATCTAATTATCCACGGGTGGGAGGCCAATGCATAATCCAAAAAGGTACTGAGAGCCGAAATCTGAACTTTAAGAGTACTTGGTCTAAGCCCCATGTCAAAGCCAGATTGTAGAAAATTCAAAACTCTAGGAACATCCAAGGCTACCGGCATCCCAGCCGACCTGCCACTTTCCGTACAAAATTTCTTCCAGATCTTGTGGTAGATGGCTGCAGTCACAGGCTTTCTACTAGCCTGGATGGTTGAAATTACTATCAGACAGACCTCTGGCTTTTAACATGTCCCTCTAAGGATCCATGCTGATAGATGTAATCTCCCCGGGTGTTGATGTAATATCGGCCCCTGATGGATGATGTCCTTCCATAACGTGAGTCTGATAGGATTTTCCAACGTCATGGCTCCCAACAGTGGGAACCAACTTCTTCTCGGCCATTATGGCACAATTGTTATTACTGTTGCTTGGTCCTCTTGAATTTTCCTGAGCACTACTGGGATAAGTGCTATTGGAGGAAAAGCATAATACAGAGGTTCGTTCCACGTCTGACTCAGAGCGTCGACCGCTTCCGGAAAGTCTGAGGGGTTACTGACGTAGCTGCGATGTTAGTCTTTATCAGAGCTGCTGAGGTTTCCCAAGCTCGACGTAACAGGATATCTGCCTTGCGATCCATTGCATCCTTGAGACTCGAAGAATCTTCAAAGGGGATGGATGTCTTCTTTGTAACCTTAGCTATGGGCACATCTACTTTCGGAATCTCTTCCCAAATCTTGATTTCTTCAGGATTAAATGGTAGACTGTTTTTAAACTCACGTGACATCACCAATCTTCGTTCCACATCTTTCCACTCATGAGCAATCATCAGACGAATGTGTTCGCTCACCGGAAATAGTCTGTTCCTGATGTGAGACCTCCAAACATCTGGTCTTGTCGAGATCTCGGTCATGGTTCTTCCTTTATCTGCATAGTATCTCTTACAGCTTGAACCAGCTGCTCCGTGTCTTCGACTGGAAAATAGTACTTTCTTCCTTGCTCCTGCTCTTCCCTTGGCAATTCTCCTTCTTGATCAGAATCCCTAAATTCCAATTCTTCTTCTGAAGAGCCGTACAGATCCCCTTGGTCTGGATCACTTCTGGGTCTCTTACGGGCCGGGCCTGGACTGGACAGACCACCCTGAGACATTAAGGCCAAAGAATTCTGGACCTCTTCCCGGATTAGGCTTCTCATTTCCGATAGAGAAGAACAACCTTCTTTATTATCTTAGAGATACAAGAGCTGCAGAGAGCTTTCTTGTATGCCTCTGGGAGCTTCATATTACATACAGAACACCTCTTAGAATTTGAAGATGCCTTTCCCGTCGTCTTTGTCAGAGGGAGGGGAGTTTGGGTGGTCTCCTTATCCTAGATATAGGAATAGGCACTGCTCAGTGTACTGCAAACGAGTATGTTACTCCTCGCCCTGCGCACTTACCCCCGCCTCCTCACTTCTGACCTCCATATCTTATGTTGAGAGATACACAGAGTAAGTGTGTAATCTCTTTAATCAAAATAAAGGATATAGCAGCTTCTGCTGCACTCACCCTTCGTCTCCGGCATCAGATACGGTTCAATATGCTGGCAGGCTCGGATTATCCGCTGTACCGTGTCCCGCCGCCACCTCCGGACAATCAAGGTTTGCGCCTTCTCCTCCTTCACACAGAGGAATGCAGGGCGCCCTATTGCAGTACCTCCGGGCTTAAACACACGCTTCCGCGTTCCACCTGGTGGAACGCACGCCGAATGCGTCTCCTCCCCCCGGATGTGACGTCACCTTACCTTGCGACGCCCCCGGAAGTGCTGTATGCGTCCCACTTCCGCGTTCCACCTCGTGGAACGCAACCGCCGCCGGACCTCCTGACATGTGGCGCCTCTTGCTGGTCTGGCTGGTCTCCCACCGGGAGGAAGCGGCTCTTACCCAGGAGCTCGTCCGCTCCACTGGTCTCAGGGCAGAGGGACTCCCCACCGGGAAGTTTCTGCCTTGGGCCATCATCGCGGGGGAAAGATATTTGCACAGCCGCACGATCCCCCGGGCCCTCCGGACTTGGTAAGCTTCACCGCTGCGCTGCGCTGCTCTGCTCTCGTGTGTCCCTCCGTGCAGGGACAGGAAAAACACTGAAGGAAATAATAATAATAATAATAATAATAATCTTTATATAGCGCCAACATATTCCGCAGCGCTTTACAGTTTAACAGTTTCAAACACAAGTCATAAGTAACAACGTTAACAATACAATAATTAAAGCAAAATAAGACTACCCTGCTCGTGAGAGCTTACAATCTACAATGATAATTTTGCAAATCGTAGAGCACTGTTTGAGCATGGGGGGGGGGGGGACTGTCTTGTGGCTGGCGGTACAGGCCCAGGGCAGGGTAGCCAGACGAGTCCTTTTTTCGGAGATGCAAAGTACAGGTGTGTATTTACAATGATGTATTTACAAGCATGGTCCAGCCATCTTCAGGGGTTGGGGAATAGATGGGGATAGTGAATGGGCTACACACACACAAACATAAAATGACTTTGATTAGTGAACGTGATAGGCCGCTCTGAACAAATGTGTTTTGAGCGAGCGCCTAAAACTATGCAAATTATGGATGGTCCTAATATCTTGGGGTAGAGCATTCCAGAGGATTGGCGCAGCACGGGAGAAGTCTTGGGGTCGGGAGTGGGAGGTACGGATTAGTGCAGAGGTTAATCGAAAGTCATTTGCAGAGCGCAGTGGTCTGTTAGGCTGATAGACAGAAATGAGGGAGGAGATGTATGGGGGTGCCGCACTGTGGAGAGCTTTGTGGGTGAGAACAAGTACTTTGAATTGTATCCTGTAATGAATGGGTAGCCAGTGTAACGACTGGCGAAGAGCGGACGCGTCCGAGTAACGTTTAGCCAGATGGACGACCCTGGCTGCTGCATTAAGGATGGACTGGAGAGGGGAAAGTCGAGTGAGGGGGAGGCCAATTAATAGAGCATTACAGTAGTCCAGGCGGGAGTGGATCAGGGCGACAGTGAGGGTTTTAGCTGTCTCCATGGTGAGAAAAGGGCGGATTCTAGAGATGTTCTTTAGGTGTAAGCGGCACGAGCGGGCAAGAGATTGTATATGGGAGGTGAAGGAGAGATCAGAGTCAAACATAACACCCAAAAAGCGCGCCTGCTGCCGGGGTGTTATTATGGTGCCACCCACGGAGAGGGAAATGTCAGATTTAGGGAGGTTAGTAGATGGTGGGAGCAGAAGAAGTTCAGTTTTGGAGAGGTTGAGTTTCAGATAGAGAGCGGACATGATGTTGGAGACTGCGGACAGACAATCAGTGGCATTCTGTAGTACAGCGGGGGTAAGGGAAGGGGGTGGAGTGGGACCTTTAACCTCTCGTGTTGTGTTTCCTGTCACTGCAAGGAGGAGGAGGACGTCCTCCAGCGTGCTGTCAGGGGGACGTCCTGGAATAATTCTCTTATTAATTCTGTCAGTCTAACACAGTAACACAATATAATTTTTTTTAAGACTGGATTATATCAGATCAGAGAGTATCTGCTCGTCTTAATCTGTCCTCAGAATGGATCCAGCAGCAATCTGTTGGTAAAGTTGTGCAGACAACTGTTTATTATTTTTGTTTATTTGTTCAGCTAAAAAAAAACTGATTATCAACTGGATCCGTTTTTTTTTTTTAACAATACGCTCCATGGAAAAGGGATTTTTGAAATGACAATCTGTTTTTCTTTGAAAATCTATTTGGTTTTTTGTTTACTGGATCCACTTCAAATGGAAGAAAAGGTATCACTCAGAATATTTTTGTCATCATTGGGCAGAAAGTATTCACAGAAATGGAAGAAAACAAATGGATATTTAATGGATGACTTTACCATAGACTTCAAGTTAAAAAAAAATATATAGTATCAGCTGAAATCAGTTGTTTTAACCAGACAAAAAACTGGTATGCAAAACTTTTTTGCTAATGGATAGTGTTGAGCATTCCGATACCGCAAGTATCGGGTATCGGCCGATACTTGCGGTATCGGAATTCCGATACAGAGATCCGATAATTTTGTGGTATCGGGTATCGGATCCATAGTGAGGTGTAAAATAAAGAATTAAAATAAAAAATATTGATATATTCACCTCTCCGGCGGCCCCTGGACATCACCGCGGGTAACCGGCAGGCTTCTTTGTTTAAAATAAGCGCGTTTAGGACCTGAGGAATGACGTCGCGGCTTCTGATTGGTCGCGTGGCGGTCACATGGGTGGCACGCGACCAATCAGAAGCCGCGACGTCATTCTCAGGTCCTAAACGCGCTCATTTTAAACAAAGAAGCCTGTTATGTTTGCTAATGAAAGGTGTTATGAAGGCAATCCAGAGACACAGTGTGCCTAGCGATCAGAGCGCACACAGTGATCTGACAAATACCCAAAAACAAAAGAATGAGCTCTGAGACGTGGGAACTCTGTAGACTGCACACCTGATCCTATCCTAAACACAACTAAAAACGGCTGTGGATTGCGCCTAACAACTACCTATGCAACTCGGCACAGCCTAAGAAACTAGCTAGCCTGAAGATAGAAAAATAGGCCTGACTTGCCCCCAGAGAAATACCCCAAAGGAAAAGGCAGCCCCCCACATATAATGACTGTGAGTAAGATGAAAAGACAAAACGTAGGGATGAAATAGATTCAGCAAAGTGGGGCCCGATATTCTAGACAGAGCGAGGACATTAAAGCGAACTTTGCAGTCTACAAAAAACCCTAAAGCAAAAACCACGCAAAGGGGGAAAAAAAGACCCACTGTGCCGAACTAACGGCACGGCGGTACACCCTTTGCGTCTCAGAGCTTCCAGCAAAACAAAAGACAAGCTGGACAGAAAATAAGCAACAAAATAGCAAAAAAGCACTTAGCTATACAGAGCAGCAGGACACAGGAACAAGCAGGAGAAGCTCAGATCCAACACTGGAACATTGACAAGGAGCAAGGATAGCAGCATCAGGCGGAGTTAAGTAACGAAGCAGTTAACGAGCTTACCAGAACACCTGAGGAAGGAAGCTCAGAAGCTGCAGTACCACTTGTGACCACAGGAGTGAATTCAGCCACAGAATTCACAACAGTACCCCCCTCTTGAGGAGGGGTCACCGAACCCTCACCAGAGCCCCCAGGCCGACCAGGATGAGCCGCATGAAAGGCACGAACAAGATCGGGAGCATGAACATCAGAGGCAAAAACCCAGGAATTATCTTCCTGAGCATAACCCTTCCATTTAACCAGATACTGGAGTTTCCGTCTAGAAACACGAGAATCCAAAATCTTCTCCACAATATACTCCAATTCCCCCTCCACCAAAACCGGGGCAGGAGGCTCAACAGATGGAACCATAGGTGCCACGTATCTCCGCAACAACGACCTATGGAATACATTATGTATGGAAAAGGAGTCTGGGAGGGTTAAACGAAAAGACACAGGATTGAGAACCTCAGAAATCCTATACGGACCAATAAAACGAGGTTTAAATTTAGGAGAGGAAACCTTCATAGGAATATGACGAGAAGATAACCAAACCAGATCCCCAACACAAAGTCGGGGACCCACACGGCGTCTGCGATTAGCGAAAAGTTGAGCCTTCTCCTGGGACAAAGTCAAATTGTCCACTACCTGAGTCCAGATCTGCTGCAACCTGTCCACCACAGAATCCACACCAGGACAGTCCGAAGACTCAACCTGTCCTGAAGAGAAACGAGGATGGAACCCAGAATTGCAAAAAAATGGAGAAACCAAGGTAGCCGAGCTGGCCCGATTATTAAGGGCGAACTCAGCCAACGGCAAAAAGGACACCCAATCATCCTGGTCAGCAGAAACAAAACATCTCAGATATGTTTCCAAGGTCTGATTGGTTCGTTCGGTCTGGCCATTAGTCTGAGGATGGAAAGCCGAGGAAAAGGTTAGGTCAATGCCCATCCTACCACAAAAGGCTCGCCAAAACCTTGAAACAAACTGGGAACCTCTGTCAGAAACAATATTCTCAGGAATGCCATGCAACCGAACCACATGCTGAAAGAACAAAGGTACCAAATCAGAGGAGGAAGGCAATTTAGCCAAGGGCACCAGATGGACCATTTTAGAAAAGCGATCACAGACCACCCAAATGACTGACATCTTTTGAGAAACGGGAAGGTCAGAAATGAAATCCATCGAAATATGTGTCCAAGGCCTCTTTGGGACCGGCAAGGGCAAAAGCAACCCACTGGCACGAGAACAGCAGGGCTTAGCCCTAGCACAAATCCCACAGGACTGCACAAAAGTACGTACATCCCGTGACAGAGATGGCCACCAGAAGGATCTAGCCACTAACTCTCTGGTACCAAAGATTCCAGGATGACCAGCCAACACCGAACAATGAAGTTCAGAGATAAGTTTATTAGTCCACCTATCAGGGACGAACAGTTTCTCTGCTGGACAACGATCAGGTTTATTCGCCTGAAATTTTTGCAGCACCCGCCGCAAATCAGGGGAGATGGCAGACACAATGACTCCTTCCTTGAGGATACCCGCTGGCTCAGATAAACCCGGAGAGTCGGGCACAAAACTCCTAGACAGAGCATCTGCCTTCACATTTTTAGAGCCCGGAAGGTACGAAATCACAAAGTCGAAGCGGGCAAAAAATAACGACCAACGGGCCTGTCTAGGATTCAAGCACTTGGCAGACTCGAGATAAGTCAAGTTCTTATGATCAGTCAATACCACCATGCGATGCTTAGCCCCTTCAAGCCAATGGCGCCACTCCTCGAATGCCCACTTCATGGCCAACAACTCTCGGTTGCCACATCATAATTACGCTCAGCGGGCGAAAACTTCCTGGAAAAGAAAGCACATGGTTTCATCACTGAGCAATCAGAACCTCTCTGTGACAAAACCGCCCCTGCTCCAATCTCAGAAGCATCAACCTCGACCTGGAACGGAAGAGAAACATCTGGCTGACACAACACAGGGGCAGAACAAAAACGACGCTTCAACTCCTGAAAAGCTTCCACAGCAGCAGAAGACCAATTAACCAAATCAGCACCCTTCTTGGTCAAATCGGTCAATGGTTTGGCAATGCTAGAAAAATTACAGATGAAGCGACGATAAAAATTAGCAAAGCCCAGGAACTTTTGCAGACTTTTCAGAGATGTCGGCTGAATCCAATCCTGGATGGCTTGGACCTTAACTGGATCCATCTCGATAGTAGAAGGGGTAAAGATGAACCCCAAAAATGAAACTTTCTGCACACCGAAGAGACACTTTGATCCCTTCACAAACAAAGAATTAGCACGCAGGACCTGAAAAACCATTCTGAGCTGCTTCTCATGAGACTCCCAATCATCTGAGAAGATCAAAATGTCATCCAAGTAAACAATCAGGAATTTATCCAGATACTCACGGAAGATGTCATGCATAAAAGACTGAAACACAGATGGAGCATTGGCAAGTCCGAACGGCATCACTAGATACTCAAAATGACCCTCGGGCGTATTGAATGCAGTTTTCCATTCATCTCCTTGCCTGATTCTCACCAGATTATACGCACCACGAAGATCTATCTTAGTGAACCAACTAGCCCCCTTAATCCGAGCAAACAAGTCAGATAACAATGGCAAGGGATACTGAAATTTAACAGTGATCTTATTAAGAAGGCGGTAATCAATACACGGTCTCAGCGAACCATCCTTCTTGGCTACAAAGAAGAACCCTGCTCCCAGTGGTGATGACTATGGGCGAATATGTCCCTTCTCCAGGGATTCCTTCACATAACTGCGCATAGCGGCGTGTTCGGGCACGGATAAATTAAATAATCGACCTTTAGGGAATTTACTACCAGGAATCAAATTGATAGCACAATCACAATCCCTATGCGGAGGTAGGGCATCGGACTTGGGCTCTTCAAATACATCCTGATAATCAGACAAGAACTCTGGGACCTCAGAAGGGGTGGATAACGAAATCGACAAAAATGGAACATCACCATGTACCCCCTGACAACCCCAGCTGGATACCGACATGGAATTCCAATCCAATACTGGATTATGGGTTTGTAGCCATGGCAACCCCAACACGACCACATCATGCAGATTATGCAACACCAGAAAGCGAATAACTTCCTGATGTGCAGGAGCCATGCACATGGTCAGCTGGGCCCAGTACTGAGGTTTATTCTTGGCCAAAGGTGTAGCATCAATTCCTCTCAATGGAATAGGACACCGCAAAGGCTCCAAGAAAAACCCACAACGTTTAGCATAATCCAAATCCATCAGATTCAGGGCAGCGCCTGAATCCACAAACGCCATGACAGAAAACGACGACAAAGAGCATATCAAGGTAATGGACAGAAGGAATTTGGACTGTACAGTACCAATGACGGCAGACCTAGCGGACCGCTTAGTGCGCTTAGGACAATCAGAAATGGCATGAGTGGAATCACCACAGTAGAAACACAGCCCATTCAGACGTCTGTATTCCTGCCGTTCAACTCTGGTCATAGTCCTATCGCACTGCATAGGCTCAGGTTTAACCTCAGGCAATACCGCCAAATGGTGCACAGATTTACGCTCGCGCAAGCGTCGACCGATTTGAATGGCCAAAGACAAAGACTCATTCAAACCAGCAGGCATAGGAAATCCCACCATGACATCCTTAAGAGCCTCAGAGAGACCCTTTCTGAACAAAGCTGCCAGCGCAGATTCATTCCACTGAGTGAGTACTGACCATTTCCTAAATTTCTGACAATATACTTCTATATCATCCTGACCCTGGAACAAAGCCAGCAAATTTTTCTCAGCCTGATCCACTGAATTAGGCTCATCGTACAGTAATCCGAGCGCCAGGAAAAACGCATCGACACTACTCAATGCAGGGTCTCCTGGCGCAAGAGAAAATGCCCAGTCTTGAGGGTCGCCGCGCAAAAAAGAAATAATAATCAAAACCTGTTGAATAGGATTACCAGAAGAATGAGGTTTCAAGGCCAGAAATAGCTTACAATTATTTTTGAAACTTAGAAACTTAGTTCTATCTCCAAAAAACAAATCAGGAACAGGAATTCTTGGTTCTAACATAGATTTCCGATCAATAGCATCTTGAATCTTTTGTACATTTATAACGAGATTATCCATTGAAGAGCAAAGACCCTGAATATCCATGTCCACACCTGTGTCCAGAATCACCCAAATGTCTAGGGGAAAAAAAAAATGAACACAGAGCAGAAAAAAAAAAAAATGATGTCAGAACTTTTTCTTTCCCTCTATTGAGAATCATTAGTTTGGCTCCTTGTACTGTTATGTTTGCTAATGAAAGGTGTTATGAAGGCAATCCAGAGACACAGTGTGCCTAGCGATCAGAGCGCACACAGTGATCTGACAAATACCCAAAAACAAAAGAACGAGCTCTGAGACGTGGAAACTCTGTAGACTGCACACCTGATCCTATCCTAAACACAACTAAAAACGGCTGTGGATTGCGCCTAACAACTACCTATGCAACTCGGCACAGCCTAAGAAACTAGCTAGCCTGAAGATAGAAAAATAGGCCTGACTTGCCCCCAGAGAAATACCCCAAAGGAAAAGGCAGCCCCCCACATATAATGACTGTGAGTAAGATGAAAAGACAAAACGTAGGGATGAAATAGATTCAGCAAAGTGGGGCCCGATATTCTAGACAGAGCGAGGACAGTAAAGCGAACTTTGCAGTCTACAAAAAACCCTAAAGCAAAAACCACGCAAAGGGGGCAAAAAAGACCCACCGTGCCGAACTAACGGCACGGCGGTACACCCTTTGCGTCTCAGAGCTTCCAGCAAAACAAAAGACAAGCTGGACAGAAAATAAGCAACAAAATAGCAAAAAAGCACTTAGCTATACAGAGCAGCAGGACACAGGAACAAGCAGGAGAAGCTCAGATCCAACACTGGAACATTGACAAGGAGCAAGGATAGCAGCATCAGGCGGAGTTAAGTAACGAAGCAGTTAACGAGCTTACCAGAACACCTGAGGAAGGAAGCTCAGAAGCTGCAGTACCACTTGTGACCACAGGAGTGAATTCAGCCACAGAATTCACAACAGAAGCCTGCCGGTTACCCGCGGTGATGTCCAGGGGCCGCCGGAGAGGTGAACATATCAATATTTTTTATTTTAATTCTTTATTTTACACCTCACTATGGATCCCAGAGCCTGAAGGAGAGTTTCCTCTCCTTCAGACCCTGGGAACCATCAGGATACATTCTGATACTTGATGTCCCATTGACTTGTATTGGTATCGGATATCGGTATCGGCGATATCCGATACTTTTCGGGTATCGGCCAATACTATCCGATACCGATACTTTCAAGTATCGGACGGTATCGCTCAACACTACTAATGGATTATTGCTGGATCCTTTCTAACGAGGATTACGGGACATATGGACACAGCAGGCAGCTCAGTTTCATTGGAATCTGCTTGTCCTTTGCAGCCAAACCTTCACCCTTCCCACCTAAACATTTTAACTTTTCCCATCATCCACACATTTACACATTCCCAAAATCATCCTTCTGCCTACAACTCTAGTGTAGAGCATTGAAGCCCATTTCCAGTTTCTGGTTTTCCAGCATATTAACGAACATTCAGCTTCCAGACACCTTCTTCATACCGTCCTCCCCCCTCCAAATCACATTCACATCTCACACACTCATGTGTAAGCCACAATTCAAGTCCCCCAACAAGATGAAAAGTAATCTACCAGGAAGGAAAAAGTTGTTTCTCAAACGAAGCTCTGTTTATTTTTCTCCTTCAATAAAATTATTTGTTTTTTTTTTTTAGCATTTTTAAATTCAAACATCATACAAATGAAACAAGTGTACAATAGAATATAGAATGAAGGATGGAAATGGACAATCAATATATTTTGCCTGTATATCATGTAAATGTTGCCTTTTGGGGGGAGGTGGGATGAGGCGTTAAATTAAAAATGTGCCCACAGTGAAAGGACCCAATGTCATCATCACAACTAGCTGGGTCTGCTTTAAATCTTTTAACGTTCTTGTCTACAGTCTCGCATCCATCCAGATTTGACTGTGATGCCAATCCAGATGCAGACTGCTCAGACGTATCCCCAGAGGTTTTAGAGCTACCAGTTTCAGGCAGTGGGTGGCAAAGGTCCTCTTTCTGTGCGGCTTCCAAGAGGCTGTGGTCTATACATTCTGGCAGGGAGGTCTCCAGGGTGACAGATTACTCAGTGGTGGAGATGGGATGTCCGAGGTATCCAGGAAACTGGTGCCTCTTCCAGATCTGGCCGTGTCTGTGCCAGCCCAATAAATGGGCATCCCGATGTTGTGGCAGCATCGTCCTCTGGACCAGGAGTCCTCAGTGTGAGTGAACTGAAAGCACGATCGACAATACTCCGGCTGCCCTGGGTAGACCAGGTAGCCCCGATTTACTTCCCACAGAAAAGGTGACTGGGCGGTGGGAAACTCCTCCGATACCATCTGGATCTTGCTTGAAGCACACCCAGAAAAGCATTTTCCCATTGGGAATATTAAAGCTATTCCTCAATTGTGTCCCTCCTCTGACCGAACTGCAGTATCTTTTTAAGAAGGCCATGACGTATGCCAGCTCTATGAAAGGGTTGCAGAGGTGGATCGTTACTGGCTTTTCATCCATGGTGAAAAGGGGAATAAATCTCCAAGTCTTCACCTGTGGGAGATCACGCAGCTCTTAACACTTCTGGAAAATATTCAGGCAATGTCTGTTATGATTAGGTGGCCTGGGAGCAGCATGAAAACCTTCACTGGAGTAGGTGGTAACTATACTGACCGGAAACCCTGATCTTATCACCGCAACTAGAAGTAGCCATGGGGCGTGCCTAACAAAACCTACCATACCCCTCCACGGAGAGAGAATTTTAGTCTAGGAAGAGGTTTCACATGTACCCATTCAGATGGAGACGTTTATTCTCAGCGAGGTAAGGCAAGTTTGGGACCTGGTATAGGAGAGATGCCGTAAAGGGACTACCAGGTACACATAAAATCGGCCATTTTTATGCGCTAATCGCTCTCATTTTTTCATATTTTTAGTGCAGTAATGCAGTTCAAATTTCGTATTTCAAGTTTACATGTTTTAGCGCTGCAGTGTGCTGCCTTATTTACTTAACTATATACGAGTTGGCGACTCTAGGTTCAGCACCTGTTCACACTTAGTCTATGTTTCGATGTGCCGGTCAGGTTTTTGAAATGTAACCTAACAAAACCTAGACACCTTGACACAGCCGAAGGACTAAATACCCCTAAAGAAGGAAATAGGAAAACTATCTTGCATCAGAGTAGACCCCCAAAGGATAGGCAGCCCCCCACAAATAATGACTGTGAGTTGGAGAGGAAAAGACACACGCAGGCAGAAAACAGGCTTAGCAAAGGAGGCCACTTCTAGCTAAATAGAAAAGGACAGGACAGGATACTAAGCGGTCAGCATAAAAATACTACAAAAATATCCACAGCAGAAAATACAAAACTCCACCACCTAACTAAAGATGTGGAGAGTATATCTGTAACTCCAGAGAATCCAACCAGACTGAGAAAAACAACTGACACAGTCTAAGCTGGACAAATAGAAACAAAAGATCAGCACTGAAAATAAGCATACAGCAGGTGTGCTTCAGAAAAAGAAACACACTTATCTTTGCTGAACTGGCAGATAAGCAGGAGAGGCAGAGATCCAATACTTCCAAATAAACATTGACAACTGGCCAGGACTAAAGAGTCCTGCAAAGCTAAATAACCCAGTCAGAATTGCAATTAGCGGATACACCTGTCCAAGACTGCAGCCCAGAGACAACTACATTACCATCTACAACCACCGGAGGGAGCCCAAAAGCAGAATTCACAACAAATGTCCACTTGGCTAAAAATCAACTTTATAAAGCCCTTGACCAGAATTGTCTTGCAGGAAATAAAAGGAATTCAATGAGAAGTCTCCAGTTCAATTCTATTCAAGTCCAGTTTAACCAGTAAACAAATGGTGTTTTTTACACCTGAGACTTTGGCACCAGCCATGATGATATTTAAATTAACTCTTACCACCCGAAGAGATCCACCTTATAGATCATGACCTCTCCCCTCCCAGGTAAGTATTGTTTATTCAGTCGCCATGACAGCACAACGAGAGAGGGGATCCGCCCTTCAGGGACAGGAAACCTACAGACATAAAAAGGGCGGTACCTCTCTCCCACGTCAGTTTGGTTTCCTGTCCCTGACAGCGGAACCTCTTTCAGACAGGCCCTGAGAAGAGGGTCGAAGTTAAGAAGACTCCCCACTCCTGGCAGGCCGGTACAGGTAGTGGGGGTCCCCTACCTCGGCCCGTCCAGGAGGCAGGAAGCACCACACGACAGGGGGACTGCGCGGTGTAGGTGGCAGCAGGAGGAAGCAGCCTCTGACATAGGCTAGCTTCTCGGGCGTCCGCAGCGCAGAGGTACCTATGGAGCGGGTGCTTGGCTACTTAGGGCCCCGGGAGTCACGCTGTGCCAGGCGGGGTCGCGGCGATGGTCCGGAGAGGGGTCTGCTGGCGTCCTGGTCCGCGTGTCGGCTTGGCGCCGCCACCGCATCCGGAAGGGGCGTGTCCGGATGACGCGACGAGCGGCGCGGCCGGATGACGCGGCTGGGCATGCGCAGTAGCGTCATCTCCGGCTAATGGCGGCGCCCAGCTGCGGGAACAGTCGGGGCTTTGGGGAGGGGTAGCGCAGCGCAGTGGCGGACGATTAATGACCACCTGGGATTCCCTGCTGGCCCCCATCTGGGGGCGGTACCTTGGGGGTATTTAATGCGGCAAGCTGGGATGGTCAGTGTTCCTCACCCATTCCATAATGGAGTCGCCAGAAGGAACTATCAGCCAGCAGCAGCAGGAGCCGCAGCAGCAGTCAGATAAGCCTCGAAGAAGCTCCCAGCGTCGGTCTAGTGGCAGTAGCCGCGCTGGTGGAGCTAAGGAGGCTCGGATTTCTATACCAAAGTCCTCAAGCCGTAAGGATTTGCCGGCTACGAAGGACCCCCCATCTACGGTACCACTCATTACTGGACGGGGTAAGTGAGCTTCGTGAAAGTCCACTTAGTGATGATTGTGTTCCCCTTGTCTTTTTTCCTCTATCAGGGGAGGAAAAGTTTGTCCAAAGCCAAACATAGGCAGTGTGCCGAATGTGCAGAGCCGCTTCCAGATGGGCATTTGAAAAAGTTGTGTAAAATATGTATCCAACGCCTGCTGGAGGAGGAGGTGCCTGATCTGACCTCTACAATAAGAGAGATGGTTAGACAGGAAATTAAAGGTGCCATGAGATCCAAGTCTCGGGGAGCAGAAGTTAAAAGATCATCCCCTTTATCTGAGGTAGATTCGGACTCGGGTGAACTGAGCTCAGGGTCTCTTCCGTCTACTTCCTCCTCTGAGGATCAGGAGTCTAGTCGAGCCTGTTTGTCCCTAGATAGGGTTAACCATTTAGTTAAAGCAGTTAACAGCACGATGGGGATAGAAGATACCCAGTCGGAATGTTCCATTCAGGATGTTATGTTCAAGGGTATTGAGCGAAAATCCCGAAGAGCCTTTCCAGTGATTGACAAAATCAAGTCGCTAATCTCAAAAGAATGGAAGAAACCAGAAAGGAAGGGGTCGCTTCCGCCAGCCTTTAAAAGAAGGTATCCCTTTGAGGAGGCGGCTTCGTCCTCATGGGATAAAGTCCCGAAGCTGGATGCAGCAGTCGCTAAGGCATGCAAGAAAACGTCTCTCCCCTTTGACGACTTGGGGAACTTGAAGGACCCGTTAGATAGGAAAGCCGACATCTTCCTTAAAGGAGCTTGGGAGACTTCAGCGGGGTCCTTGAGGCCAGCTATAGCAGCCACCTGTACCGCTCGATCCTTGATGGTATGGTTGGGTCACCTCTAAGATCAGCTCAGAGAAAAAGTCCCTAGGACGGAAATATTGTCCTCCATGCCCATAATCCAGGATGCCGCAGCTTTCCTTTCGGATGCTTCAGCAGATTCGGTCAGGTTGGCCGCCAGGTCCTCGGCATTATCCAACGCAGCCCGGAGAGCGCTATGGATAAAATGCTGGCCAGGGGACTTACACGCCAGAACAAAATTATGTAGCATTCCTTGTGAAGGAGCTCACTTGTTCGGACCGGTCCTAGACGAGCTATTGGAAAAAGCAGGGGATAATAAAAAACGCTTTCCCTTCCTAGGAAGACCCTTCTACAGACGGGACTATAATAGAGGATGGTCTAACCGCAGAAGGCCATATAGAGACTCCAACAGAGAATCTACTAGATATGACAACAGCAGAAGGAGGGGTAGAGGATTTATGTTTAATCCTTCACGAGAGGTTAAGAAACCACAATGACTAGCGGACCAGGTGGGGGGTAGGCTTTCGGCCTTCTATCCAACCTGGGTGCGGATTACAAACAATCCATGGATTCTAGGCATTGTGGAGAAAGGCCTAACCTTTGACTTCCACCATACTCCTCGGGACAAATTTATGTTGACACCTGTTCGTTCCTCCTCTACAGAGCAGTTGGCGCTGGAGTCTGAGGTCCGGGAGCTCCAACAGAAGAAAGTTCTAGTCAAAGTCCCTGCAGGCGAGGAAGGTAGGGGTTTTTATTCCCCTCTGTTCCTGGTCAAAAAACCTGATGGTTCATATTGCACCATTATCAATTTGAAAGGCCTGAACAATTTTCTGTTGATACCCTCCTTCAAGATGGAGTCGGTCAAGACAGCAATAAAATTTCTCTTTCACCATTGTTTTATGGTTGTCTTAGATCTCAAAGACGCCTATTACCATGTACCAATACATATTGATCATCAGAGGTTTCTTAGGGTGGCGGTTTCACTAGCTGGCACGGTAGAACACTTTCAATATCAGGCACTTCCCTTCGGAGTCGCAGTTGCACCCCGGGTGTTCACAAAAATCATGGTGGAGGTTATGGCGCACTTGCATGAACAGGATATATTAATAGTCCCTTACCTGGATGATTTGCTAATTGTGGGTCATTCTGAGTCGCATTGCACAGACCAACTACAAAAAGTCATGGATGCGTTACACAAATTGGGCTGGATAGTCAATATCAAAAAGTCGCACCTTCAGCCCCTAAAAGTACAAGAATTCCTGGGATATGTTATAGACTCTAGTCAGCAGGAATGTCGCTTGCCGGATGCAAAAGTTGCTAAGGTTAAGCAGTTGGTCACCAGGGCAATAAATAATCCCTTAGTATCGGTCAGGAGTGCGATGTCAATCTTGGGTTCTCTTATGTCCTGTATCCCGGCGGTTCTCTGGGCACAGTTCCACACGAGGGCTTTACAGTGGGACGTGTTACACAATTCCCGTCGTCTAAGAGCTCACCTCGACAGTATATTCACACTTTCTACGGAGACTATACATTCTCTTGGTTGGTGGACTCACACTTCGAATCTACACTGGGGGGTCCCTTGGATAAATCATATATCTAGAGTATTGACCATGGACGCTAGCCCCAAGGGGTGGGGGGCTCACTTAGGGGAGGATTGGGTTCAGGGACTATGGTCTCAGTCTGAACAGGACTCTTCCTCCAACTTGAAAGAACTGTTGGCGGTAAAACATGCCTTAAATAAATTCCTTGTACCCCTACAGGGTCGACACGTCAGGCTTTTGTCAGACAATCGGGTAACTGTGGCCTACATTAATCGTCAAGGTGGCACGCGATCCAGTACATTGATGGAGGTCGCAAATCATATCTTTCAGGTGGCCGAAGTACATCTTCTCTCCCTGACGGCGCTTCATATAAAAGGAAGTATCAATACCAGAGCCGACTATCTAAGCCGCAACATGCTCAGACAGGGAGAGTGGTCGTTAAATCCAGCCATTTTCAGACAGATCATTCAGTTATGGGGTTGTCCGGAGATAGACCTTTTTGCCAGCAGGGGGAACAAAAAATTACACCAATTCTGCTCCCTAAATCCAAAAGACAACCCATACGCTGTGGACGCTCTGCTGATATCTTGGCGCTTCAAGCTCGCATATGCTTTTCCCCCTCTAAATCTGATTCCCTTAGTTCTGAGGAAGATTCGGGAGGACAGGGCCCGGGTAATCTTGATAGCTCCATTTTGGCCCAAGAGGGCTTGGTTTCCTTGGCTGAGGAAGATGTCTGTCTGCCAACCATGGATTCTTCCAGAGCTACCAGATCTGCTCTCCCAGGGGCCAATCCTCCATCCTCAAGTAGCCAACTTACACCTAGCGGCATGGAACTTGAGAGGTCCTTACTGAGGGGGAAAGGATTCTCTCAGAATCTGGTAAATACTCTCCTTAAAAGTAGGAAACCCTCTACAACGGGCATTTATGTGAGAGTATGGAGAAAATTTTTATCATTTTCAGGGGCTCAAATTGACCAAGAACCATGTATAAACCAGATTCTCGAATTTTTACAAAAAGGCCTGGAAATGGGCTTGGCCACAAGTACTCTTAGAGTTCAGGTGTCAGCGCTAGGAGCGTTATATAATCTTAATTTAGCCAGTAATCACTGGATTTCTAGATTCTTTAAAGCAGTCACCAGGTCTAGACCAATTATTAAACAAAGGTTAGTCCCATGGGACCTAAATTTGGTACTCTCAGCCCTAACGCTAGCCCCATTCGAGCCCATTGATACCATCCCTGTGAAGATCCTGTCAATCAAAACAGCCCTGTTAGTTGCTCTCACATCTGCTAGAAGGGTTAGTGATCTGCAGGCACTCTCCAGACATCCACCATACATGCAGGTTAGGGAGGATAGGGTAATATTGAAACCCGATCCCCTATATCTTCCTAAAGTTGCGTCAAAATTTCACAGGGTACAGGAGGTAGTCCTACCCTCTTTTTGCTCCAACCCTGCTAATGATAAAGAACGTAAATTCCATTGCTTAGATGTGAGGAGATGCCTCCTTAGATATATTGCAGTTTCAGATTCCTGGAAAAAAGATAACTCTTTATTTGTAGCCTATCAAGGGGGTAAGGAAGGGTCTTAGAGTATCTAAAAACACTCTAGCCAGATGGATTAGGGAGGCGATCTCTCTCGCTTATACCACAGGTGGCAACGAAGTTCCAGATGGTATAAAGGCACACTCCACGCGGGCCGTAGCATCTTCCTGGGCGGAGAGGTCAGAAGTATCAATCGAAGACATATGTAAGGCGGCCACATGGTCTTCCCCTTCTACCTTTCTTAGACACTACAGATTAGATCTGGGTAGTTCCTCAGACCTTACGTTTGGGAGAAGAGTGCTAGAAGCTATTATCCCCCCCTAAATCTTTCGTCTCTGAAAGTCTCTCGTTGTGCTGTCATGGCGACTGAATAAATACGTACACTACTCACCTGGTAGCAGTGTTTTTTCAGGAGCCATGACAGCACCCTTAGATTCCCTACCCTATTTTTTGGATGATTCAACACCCTGTTAATCTTGGGTTAAAGTTTATGTTCACTTGCATAATAAAATGTATTTATGTAAATACTGCATCTGTGTTATTAACCAAGGTGGTCCTCTCATGCTCTGGAAACAACTGACGTGGGAGAGAGGTACCGCCCTTTTTATGTCTGTAGGTTTCCTGTCCCTGAAGGGCGGATTTCCTCTCTCGTTGTGCTGTCATGGCGACTGAAAAAACACTGCTACCAGGTGAGTAGCGTACATATTTCACATAATGAATCACAATGGCCACGGCCAGTCTTAGCCTGAATGGTGCCTTGTGTGAAACTGCTCTTTGGTGCCTTCATCCTAATGATTTTTTTTATATTTTTACCTGGTTTTCCATATCATTAACAAGGACAGGAGACCCTTTTTTTTTTTTTTTTTTAAAGAACCTAAGAAAATTGATTTGATTGCCCCCAAACATGAAGTTTGGATTTTAGCCTATCCCATCTAGATAAAATAAGATACAGTATTGTTAAGTTTGAAGACTTCATTTATCAAACCATAAGCGGAATCAGACACAGGACATTTCAGACTAATATAACAAAATATAGTTGTGTAAAATCAAAAACTCTTATTATTTGAGCAGCACCACATTGTAGACAGTCTGGCCAAGAAGGAAAATATAGTTGGCACTCCGTGATGCAGTAAAACGATCCTTTATTTATTCAATGCAAGTAGTAAATGGATGCAGGGGAGGAGGTGCAGTGGAGGACAACACTCCACTATATAAGATATGACCGATGTCCTGTCAGCCATGAAGGTAGATTCATCCTCAGTCCTGACTCGTTTCTCCCCCATTAGATTTTGCTAGTGTTCATCAGGGGACTTTCCTAGTGAGACCACAATGGGCCAACAGAGCTACAGTCGGATAACATTCTGCCCTCCTCAGAAGTTCTGAGCACAGGACATCTGTCTTATATATGCGGCTAAGTTTTAACCTGAGCTATTGCTTGTCAAGCACACTTGCACTTTATTGTTGAAATATTTTTATGTATTTTGTCCTTCATTTGAGGGACCTAAAGGCCACTCTCATAATGGTCACCTTATAACTGACACCATAGCCTTCCATTATACTGTTAGCCCGACACTCGTACATCTTTGAGTCTCCCTTTGTAACATTTGTGGTCATCCTATGTCACCATATATTGTGAGTTAGTCAGTGTAAGAACCTTTTATAGATAAAGTATACATCTAAGTACATGCTTCTGAGACCGTATTAATTGAGTGGATGTCGGTCCATGATATCTATACAGCATAATATCTGGATGCTAGTTACATTGTTTTTAACTGACTAGTATAAACTAACTGCTATTGCTATATTAACTCTTTTTTGACAGCCTATATATAAAGTATTATCAAGCTTATATACACTTCAGTGGTCGAGTGTGTTTGAATCTTCACAAATGAATTGGATCCATTTGGATCCTCCTGCATCTGTTGCTCTGTGTTTTCCTTATGTGAGGGTGTGCCAGGGCCATGGTCGTGGCTGAGAGTATGTGCTTTAATGCGCCCTCGTCTCCCATCACATGAATATAATGTCACATCTGCAGCATACCTTCTGCTTCACCTTCTGCATCGTCAGGGTCCCATCGAGCTGGCTGAAGTTCTGCTGCCATTGTTGCATATAAAGACAGTCCATTTAAAACTTTACTTTCCTCTGTTCACAGCACATCCTTTTCAGATACAGCATCAGCATAGAGTTCCCTTCAGTTAACATTCTCTACTTTCCCTGCACTTCTTTCTAGGTTCTTCAGTACGTGCCTGGGTCGTACCGCCTCTTGCGGTAACGCAGCATACTCCCTGTCAAGAGTCTACTTTTGGGGGTTCCCTCGTCTGTTTTGGATCAGATCTGAGGGAATCTGACCATGGGATGATCTGCCACATGATGAGTGACCTGCATCCCCCGTACTGCTTAGGATCTCTTCTCTTGCTTCTGCTCCACACTGCTGCGGCACAGCTGCTTCAGCTGAGCTTCTGTCCATCTGGACTCTGGACGGCTGGGTATTTTGCTCTCACATTGCAGAACTATCTGCCCTACATGGGCACCCGGGCCGTACATACATACTGTACATACATACTGTACATACATACTGTACATACATACTGTACATACATACTGTACATACATACTGTACATACATACTGTACATACATACTGTACATAGCAGTAAAGCATTATACTCTACTTTAAGGGGGTAGGGACGTGGAAGAGTTTCTGTACCCCCTTACATTTATAGATTTAGGGATTGAAGGGACAGCCGTCGAGGAGCGGTGGTGCCACATCGCAAAATTAGGGTGCCAACTTCTGCTGTTAGGCCGTCACAATCAAGGGCCTACCAGTGGGAGCATTGGGCTTACTTTACCACCTCCCAGAGACTGCTACCTTGATTCTCTTGTTTATCCCTATAGGGGTGTTTTATAGCTATTTTGTAATTTTTTTTCTTTTGTATTTTTTGATATTTAAATAGTTATTTTTTACGGGGTTTATTTTCTTTAGGTTTGTGGTTGGTACACACTACCTCTCTTTAAGAATGAGTTCAATATTTTTTTGATATTACATACCCAGTATTTCCCTTATTACTTATTGATGGTCCCATGAGGTGATATCACTAATACAAAGATAAGCAATAGCTACTGAACATATACTAAATAAATTAATAATGGCAAATATGTAACTTTTTAACCTATTACACTACTAAATGAATTATTTGAATATTATGCATTAAAGATTGTTTTATGCACTTGTTAGACAGGGGTAATATTTAGTGGGGTCTTACCCTTAAGATCTTTATTTATATGGTTATAATCTTCCCAGGTAATTTAATCTCTATGTACATTTGAAATTCTAAATCATAGCAAATAGACATAAAAAAACACAAATAGAATAATTGGGTGCAAACGAAAGTCCCTAAACTAGGCAAAAAACATGCACAAAGGTAATGATGAATGTGGGCCAAACTGGTAAACTGTAACGTGACTGATATTGCAAAGTGAAAAAACACATGTTGGTCTTACGTCAGCCTGTGATAATATAAGAATTGGGCATTTTTAAAGTAAATGCCAAAAATTAGACCACTGTGTTTATTAGTGATGCTTCTATATTTCTTGTCAAATATAATCTGACAGGTGCCGCACTCCCCCCCAAAAAAAAATTACTATATCAAAGTTTGTAAGTCACCCCCCCCCTTGATCTCCTCTACAATATCGGACCATCTGTCAGAGCCGGTGTTCCTCTCCGTCCTCACATTTATTTGGATTTAATTGTGAGATTCCCAATTTAGTTCGTTGACAGCCCCTTCTTTTAGGTAGTGATATTCCCACCTTGTTACTGTGTAATGGAATTCCTATTGTTTTTTATCTATATGACCGATAATACTATTTCCAAAAATGCTATTCCCACCTCTTATAGATCTCAAGTATAAAGTATAGATTTCATTTTTTACTAACTGTATAAAAGACACAATATTGTAAAGTTTGTAAAGGCTTCATTGATCAAGCACGAGTCAGACACGGGACATTTCAGAATGATGGAGCAGTGCGATTCATTACAATAATATACCACGATCTGTATTTAATAATAAAGACCATTATAATTCTTACAGAATAATAGAACGTTATTGTACAAGTATAGCTTTTAGCAGTCGTATAAGCCACAGCGTCAGCCGCATGGACTGTAGCATCGGCAGAGTCTTTTTTTGGGGGGGCAGTAAGGTCCCTCGTGTGAAACCTAATGATGGGGAACATAACGGTTGAATCACACGGCGTGGTGAGGACAGCCCACGAGGTGTAGACACTCTCTGGTTGGGTCATCAATTGTCATTTTTAATCTGTCTAAAATCTTTCTATAGTAGAATTACCCACGATGAAGGACGGTGTATATTTAACTCTGCCACTATCCGCATAAATGTATCCCACCCCCGAGGTAAATTCCTGTTACACCCTGGACTTACAGAAACTTTCAAAATTGAAATAATATGAAAATATATCTGTAACACTTGTATGTGTTTGGGAAAGTCACTGCTACCAACATTACAGCTCGTCTTGTAATATAGTGAGACTTGTGTAACTAAAAGGTGCGACTGTTAATCCTAGTTGTTGTTTTTCTTTTTCTTCAATCCGATCATCTGCTGATGGGAACAAGTGGATCACAGTAATGTACAGTAGTGTATGTGCATCTTTTATAGATTTTGTGCCCGTGTTTACTATGTACAAGTCTGTAGTGTGTAAACAGACATGTGAATATTTTGTTGTATTGTATATAATGTGAATATACATGTAAATGCGCTTGTTTATATGGTGGGGATTGATGGTGGGGGCCCAGACACAAGTCCTGTACAGGGGCCCTTCAATGTCACTGTCCCCTATGTTAAGTGTAGATTCTGCGCTGAATTTTGTGCATCTGCTGAGTTTTCTCTAATATCTCTTCTGCGTATTCTATCAACTAATGACCTCTTAGTGATTTACTACGTGGGCTGTGCAATATACTACGTGGCTGTGCAATATACTACGTGACTGGGCAATCTACTACGTGGCTGGACAATATACTACGTGGCTGGGCAATATACTACGTGAACATGCATATTCTAGAATACCCGATGCCTTAGAATCGGGCCACCATCTAGTACCATATATGTATATATGCCATGGATGAGGCCACAGTAAAGTGTATCTTTATTTGGGACAATAGAATAATAATAATAATAATAATAATAATAATCCTACACAGTCACATACCAGGGAGGAAGCCAGTGTAATATTGCACCTTTATTTGGGTCACATGGTAACTCACATGCATTTATTTACAGTCCACAGACTCCACTCTACCTCTCTCCTGTCTGCTTCAATATACTGTTAGTTTTGTGCACTGATACTTTTGTACACTTGATTCACTTTAATATTTTAACTTTGATACTTATAATATACTTTAATAAACTGATGTGGTCCATGATGTGCCTCTGCTCTGACCCTGCTTGGTGGCCATTCCTACCTTTGGACAGCAGCAATTCCATGTCGGCATTCCACTGAGTCCTATTGTAAATCCAGATCCCTGTACAGGGGTTAAAGGGTATTGGGATTTCTCTGGAGTCTGCCAGACGGAGCGGCTTGTGCCAAGTTTGTCCTAGGCAGCCTTTTGAACACGTGACCTCAGGGAGACCTTACAAGACCATCAGAATTGTATTCAGATTCCATATACAGAGCTCCTAAATGGTGGCAGAGCAAAATTACCCTACAAATTACACCATTATGGAAATTGCACCACTATGGGACTATATCTACAGGTGTAGCATTAATTTTTAACTCTATTGGTGGTTTCCACAAACAAGCAGCAGTGGATGTTACGGAGAGAATTGCAAATCTTTAATTGTTTTCCTTAGTGCCCTGTACATTGTGCCCAGCTTTTGCTTCTGGAGACATGCAAAGTAAATTAGGCGGCTCTCATCACTACAGAAACGCCAAACACATGGAGTCTATATGTGATTAAGGCACACAGGGGCTTAGAATGGGGGGCATGCAGAATTTGCTGGATTTCTATTGGCGGGGCGAGGAGCCATAGCGTTTCTCCAGAGCCTTTCTACTACCAGTAACATGGAAGCCACTCTTATTAACATTGACATATTGTTAAATATGCTTATTTCGCACATTTATTTAATCAGGACTATACCAGGTGCGTTACTCTTAAAGAAAAATGTCATGATATTCTCATAAAATATGTAGTGGTTTATGGAATTGTCCACAGAAAAACCACATTGCAGCAAAACATAAAAATAGATGAAACAGGTACGAACAGATTGTCCATGTGTAAATATCTGCTTTTGTTACTCATCTTTCCCAAAGTTCTGAATAGTAAAAACCATCTGTCTGAAATCTGAAGGTCATTATGGCTATCAGCTGTTCCTTCCTTGTCTGACGTCCATGGAGAATGATGGTGATGGCAGGAGGTGACATCCCCCACGTGACAAAAAGCCCCCACACCCTCCTAAGAGACGTTTATAAATGTGTCCCACAGACCACGTGTTCCCTGTATATGGTGTTAACTTATGCATACACAGAAATAGCTTTTTGTAATGTCAGCAAGAAGCAATGTGCTCAGTACAGGATTGAGAATATGAATAATTCAATTAATAATTAATATTTAACAATTCCTCCTTTTTGAGGGTGACAGACATTGATTGGAACCCTCAAAGTAAACTTATTAATAAGATCTCTCTTCTTTTTTGGCAAAATAATTTAATGTTTATAATATCAATAATAATAATGTTATACATACTCAATAATATAATGATATGTAAATTCATGTTATGGTAAGCCGTGACTAATATTCAGATAAAATATATAATTATACTTCCCTATATCTACTTGAAGCATCTCAGGTCTGATGTCATCTGTTCTTCATCTTGATGTCTTCTTGGTTCTTTTTAAACAAGCTTTATTATAATTCTTTTGAAATAGATGATAGCATGTCGATATTGTAGAGACTGTGTCATGTGTCAAAGACCATAAATTCAAATGTTGATAAGAAAACAAAGTTCATAGATGAAATGTAGCTTTAATATCTGTGCAGTGTCACCTTTAAAAACCTGGACTTACATAGGCTCACCTTGGAAATCATCTGGAATCCTTCCATATCATCCGCACTGGTCTTGGAACAGATGTGACGTATTTAGTCAGCACAGCAAGGGTTACATTGACTCTTCCCTGCTAATCATAGCACCATAACCAGTCCTTAGTGCACAGGACACATGTCAGAGTTGTAGCGGCCTGACAATTACCTTATTGTTCACCAGCTTTCATGGAAGTCTTATAGGTGATAGGAAACCACTGGAACATGATAAAAATGTAATAACACAGTTCATCTTGGCATCATACTATCATCGTCCTCCAATTGTGATTGTCAGTTTAAATACTGTACTCATAGTTGTCAGTGATGGATGCTGTAGTTGTGAGTGGTGACATGAATTGTAATTGACACAGTCTATTATTACTCAGAAATCATAGCATTGTTACCTTGTGGAACTTCTGGATAACGGCTTTTCTTCTTGCAACTTGTAAGAATCAATTAAATTTAAAAATATGAAAAGTTCTTTATTACCGTAACTTCAGTATCTTGACTGAAGTCTTCATTCCCTATTCTATACCAAATCTGATAATTTTCCTAACCTATAATATCATAGCTTACCATAGCAATCAATAATATCCATATAATTATCAGAATATTAATATGGAATTTATATTTGGAAAAATAAAATAACAATATTAAATGATTAACCATATTCTTAATGTGATAGGACATTTTAATGTCATAGATGTAATTTCTTTTTCAATCCATAGATGTCAGTGTGTCTTATTATGTAACAAGTATTTCCATCTTTTGTTATTAGACCAATAATATGTAAGAATGTATAGCCATGAACCAAAATAAGAATATATATGAATAAATGAATGAATGAAAGAATTGTTGCATTTAACTCCGAATTAAAACCTTTCTTATATATGAAACCATATGATCATTATATTCAATAAAGAAATATTCTTGTATTAGACATTATTTTATTAAATATTGATTGATTTTTTTTCTTCTTAAGATAAAAAATAAAAATTAAGAATAAAAATCGAAGAAAAAGTGAAAAATGAAAAATAAAAATGAGAATAAAAATAATAATAAGGCCTTTGTATGTTGATGATAAATGTAGAGGTAATGTCTCAATAACACATTCCCTTAATATATCCATCATTTAGATGTTGTCATAGCCTTGGATTACTGAAATATTGAAATTATGCAGCTTTGCATGCAATATCCTTCATTACAGAGAAAAAAATGACTTTTATAACACTTAATGTTTTTATACCCAATAATACCTCATTAATATTTCTTCTTTATTAAAATGTGTGAAGAGGTATTGATGAAATGTGGTGATGTAATCATGATCAAAAACACATTTCCCCCTTAATATCAAAAAATTATTTTATGAAAAAATTAATTTGTAAAAATCAAAATTAAAAAAATTAATTTTAGAACGGTCATATCAGCTTGTCATATATTTGTTTGAAGATGTGGACTTGCAGGTCCTTATGATTTCCTTTCCCTCCCTCATATCCCGCCCCTATCCCCCCTCCCCACCCATACGTTTCCTTCCCAGTTTAAATGTTAAAATGACAATAAAATGTTTGAAACAGATGTGTACCCATCTATGTAAACAAAAAACACTGAATATCCTAAAATTATAATTTGGAAAAATTATTCTAAATGCAGATTTTCTTGATAAACCATATTGATGTGTGATTGCACTTATTCACTATTAACTAAATATAATTACTAAAGAAATATAGAAATATATTGAGTAAATAATATTTAAATATATCTTAATATTCTAATAATTTAACTGAATCTTATCATAAACACAAGGTTTTTGTCTTTATTTTTCCTTAACATACCATAAATCATGAGGCCTCTAATGTTACACTTCACTCTTAGCAGCTGCTCATACGCTCATCTGTCATCTGTTACTCCGACTGTGACACACATAAAAGTTCACAATACATATTTTGCTTACAAAGAATAAGAATACTAGTATATTAACCCAAAATATTGTATCCTAATTATCAATGTGCATTGTAAACTATTAAATTTAATATTTAAATATTTGAATATTCCCCAAATATTATCTAACACTATCTACAATTACACTGTTCTAACCTATAGATAGGACTCATCCATAAAAACTTGAGAACCTTGTTCTACAGCTATATCTGGTACAGGGCCTGCAACTAAATCCATTTGAATGTAAAGCTTCTTACAGCCCTAAATTAAAACAGGGGTGTGACATGTCATGCCATGCAGTAGAAAAAAATTTATATTATTATTATTATTATTATTATTATTTATTATTATAGCGCCATTTATTCCATGGCGCTTTACATGTGAGGAGGGGTATACATAATAAAACAAGTACAATAATCTTGAAAAATACAAGTCACAACTGGTACAGGAGGAGAGAGGACCCTGCCCGCGAGGGCTCACAATCTACAAGGGATGGGTGAGGATACAGTAGGTGAGGGTAGAGCTGGCCGTGCAGCGGTTTGGTCAATCGGTGGTTACTGCAGGTTGTAGGCTTGTCGGAAGAGGTGGGTCTTCAGGTTCTTTTTGAAGGTTTCGATGGTAGGCTTTCGATATTACCATGCAAAGGAAAAAAAAAACAAGTTTTAGATTGTTACAGAACAAAAATTACAGTACACAAATTTTAGATTAATTATATATTATTTATTTTAAGTGTTAAATATATAAATCATGCAATTATAACTTCCTGTGTGAATAAAAACCTAAATGTAAGCAGTTTTTTGTTCAATTCCTGCTTTGAAATGAAAGCTCTAAGGAAAAATAAAAGATAAAGGTTAATTTCATATTTATTTAAAAACAAAATTATTTAAATATCTTATACATATGTATATATTTAATAAATGTAATTAATGTAATTCTAAGTATTACTGGAGTAAATTTTAATAATTTCACTATACATATAAAAATAGTTAATATAATCTTACACAAATATGCTACAGTATTTACTGTATACTATATTATATATAACTGCAGAATTATATTGTATAAAATTACATATTAATAAATAATACATTGTATAACTCATTTACACATATAATAATTACATTTTTAGCCAATTCCTAAACCAAAATTTACCTCTGTCGATAATTTGTTGAAAAACTCTATTTAATAAGGTCATTTTTAGACCGAGCTGTGATAATGGAGTATTCAGTTCACCCCTTGGGATACTCACCTGTTTCCGTCTGTCAATTTCCGCCATCTTTACAGAGAGATCTGGCCCGTCAACTGTTAACCCATTCAGTGCAACTTCTTTTATGGACTCCTGAATCGTTTCATAGAGTTTGTAACAAATATGTAATTTTCTTCGTTCTTCATAGATTTGATTTTGGGTCAGTTTTGGAGATTTTGATTTTGGTTTCTCATAAGATATAATTCTGCCCGGTTTAAAAAACTTAGTATGATTTTGTTTTCCTTTCAAGATTCTCATGTTTTCTAGAAAAATCAAGGGATTGCGCACATTCAAATAATGAATCTTTTTGTGACGCATAACACGAGATGCAGGATTTAGGAATCTAAATTTGTTTACAAAACAATTTTATCATGGATTGTTTATTCAAATTCGTACTGACCATTCTGTACACCCTTTCAAATATGGACATGAATGTAAAAGTACATTCTTTCCTGCCAATCTTCAATTTTAGAAGAATATCAAGATCTGGATAATTTTCTTTTAATCCACAGAATATCAAAATTTTCAATCTTTCTACATCAGTCATTTCTTCATAGAACTCATCACTCTGCATTTTTAATGAGAACTTCCTGGTAAAAGTTACTGGAAGCCACATTTTAAACAATTGATTTTTCTTTTCATTAGTCAAATCAAACTTATCAGCAAAACTCTGAAATATCTCTGAATTTCTGCACACATGGATTTTGTCATCATATGCAGGAATGATTTTGCATAATTTTAACAAGATTTTTCTAGATTTAGTTTGGAGTTGGGCTTCTGAGTCGTCTTCTATTTTTAGTGGCAATAGTACATCTGTCCCTCATACATCATCTTTGTCAGTTGTCATGTCTCCTACGTGTCCTCAATCTTGTTTTTCATCATGAGGCACAAAGTCACCTTGAGTCGCCACTAGGGTTGAGCGAAACGGGTCGAAAATTTTCAAAAGTCGCCGACTTTTGGCAAGGTCGGGTTTCATGAAACCCGACCCAACCCCTGTGTGGGGTCGGCCATGAAGTCGGCGATCTTTTGAATCTAGAATCGGAATTCCGATACCGATTCCCGATATGTTTATATCGGGAATTGGTATTGGAATTCAGATTTAAGTGTAAAATGAAGAATTAAAATAAAAAATATCGCAATACTTGCCCTCTGACGCGCCCTGGTACTAACCGGGAGCTTTCCTTCCTTAGAATCAGCCTTCCAGGACCTTGCGGTGACGTCGCTGCTTGTGATTGGCCGCGCGGCCACCCATGTGACCGCTCACGTGACCAATCACAAGCCACGACGTCACCGCGACGTCACCGAAGGTCCTGGAAGGGCTGATTCTTAGGAAGGAAGGCTGCCGGAAAGAAGCAGGGCGTGTCCGAGGGTGAGCATATTTCTATTAGACATATACTAACCCTCGGACGCGCCCTGCTTCTTTCCGACAGCCTTCCTTCCTAAGAATCAGCCTTTCCAGGACCTTCGGTGATGTCGCGGCTTGTGATTGGTCGCGCGAGCGGTCACATGGGCGGCCGCGCGGCCAATCACAAGCCGCGACGTCACCGCAAGGTCCTGGAAGGCTGATTCTAAGGAAGGAAGGTTCCCGGTTAGTACCAGGGCGCGTCAGAGGGTAAGTATTGCGATAATTTTTATTTTAATTCTTTATTTTACACTAAAATATGGATCACAGGTCCTGAAGGAGAGTTTCCGCTCCTTCAGACCCTGGGAACCATGGAAACCCAATGCACTGCATTGGGTTTAAGGTTTCGGCCGACCCCGACCGCGACTTTTTTATAGGATCGGCCGATTTCACTCGACCCGACTTTTGAAAAAGTCGGGTTTCGTGAAACCCGACCCGATCCTATAAAAGTAAAGGTCGCTCAACCCTATTCGCCACTACAGACACGTGCGTCACATCTTCCTCACTCTTCACATTAGTCAATCTTGGGAACATCATTAATTTCCTTAGAAATTCTTTCTACAGTCTTTTTTGGACTTTTCTGTAACAAACTCGTTAAATACATTAACCATATGTAATATATTTTTCAGTTGCTCTTTTTCTTTTTTCCTAGATATTAGCTTAGAATCTAACTTTAGATTTGCTCTCTTGCATTCTGAAAATAAAGAAAGCCAAAATATTTCTAAGCTAGATTTGTACAAACTTACAAATTATATCTGACTTGATTTAGCATATGAATTAATTAAATCCATTTTTCTTACCTTGAAATCTCAGCTTGTAGACAACGCTGGGCTCTGGACTTCAGCATGTCTATTTTCAGCACTTCCAATGCTAGTGCTTGTCAATCCGTCTGACACCTGTTAAAGTCTCCGTTACTCATAGGTTCTTATGAAATCTTTGTGACTTGTAGTTTTGAAATGGAATTCCTGAAAACTTGCACAATTGATGTTTAGCGAAGCTCTTCTCTCTTCCCCCATGTGCAAGATGAAGGAAATTCACGCAAAAATAGCACAAAAAATCAAAACTGGCTGGCTTGGCCAATGTTAAATATGCTTATTTCGCACAATTAATTAATCAGGACTTTACCAGGTGCGTTACTCTTAAAGAAAAATGTCATGATATTCTCATAAAATATGTAGTGGTTTATTGAATTGTCCACAAAAAAACCACATTGCAGCAAAACCTAAAAATAGATGAAATAGTTACGAATAGATTGTCCATGATTGTCCATGTGTAAATATCAGCGTTTGTTACTCATCTTTCCCAAAGTTCTGAATAGTAAAAGCCGTCTGTCTGTGTGAAATCTGAAGGTCATCATCATGGCTACCGCTATTAGCTGTTCCTTCCTTGTCGGACGTCCATGGAGAATGATGGTGAAGGCAGGAGGTGACAGTCCCACATGACAAAAGCCCCCACACCCTCCTAAGAGACATTTATAAATGTGTCTCACAGACCACGTGTTCCCTGTATATGGTGTTAACCTATACAAACACAGAAATAGCTTTTTGTAATGTCCGCAAGAAGCAATGTGCTCAGTACAGGACTGAGAATATGAATAATTCAATTAATAATATTTAACAGATGACGAACCTGAGTGGGGACTTTTTTTTTTTTTCTTTTTTGGATTAGGTTGAGGCTTTTATTTATGGGGCTGTGCACATGTCAAATTTTTTCCTTGGGTACGAAAAATTGCAGCATGCACAAGTTTGATCTCATAGTGAGTTGCATGGCTGAGTGCAATCCGAATGAGTCTGTAGAAAACATCGGACTGCACTCGGATGTCAGTAGATTGCAGACATTGAAGGCCATCTCCACTATCTGGTTTTAAATTAGAGCAACAAACACCAAATATCACAAATGTATGTATAATATTCTGACTAATCACACTTACAGTGCATGTGCGAAACATGTGAAGAAATCTCAATGTGCACAATGAAGTGTGGATATATCGAATAACAAATCAAATCATTACCACATACAAAGTGCAAGAGTGCAAAAAAGTACTGGAGGAATTGGATATGGGGGTAATATACTTTTTTAAGGGTCGCCAGGTCAAGTATTCGGCACACCCCAGCGTGCGTCTCGGTAAAACTTCCTTCGTCAGGGTTTTTTCCAAAACGTGTGGTTACGGAACCAGGTGACTCTTAAAGGTGCATGATTAAGTGTGGATATATCAAATAACAAATCAAACTAGATGGGCATTTTCAGAAGGAAATACATGGTGCTTGAACAGCGCTGCCAGCTGTACAGCAGCACTTACTTATCACACACAGGATGGGGGGGCACTTACTATTCACACACAGGACTGGGGGAGCACTTTTCACACACAGGAAGAGGGGCACTTACTTTTCACACACAGGAAAGGAGGGCACTTTTCACACACGACTGGGGGGCACTTACTTATCTTGCTTATATACAGACATCCCCCTATATACAGACATCCCCCTTTATACAGACACCGTACATTTGCATAGCTGGCATCTTTGTAACGTCAGTTCACCTGCATTGTGGCTTTAATCCATATCAGTTGGGGGTCATGGAAAGGTCACCATTAATTCCTACGGGAAATTTTTTTAAAAAAATGAGATTTAAAAAAAAAAAAAAATACTACAAATCGGATCGTGTTATGATACGGTGGTCTAGGAGCAACATTGAACGAGCTCTGAAGGACGTGGTAACTGTACTGACCACAGTCCCTAAGCTCAACACAACACTAGAAGTAGCCGTGGAATGCTCCTAACGCTCCCTAGGCATCTCGTCACAGCCTAAGAGCTAACTACCCCTAAAAATAGAAGCAGGAAAGCTATCTTGCCTCAGAAAATCCCCAAAGGATAGATTAGCCCCCCACAAATGACTGTGAGTGGAGAGGGAAAAGACATACACAGAATGAAACCAGGATGAGCACAGGAGGCCAGTCTAACTAAATAGATAAAACAGGATGGAATACTGTGCGGTCAGTATAAAACACTACAAAAATCCACGCAGAGTTTACAAAAAATCTCCACACCTGACTAAAGGTGTGGAGGGCAAATCTGCCTCCCAGAGCTTCCAGCAAGACAGAATTAATTCACACTGATAAGCTGGACAAAGATAGAAAGCACAGAATGGTCGTCATCATGGAAGTAATGCACCCTCTCCTTGTCCACATGTGTCTCAACCAGTTGTCTTTTTTGCCTTCCTCCCTGCGGCTCTGCAGGACCCGCCATGGAGTTCACTGGCCACGCTCTACCAGACAGGTCCGTTTTCACCAGCAGAACTTCTTGCTCTTCTCCAGCTTCGGATTTCTGGGATTTTTCTCTCCTTTCTTTCTCGTAGTCTTCCAGTCGATTTTGCTTTTGCTGACGAGCTTCTTACAGTTGAGCTTTGAGTTTTGCAGCCATCTCAGTGTTCCCCATTATTTCCGCCTTTACAATCTTGGCACCGAGTTTGTTCATCTCTTCCTCACTGTGTATTTGGATAGGTTGTGGTTTTGCTTCGGGTCGTGAGGATGTTGGTGGGCTTTCTAAAAGGGGAATAAAGCTCCAAGTCTTCACCTGTGGGAGATCACTCAGCTCTTTCCACTTCTGGAAAATATTCAGGCAGTGTCCACTTGTCTCAAAATAAACTTTATAAAGCCCTTGACCAGCATTCATGCAGGAAATAAAAGGAATTAAATAGAATTGAACTGGAGACTTCTCATTGAAGTCCAGTTTAACCCCTTAATCCCATATGACGTACTATCCCGTCCAGGTGACCTGGGACTTAATTCCCATGGACGGGATAGTACGTCATATGCGATCGGCCGCGCTCACGGGGGGAGCGCGGCCGATCGCGGCCGGGTGTCAGCTGCCTATCGCAGCTGACATCCGGCACTATGTGCCAGGAGCGGTCACGGACCGCTCCCGGCACATTAACCCCCGGCACACCGCGATCAAAGATGATCGCGGTGTGCCGGCGGTGCAGGGAAGCATCGCGCAGGGAGGGGGCTCCCTGCGGGCTTCCCTGAGACGATCGGTACACGGTGATGTGCTCACCGTGTACCGAGCGTCTTCTCCCTGCAGTCCCCGGATCCAAAATGGCCGCCGGGCTGCATCCGGGTCCTGCAGGGAGCACTTCCGGGTCAGGATCAGGCTGCAGCTGCAGCTCTAATCCTGCCCGGCTGTATGTCAGATCACCGATCTAACAGAGTGCTGTGCACACTGTCAGATCGGTGATCTGTGATGTCCCCCCCTGGGACAAAGTGAAAAAGTAAAAAAAAAAATTTCCACACTTGTAAAAAAAAAATAAAAAAAAAATTCCTAAATAAAGCAGAAAAAAAAAAATATTATTCCCATAAATACATTTCTTTACATAAAAAAAAAACAAAAAAAACAATAAAAGTACACATATTTAGTATCGCCGCGTCCGTAACGACCCGACCTATAAAACTGGCCCACTAGTTAACCCCTTCAGTGAACACCGTAAGAAAAAAAAAAAAAAAACGAGCCAAAAAACAACGCTTTATTATCATAACGCTGAACAAAAAGTGGAATAACACGCGATCAAAAAGACGGATATAAATAACCATGGTACCTCTGAAAACGTCATCTTGTCCCGCAAAAAACGAGCCGCCATATAGCATCATAACCAAAAAAATAAAAAAGTTATAGTCCTGAGAATAAAGCGATGCCAAAATAATTATTTTTTCTATAAAATAGCTTTTATCGTATAAAAGCGCCAAAACATAAAAAAAATGATATAAATGAGGTATCGCTGTAATCGTACTGACCCGAAGAATAAAACTGCTTCATCAATTTTACCAAACGCGGAACGGTATAAACGCCTCCCCCAAAAGAAATTCATGAATAGCTGGTTTTTGGTCATTCTGCCTCACAAAAAATCGGAATAAAAAGCGATCAAAAACTGTCACATGTCCGAAAATGTAACCGATAAAAACGTCAACTCGTCCCGCAAAAAACAAGACCTCACATGACTCTGTGGACCAAAATATGGAAAAATTATAGGTCTCAAAATGTGGAGACGCAAAAACTTTTTTGCTATAAAAAGCGTCTTTTAGTGTGTGACGGCTGCCAATCATAAAAATCCGATATAAAAAACTCGCTATAAAAGTAAATCAAACCCCCCTTCATCACCCCCTTAGTTAGGCTAGGTTCACATTGCGTTAATGGGTTAACGCTAACGGACAGCGTTGCACGGCGAAAATGTCACAATTAACGCCGTGCAACGGGTCCGTTAGCACAACCATTGACAGCAATGTGATTTTCGGGTGTAGCGCATCGCTAGAGCGTGCCATTTTCGGCTCGCGCTAGCAAGGTGCCGTTCTTTTGTGGCGCGCCTCAGACGCTGCTTGCAGTGTCCGCGGCGCGCCCGAGGTCCGATCCCCGATCTTCCAGAGCGGGGACGTTAACGCGACCACTAAACACGACACCTAAAAAGACATTGCGTTAGCGCAATCCGCTAGTGCTAAACGGATTTCCCTAATGCAATGTGAACCTAGCCTTAGGGAAAAATAATAAAATTAAAAAAAATGTATTTATTTCCATTTTCCCATTAGGGTTAGGGTTAGGGCTAGGGTTAGGGTTAGGGTTTGTATTACATTTACGGTTGGGATTAGGGTTGGGATTAGAATTAGGGGTGTGTCAGGGTTAGGTGTGTGGTTAGGGTTACAGTTGGGATTAGGGTTAGGGGTGCGTTTGGATTAGGGTTTCAGTTATAATTGGGGGTTTCCACTGTTTAGACACATCAGGGGCTCTCCAAACGCGACATGGCGTCCGATCTCAATTCCAGCCAATTCTGCATTGAAAAAGTAAAACAGTGCTCCTTCACTTCCGAGCTCTCCCGTGCGCCCAAACAGGGGTTTACCCCAACATATGGGGTATCATCGTACTCGAGACAAATTGGACAACAACTTTTTGGGTCCAAGTTCTCTTGTTATCCTTGGGAAAATAAAAATTTGGGGGGCTAAAAATCATTTTTGTGGGAAAAAAAAGGATTTTTTATTTTCACGGCTCTGCGTTGTAAACTGTAGTGAAACACTTGGGGGTTCAAAGTTTTCACAACACATCTAGATAAGTTCCATGGGAGGTCTAGTTTCAATATGGGGTCACTTGTGGGTGGTTTCTACTGTTTGGGTACATCAGGGGCTCTGCAAATGCAACGTGACGCCTGCAGACCAATCCATCTAAGTCTGCATTCCAAATGGCGCTCCTTCCCTTCCGAGCTCTGCCATGCGCCCAAACAGTGGTTCCCCCCCACATACGGGGTATCAGCGTACTCAGGACAAATTGAACAACAACTTTTGGGGTCCAATTTATTCTGTTACCCTTGTAAAAATACAAAGCTGGGGGCTAAAAAATCATTTTTGTGAAAAAAAAAAAGAATTTTTATTTTCACGGCTCTGCGTTATAAACTGTAGTGAAACACTTAGGGGTTCAAAGTTCTCACAACACATCTAGATAAGTTCCATGGGAGGTCTAGTTTCTAATATGGGGTCACTTGTGGGGGGTTTGTACTGTTTGGGTACATCAGGGGCTCTGCAAATGCAACGTGACTCCTGCAGACCAATCCATCTAAGTCTGCATTCCAAATGGCGCTCCTTCCCTTCCGAGCTCTGCCATGCGCCCAAACAGTGGTTCCCCCCCACATATGGGGTATCAGCGTACTCAGGACAAATTGGACAACAACTTTTGGGGTCCAATTTATTATGTTACCCTTGTGAAAATACAAAACTGGGGGCTAAAAAATAATTTTTGCGAAAAAAAAAAAAAATTATTTTAACGGCTCTGCGTTATAAACTGTAGTGAAACATTTGGGGGTTCAAAGCTCTCAAAACACATCTAGATAAGTTCCTTATGGGGTCTAGTTTCCAAAATGGTGTCACTTGTGGGGGGTTTTAATGTTTAGGCACATCAGGGGCTCTCCAAACCAACATGGCGTCCCAACTTAATTCCAGTCAATTTTGCATTGAAAAGTCAAATGGCGCTCCTTCCCTTCCGAGCTCTGCTATGCACCCAAAAAGTGGTTTACCCCCACATATGGGGTATCGTCGCACTCAGGACAAATTGCACAACAACTTTTGTGGTCTAATTTCTTCTCTTACCCTTGGGAAAATAAAAAATTGGGGGCGAAAAGATCATTTTTGTGAAAAAATAAGATTTTTTATTTTTACGGCTCTGCATTATAAACTTCTGTGAAGCACTTGTTGGGTCAAAGTGCTCACCACACATCTAGATAAGTTCCTTAAGGGGTCTACTTTTCAAAATGGTGTCACTTGTGAGGGGTTCCAATGTTTAGGCACATCAGGGGCTCTCCAAACGCAACATGGCGTCCCATCTCAATTCCAGTCAATTTTGCATTGAAAAGTCAAATGGCGCTCCTTCCCTTCCGAGCTCTGCCATACGCCCAAACAATGGTTTACACCCATATATGGGGTATCAGCGTACTCAGGACAAATTGGCCAACAATTTTTGAGGTCCAATTTCTTCTCTTACTCTTGGGAAAATAAAAAATTGGGGGCGAAAAGATCATTTTTGTGAAAAAATATGATTTTTTATTTTTACGGCTCTGCATTATAAACTTCTGTGAAGCAATTGGTGGGTCAAAGTGGTCACCACACATCTAGATAAGTTCCTTAGGGTGTCTACTTTCCAAAATGGTGTCACTTGTGGGGGGGTTTCAATGTTTAGGCACATCAGTGGCTCTCCAAACGCAACATGGTGTCCCATCTCAATTCCTGTCAATTTTGCATTTAAAAGTCAAATGGCACTCCTTCCCTTCCGAGCTCTGCCATGCGCCCAAACAGTGGTTTACTCCCACATATGGGCTATCAGCGTACTCAGTACAGATTGTACAACAATGTTTGGCATCCATTTTATCCTGTTACCCTTGGTAAAATAAAACAAATTGGAGCTGAAATAAATTTTGTGTGAAAAAAAGTTAAATATTCATTCTTATTTAAACATTCCAAAAATTCCTGTGAAACCCCTGAAGGGTTAATAAACTTCTTGAATGTGGTTTTGAGCACCTTGAGGGGTGCAGTTTTTAGAATGGTGTCACACTTGGGTATTTTCTATCATATAGACCCCTCAAAATGACATCAAATGAGATGTGGTCCCTAAAAAAAAATGGTGTTGTAAAAATGAGAAATTGCTGGTCAACTTTTAACCCTTATAACTTCCTAACAAAAAAAAATTTTGGTTCCAAAATTGTGCTGATGTAAAGTAGACATGTGGGAAATGTTACTTATTAAGTATTTTGCGTGAGATATCTCTGTGATTTAAGGGCATAAAAATTTAAAGTTGGAAAATTGCGAAACTTTCTAAATTTTCGCCAAATTTCCGTTTTTTTCACAAATAAACGCAAGTTATATCGAATAAATGTTACTACTAAAATGAAGTACAATATGTCACGAGAAAACAATGTCAGAATCGCCAAGATCCGTTGAAGCGTTCCAGAGTTATAACCTCATAAAGGGACAGTGGTCAGAATTGTAAAAATTGGCCCGGTCATTAACGTGCAAACCACCCTCGGGGCTTAAGGGGTTAACCAGTAAACAAATGGTGTTTTTTACACCTGAGACTTTGGCACCAGCCATGATGAGATTTTAATTAACTTTTACCACCCGAGGAGATCCACCTTATAGATCATGACTAGGGTTGAGCGACTTTAAGTTTTTTAGGGTCGAGTCGGGTTTTGCGAAACCCAACTATCTCAAAAGTCGAGTGAAATCGGCCGATTATCGCAAAAAGTAGGGGATCGACCGAAACACGAAACCCTATGCAAGTCAATGGGGAAGCATAGTCGGCAGTGAGTGGGGGCCAGGAAAACACCTACAGTGCCCATTTTAATGGCAAAAAACTCCATTCTTGTTAATGAAGCTTGTCAATCTTAATTTACCTTAGAATATTTAGGCATTGGATATTGGGGGTCATTTGGCTAGTTATGGGGGGTAGGGCTGGTTCAAGTATTTAGTGGGCCCAGGAAATGTGGACCACGTCACGATAGTGGAGCAGGGAGAGGTAAGCATTTCAACTTTGCAAGTGCTGTGATTCTAAGCAAGCAGGGGGGGCCCACTCGTTGGCATTGGCACTGGCACAGGGCTCCTCAAAGTACGGCGGTGTGTTGGTACGGCGGGGGCACCTCCCACCGGCAGTGACACTTTTTTGCATACTATGAGGGGCCCTGTGCCAGTGACATCACCAACGAGTATTCTCCCCCCCCCCCGATGAAGGAACCTGCACTTTAATCTGCACCTTCCTCTTTGTCCCCGTGTAAGGTGGTATGGTATGCGGGAAGGGGAACCTGACTTTCAGCAGGGTCATATTCTGGCTGTGTAGCGTGCCAGATATTCTGGCTGTGTAGCGTGTTCTGGGTCAATGTACCAGCAGACTCATCTATCACTGGCTGGGCAATGGGCAGGATGAGGAGGAAACGCAGATATAGGCCCAAATAATAAAGTGGGCTAAATGCAGTTCAAAATTGGTAACAAAACTAACCAGGCGGCATTGCTTTGTTCAGTGGAGGACAACTGTAATGAGAGGCTGACAAAGTGAGTAGGCCGAAATCAGTAAGTCGGCTAAATGCATTTCAAAATTGGTAACAGAAGTAAACAGGCGGCACTGGTTTGTTCAGTGGAGGAGAACAGCAAGGAGCGGCAGACACCGTTAGTAGGGAAAACAAAACAAGTAGGCCAAATGCAGTGTTATATTAAAAACAATTTAACAAGAGCCTGAAGATTGAAGCTCAGGAAATGCAACCAGGAGAACACCTTGGAGCGGCAAACACCGTTTCTAGAGCCCAACCCAACTTGTAGGCCTAAGGCTGCTTTCACACATCAGGTTTTTGGTTTCAGGCAATATCCGGCAGTGTCAGGCACAATCTGGATCAGTTTTTTTCTTATGCCTGATCCGTTTTTTCCCCATAGAGTTGTATTACTGCCGGATTGTGCCTGAAGGACATTCGTTTCATCCGTTTTGTGTCGGATCCGTCCCTTCAGGCTTTATTGCCGGACACAAAAAAGTCTCCTGCAACGTTTTTTGTGTCCGGCGAAAAAGCCTGAAGGGACGTTTCCGGCAATAAACGCATGGAACTGATGTGTGAAAGAACATTTCCGGCGTCCGGATCCGTTTTTTACACACCGAGCATGCCCAGAAGCATTGTTTTTGATTCTGGCATGGAAAAATCTCTCTCCCCCTCTCTCCCCCTCTCTCCCCCTCTCTCCCCCTCTCTCCCCCTCTCTCCCCCTCTCTCCCCCTCTCTCCCCCTCTCTCCCCCTCTCTCCCCCTCTCTCCTTCTCTCCCCCTCTCCAAAAACCATGCGTAGTACATAGAGCCGGATCCAGCTAAAAAACGGATCCGGTGCATCAGTTTGCATCCGTATTTTCACTATTTACACCGGATCCGTTTTTTAGCAAATTTGCCAGATTGTGCCTGAAACCAAAAACCTGATGTGTGAAAGTAGCCTAAAATGTTATATTAACCCCTTTACCCCCAAGGGTGGTTTACACGTTAATTACCGGGCCAATTTTTACAATTCTGACCACTGTCCCTTTATGAGGTTATAACTCTGGAACGCTTCAACGGATCCCAGTGATTCTGACATTGTTTTCTCGTGACATATTGTACTTCATGATAGTGGTAAAAATTCTTTGATAGTACCTGCATTTATTTGTGAAAAAAAAGAAAACTTGGCCAAAATTTTGAAAATTTCGCAATTTTCCAACTTTGAATTTTTATGCAATTAAATCACAGAGATGTCACACAAAATACTAAATAAGTAACATTTCCCACATGTCTACTTTACATCAGCACAATTTTGGAACCAAAATTTTCTTTTGTTAGGGAGTTATAAGGGTTAAAATTTGACCAGCAATTTCTCATTTTTACACCATTTTTTTAGGGACCACATCTCATTTGAAGTCATTTTGAGGGGTCTATATGATAGAAAATACCCAAGTGTGACACCATTCTAAAAACTGCACCCCTCAAGGTGCTCAAAACCATATTCAACAAGTTTATTAACCCTTCTGGTGCTTCACAGGAATTATTGGAATGTTTAAATATAAATGAACATTTAACTTTTTTCACAAAAAATTTACTTCAGCTCCAATTTGTTTTATTTTACCAAGGGTTACAGGAGAAAATGGACGCCAAACGTTGTTGTACAATTTGTCCTGAGTACGCTGATACCCTATATGTGGGGGTAAACCACTGTTTGGGCGCATGGCAGAGCTCGGAAGGGAAGGAGCGCCATTTGACTTTTCACTGCAAAATTGACAGGAATTGAGATGGGACGCCATGTTGCGTTTGGAGAGCCACTGATGTGCCTAAACATTGAAATCCCCCACAAGTGACACCATTTTGGAAAGTAGACCCACTAAGGAACTTATCTAGAGGTGTGGTGAGCACTTTGACCCACCAAGTGCTTCACAGAAGTTTATAATGCAGAACCGTAAAAATAACAAATCATATTTTTTCACAAATTATCTTTTCGCCCCCAATTTTTTATTTTCCTAATATAGTGCCTAAACAGTGGAAACCCCCCAATTATAACTGAAACCCTAATCCAAACACAACCCTAACCCTAATCCCAACAGTAACCCTAACCACACCTCTAACCCTGACACACCCCTAATCCCAACCCTATTCCCAACTGTAAATGTAATCTAAACCCTAACCGTAACTTTAGCCCCAACCCTAACTGTAGCCTTAGCCCTAACCCTAGCCCTAATAGGAAAATGGAAATAAATACATTTTTCTAATTTTTCCCTAACTAAGGGGGTGATGAAGGGGGGTTTGATTTACTATTTATAGTTGTTTTTTAGCGGATTTTTATGATTGGCAGCCGTCAAACACTGAAAGACGCTTTTTATTGCAAAAAATATTTTTTTTGCGTTACCACATTTTGAGCTATAATTTTTCCATATTTTGGTCCACAGAGTCATGTGAGGTCTTGTTTTTTGTGGGACGAGTTGACGTTTTTATTGGTAACCTTTTCGGGCACGTGACCTTTTTTGATCGCTTTTTATTCCGATTTTTGTGAGGCAGAAAGACCAAAAACCAGCTATTCATGAATTTCTTTTGGGTGAGGCGTTTATACTGTTCCGCGTTTGGTAAAATTGATAAAGCAGTTTTATTCTTCGGGTCAGTACGATTACAGCGACACCTCATTTATATCATTTTTTTTGTTTTGGCGCTTTTATACGATAAAAACTACTTTATAGAAAAAATAATTATTTTTGCATCGCTTTATTCTCAGGACTATAAGTTTTTTATTTTTCTGCTGATGATGCTGTATGGTGGCTCGTTTTTTGCGGGACAAGATGACGTTTCCAGCGGTACCATGGTTATTTATATCCGTCTTTTTGATCGCGTGTTATTCCACTTTTTGTTCGGCAGTATGATAACGCGTTGTTGTTTGCCTCTTTTTTTTTTTTTTTTTTCTCTTACGGTGTTTACTGAAGGGGTTAACTAGTAAAACAATTTTATAGTTTGGGCTGTTACGGATGCGGCGATACTAAATGTGTACTTTTATTGTTTTTGTTTTTTTTTTATTTAGATAAATGTATTTATGGGAATAATATTTTTTTTTTTACACATTTGGAAATTTTTTTTTTACTTTGCCCCAGGGGGGGACATCACAGATCGGTGATCTGACCGTTTGCACAGCACTCTGTCAGATCACCGATCTTTCTGAGAGCTATGCAGGCTTACCAAGCCCTGCTCTTAGCAGGCACTTGGTAAGCCACCTCCCTCCCTGCAGGACCCGGATGCCGTGGCCATCTTGGATCCGGGCATGGAGCAGGGAGGGAGGTGAGGAGACCCTTGCAGCAACGCGATCACATCGCGTTGCTGCGGGGGGCTCAGGGAAGCACGCAGGGAGCCCCCTCCCTGCGCGACGCTTCCCTGCACCGCCGGCACTCCGCGATCATGTTTGATTGCGGTGTGCCAGGGGTTAATGTTCCGGGAGCGGTCCGTGACTGCTCCTGGCACATAGTGCCAGATGTCAGCTGCGATCGCGTATGACGTACTAGCCAGTCGGTGGGCATACGGGCCCACCCCACCTCGACGGGATAGTACGTCTGTCAGAAAGGGGTTAACTACTTAACGAGAGCTTGAAGATTGAAGCTCAGGAAATGCAACCAGAAGAACACCTTGGAGCTGCAGACAGTTTGTAGACCCCAACCAAACTTGTGGCCCCAATGCAGTTTTAAAATTCCAACAGGCTGAAAACCTGACAAAAAAAACTGAGCTTCAATTAAGAGGAGGACAGATGTATTGAGTGGTGCAGACACACTGCTAGTAGGCCTTACACCACAAAGTTGGCTCGCTGCAGGTTTAAAAAAGGTTACATGGGTACACGGGCAGCATTGGTGTGGTCAGCGGAGGACAATTGAAAGGATGGACCGCAGACAGACTTAGCAGGCCTAGTGGTGTAAATGTAGGACAGGGCCCCTGGATATTTTAACAATTTGTTGACATGTATGATGCTAGTTATTGTCAGTGCCAGGCATTGAAGGATTTCACCGCATAGACTAAACAGTGGTGGAGCAGTGAGATAATTTTGCAAGTGGTAGAGCACTGTTTGAGCTGGGGGGGGGACACTCTCTCGTGGCCGGCAGTACTGGCCCAGGGCCCCTCATGTTACAGCGGTGTGTCTGACGTTGGGTGCGCGCCACCATCGCCAGAGACACTTAATTGTACTATAAGGGACCCAGTGCCATCGCCCAAAAGTGGGCACACCCACCTCTTCAGACAAACGGCACTCTCACGGGTGCTTGCGCCAAGTGGCGACCACGGCCCCGTGTTGGGAGTCAGCCCATTTAGGGAGGTGTAAACATGTCATATGCTGGACATACAGCAGCTGCAAAGTAAGAGATTGGAACGGTGAGTAAGACCAGTCCAAAAGCAAGACCTTTTTACAGGAAAGCTAGGTGTCAGCTGGGAAAGGTGGGGCAAAATTAGAAATCCATGAGTGGTTCATTTTAAAGAAGGTTAGATCATCAACATTTTGGGTAGCCAGGCGAGTCCTTTTTTTGGTCGGTATTGAACCAGCAGCACTGAATACTCTTTCTAATAGCACACTAGCTGCTGGGCAAGCAAGCTCCTGCAATGCATATTCGGCCAATTCAGGCCAGGTGTCTATTTTGGATGCCCAGTAATCAAATGGGAATGACGGGTGAGGGAGAACATCGATAAGGGAGGAAAAATAGTTTGTAACCATACTGGACAAATGTTGTCTCCTGTCACTTTGAATTGATCCTGCAGTACCTGTCCTGTCTGCGGTCATAGCAAAATCACTCCACAACCTGGTCAGAAAACCCCTCTGTCCAACGCCACTTATGATTTGTGCACCTCTAACACCTCTAGCCTGCTGCCCCCTGCAGCTCGTGTGAGAACCATCACCACCGCTGTGTGCTGGGAATGCCTGAATCAAACGGTCTACAAGAGTTGCTTGTTTGGTTGCCAATATTTGTTCAAGGTTCTAAAGTGGCATGATATTTTGCAATTTCCCTTTATATCGTGGATACAGGAGGCAGGCCAACCAGTAATCGTCATTGGTCATCATTTATATAATGCGTGGGTCCCTTTTGAGGATACGCAAGGCATAATCCGCCATGTGGGCCAATGTTCAAGTTGTCAAATCACTGCTTGTGCTGGGTTGTGGGGTACTTTCGGGCAAATCAACATCACTTGTCTCCCTCAAAAACCCTGAATCTGGCCTTGCAACGCCAGCAGTTTCTATTGCCCCCTGAGAAGCTTCCTCATCCAAAAAATACTCATCCCCATCATACTCCTCGTCCTCCTCCTCTTCGCCCACCACCTCGTCCAGTAGACTTCCCTGACCAGACAATGGCTGACTGTCATCAAGGCTTCCCTCGTCCTCAGACGCCTGCTCCTTTTATGTGCGTTAAACTTTGCATCAGCAGACGCATTAGGGGGATGCTCATGCTTATTATGGTGTTGTCTGCACTAACCAGCCGTGTGCATTCCTCAAAACGTTTTTTGTTTCCATTAAAGATGTATGATTGCTGGATACCCATGTCATAGCTAACTCCTCTTCCTCAGCACTTAGGTTTTGACCCTGATATTGGATATTGACAATATTTGCCAAAAAATGAGCTGGAGTCAGTGCTTGTCCCATTCGTTTGTTTACAGCTTGTAATTTAATTCTGTCCATGTGTAGTTCTGTTTTTAAGTGTTCACTCAGTTCCTTCCAAATTTCAACAGCATCCGCAATAAAATAGCTATTTTTCTATATTTTGTTTAAAGCTTGAGAGATGGGTTTCAGGAAGCTCAGCATATGTTCAACATTTCTCTTAAGCCCAATGTTGAGGATTTTGGCCGTGACAGTGCCATCTATTTTATCTCGATTTTCTTCACAAAGTGTCATCAGAATAGGCCAGTTTTTGATATACTGCTCAAAACTGTCCACCACAGAGTTCCATCTAACAGCTTGTGGGAGCGTTAACTTGGTTCCACCCATCCTTTTCAGAGCTGCTGCAGCAAAATGATTATTACGGAAGTATTTAGCAATTTACATACATAGTAACATACATAGTAACATAGTTAGTAAGGCCGAAAAAAGACATTTGTCCATCCAGTTCAGCCTATATTCCATCATAATAAATCCCCAGATCTACGTCCTTCTACAGAACCTAATAATTGTATGATACAATATTGTTCTGCTCCAGGAAGACATCCAGGCCTCTCTTGAACCCCTCGACTGAGTTCGCCATCACCACCTCCTCAGGCAAGCAATTCCTGATTCTCACTGCCCTAACAGTAAAGAATCCTCTTCTATGTTGGTGGAAAAACCTTCTCTCCTCCAGACGCAAAGAATTCCCCCCCTGTGCCCATCACCTTCCTTGGTATAAACAGATCCTCAGCGAGATATTTGTATTGTCCCCTTATATACTTATACATGGTTATTAGATCGCCCCTCAGTCGTCTTTTTTCTAGACTAAATAATCCTAATTTCCCTAATCTATCTGGGTATTGTAGTTCTCCCATCCCCTTTATTAATTTTGATGCCCTCCTTTGTACTCTCTCTAGTTCCATTATATCCTTCCTGAGCACCGGTGCCCAAAACTGGACACAGTACTCCATGTGCGGTCTAACTAGGGATTTGTACAGAGGCAGTATAATGCTCTCATCATGTGTATCCAGACCTCTTTTAATGCACCCCATGATCCTGTTTGCCTTGGCAGCTGCTGCCTGGCACTGGCTGCTCCAGGTAAGTTTATCATTAACTAGGATCCCCAAGTCCTTCTCCCTGTCAGATTTACCCAGTGGTTTCCCATTCAGTGTGTAATGGTGATATTGATTCCTTCTTCCCATGTGTATAACCTTACATTTATCATTGTTAAACCTCATCTGCCACCTTTCAGCCTAAGTTTCCAACTTATCCAGATCCATCTGTAGCAGAATACTATCTTCTCTTGTATTAACTGCTTTACATAGTTTTGTATCATCTGCAAATAACGATATTTTACTGTGTAAACCTTCTACCAGATCATTAATGGGACCTGTTCTCATCAACATATTCAATACTGACCCCTGCGGTACCCCACTGGTCACAGCGACCCAGTTAGAGACTATACCATTTATAACCACCCTCTGCTTTCTATCACTAAGCCAGTTACTAACCCATTTACACACATTTTCCCCCAGACCAAGCATTCTCATTTTGTGTACCAACCTCTTGTGCGGCACGGTATCAAACGCTTTGGAAAAATCGAGATATACCACGTCCAATGACTCACCGTGGTCCAGCCTATAGCTTACCTCTTCATAAAAACTGATTAGATTGGTTTGACAGGAGCGATTTCTCATAAACCCATGCTGATATGGAGTTAAACAGTTATTCTCATTGAGATAATCCAGAATAACATCCCTCAGAAACCCTTCAAATATTTTACCAACAATAGCGGTTAGACTTACTGGCCTATAATTTCCAGGTTCACTTTTAGAGCCCTTTTTGAATATTGGCACCACATTTGCTATGCGCCAGTCAACAACATTAGCCTTTATTTCTGGAACACTTAAGTCTTTGGCTAAGAGGTGCAGCAAATGAGCACTGCAACCATATGTTATTAGCAGCTTTGTATTCCCTCCCTGCTCTTCTAAATCTCTTCTCATCTTGGATACGTTTGCAGCATTGTCAGTGACCAAACTGCGTACTAGACATTTGAATTTTTGTTCACATGTCGTTATAGCTTTTACTGCCACTTCTTGTAAGTATTCTGCTGTGTGCATTTCCTGACATATCAGTTGTTTGTGCAAGGAAGACTTTACCTTCTTCTGTTGTTATACAAGCACATACAATAGGATCATTGTGGACATTACTCCACCCATCAATACTTAGGTTAACAATTTTACCCTCCAGAGCTGTTGCACATTGCTCCATTTCTCTGTCATACACTTGATCCAGCAGTTTCCCTGCAACATCAGCTCTGCTGGGTGGACTGTATCCTGGTCTCAGTGACTGAACCATATTAATGAAATGTGGGTTCTCAGTCTGGCGGAAAGAAGAGTTCGTTGCATAAACAAACTGGGAAATTTTTTCATCAATCAACTCTTTTTCTAATCTGCTAGTTCTTATCACAAACCTATCTATGGTGGTTCCAGGAGGTAAAGGTTTTTTCTTCCTTTTGGGTGATGGTGATATGTGGCTGTGGGTGTCTGATGATGATGCTGCTGCTAATGAAGCACTATCCTGGATGGATAACTCTGAAACTGTAGAACAGGATGATGGTGAACTTGGAGGTGGATAGTTTCCAGAATCCATGAATTCCCCTAAACAAAAAGTCAATGCGGTTATTTTATTGTTTATACAATTTCTGCTTATTGTACACAACACATAACTGCCCCTGCCCCAAAAGGAATATTTGTTTTTCTTCATAACTGTACCAAATGACAGTAACATGCAGTAATAATAAGAAATATAATTTTTCTCACACATGACAGTTCAGTCTTTAGAAATGGGATTCAATAAAAATGTTTACCAACCTGAAGATCCTGCCTGTTCAGAAGTGTTTCTTTGGTCATCTTAATCACCGCACTTCTCATGATGTTGCCTCATTCGCGCCACCAGGCCTTGCATCTCTTTGCTGCATCGTTTGCATTTTGCACGCATGCCTGCCTTACCGATAGGCGAAGGAGCTTCATTAAAATATTCCCAAACTGGGTCTCTTTTACAGCCTGCTACCATTATAAGAAAAGAATGTAATAAACCTCAGATCCTACACACAAACAGATCCAGACTTGTCTGTCTGTGGCTATGCTGCAGTATTGTGCTCAAAGTTTCACTTTCATTTTCTTGTCTGCTTGCCCTTCCTCCTCCTCACACTTAGATTCACATTCTTCTTGTGTTGTGCAGATCTATTCCACTCCAAACAATCAAACATATTGTCTAACTTCTTGGACTTGGCACTGAAGGTGTTGATTCTGTATTCATAGGTTTGTAGAACAATAGGATTAAGGTATTTTTCTCAACTCTGTTCATGTTGTAACATTTTTGCCTTGAAGAAGAGGCTGGGACCTCTGCGGAGTCAAATTCAGTTTTGAGAACTGCGTAAGTAAAGCGAGCGTCTGTGATAATATAGGAGAGAAACTGCCCACTAATCCTACAGAAACCTCTGGAAGAGCATGGCATTGTGAATGTTACACATATACAGGTCCTTCTCAAAAAATTAGCATATAGTGTTAAATTTCATTATTTACCATAATGTAATGATTACAATTAAACTTTCATATATTATAGATTCATTATCCACCAACTGAAATTTGTCAGGTCTTTTATTGTTTTAATACTGATGATTTTGGCATACAACTCCTGATAACCCAAAAAACCTGTCTCAATAAATTAGCATATTTCACCCATCCAATCACATAAAAGTGTTTTTTAATAACAAACAAAAAAACCAACAAATAATAATGTTCAGTTATGCACTCAATACTTGGTCGGGAATCCTTTGGCAGAAATGACTGCTTCAATGCGGCGTGGCATGGAGGCAATCAGCCTGTGACACTGCTGAGATGTTATGGAGGCCCAGGATGCTTCAATAGCGGCCTTAAGCTCATCCAGAGTGTTGGGTCTTGCGTCTCTCAACTTTCTCTTCACAATATCCCACAGATTCTCTATGGGGTTCAGGTCAGGAGAGTTGGCAGGCCAATTGAGCACAGTAATACCATGGTCAGTAAACCATTTACCAGTGGTTTTGGCACTGTGAGCAGGTGCCAGGTCGTGCTGAAAAATGAAATCTTCATCTCCATAAAGCATTTCAGCCGATGGAAGCATGAAGTGCTCCAAAATCTCCTGATAGCTAGCTGCATTGACCCTGCCCTTGATGAAACACAGTGGACCAACACCAGCAGCTGACATGGCACCCCACACCATCACTGACTGTGGGTACTTGACACTGGACTTCAGGCATTTTGGCATTTCCTTCTCCCCAGTCTTCCTCCAGACTCTGGCACCTTGATTTCCGAATGACATGCAAAATTTGCTTTCATCAGAAAAAAGTACTTGGGACCACTTAGCAACAGTCCAGTGCTGCTTCTCTGTAGCCCAGGTCAGGCGCCTCTGCCGCTGTTTATGGTTCAAAAGTGGCTTTACCTGGGGAATGCGGCACCTGTAGCCCATTTCCTGCACACGCCTGTGCACGGTCGCTCTGGATGTTTCCACACCAGACTCAGTCCACTGCTTCCTCAGGTTCCCCAAGGTCTGGAATCGGTCCTTCTCCACAATCTTCCTCAGGGTCCGGTCTCCTCTTCTCGTTGTACAGCGTTTTCTGCCACATTGTTTCCTTCCAACAGACTTACCATTGAGGTGCCTTGATACAGCACTCTGGGAACAGCCTATTTGTTGAGAAATTTCTTTCTGGGTCTTACCCTCTTGCTTGAGGGTGTCAATGATGGCCTTCTTGACATCTGTCAGGTCGCTAGTCTTACCCATGATGGGGGTTTTGAGTAATGAACCAGGCAGGGAGTTTATAAAAGCCTCAGGTATCTTTTGCATGTGTTTAGAGTTAATTAGTTGATTCAGAAGATTAGGGTAGTAGGTCGTTTAGAGAACCTTTTCTTGATATGCTAATTTATTGAGACAGGTTTTTTGGGTTATCAGGAGTTGTATGCCAAAATCATCAGTATTAAAACAATAAAAGACCTGACAAATTTCAGTTGGTGGATAATGAATCTATAATATATGAAAGTTTAATTGTAATCATTACATTATGGTAAATAATGAAATTTAACACTATATGCTAATTTTTTGAGAAGGACCTGTATTTGCTACACTGTAAGAAAGTCCTAATTCAGGCCTACATCTTAACACACCTGTTGCAGCAACCAGGAAAGACTGAAAATTGATTGCCTGATTGATTGATTGCCTATTGAATGCAATGCAATGCTTGACATACATACATACATACATACATACATACATACATACAGAGGTGAAAGCAAGGCACACAAAATGTTGCAATTAGGCAAGTGAAATCGAGCAGCATGCTACATTTGGCAGCGGCGTGTGAAATGTGCTTCCTTAACAACCCTGAAATAAATTCCCATCTAGGGTTCCAAGACAACTTGCTGTGCTGATTTATTTCCATTCAATCTGTTTTTAGAAACCGGATCAGAGAAGGAGAGCACTGTTCCCGGAGAGACTGCAATAGCGGGTCAATGCGTGGAGTGGACTGAGCAAGCTCCATTTCCAGCTCCCTGTTCCAAAAAGCCATTTAATATATGGTCCCCACGTGGGGGACGTATCAGATATTAAACTGATAAGAACAGATAAGGTTTCAACATAATTTTATTGTTCAGAAAAATAACACATTACAAAAATAAAAAGGAACATTTGAAACATTATAATGGATAATACACCTAAAATACAGCAAAAAAACAAAACAAAACACAAATATAAAAACACAAATATAAAAACAATCAAACAATTGTGTTCCATAATTGTATACACCACATTGAAGCAGCTTCTTTTGCACCATACAGTTTTTTATCTCTAAGATAATAGATATACATTTCACTTAGAGCAATTTTTATACAATTAGCTGAATCAATAAAATCACGTTTAAAAAGTAAAATATTTCTGACTTTCCACATGGCATTTTTAAAACAATTAATAATTATCCAGGCCACTCTGAATTGTTTAAGATTTGGGCACTTAAAAAGACCGTACAAGACATAAATATGGTTAAAATCTCTCAGGCCACATGCCCATTTTAATAGTGGCCCTACCTTTCTCCATACCTCCTGTGCAAATGGACAGTTCCACATGAGATGCAGTACAGACTCGTTCTCGCAGCATGTTACTCTTGGACATTTGGCCCTTGCCACCAGCCCTCGCCTATGTTGGAACTCACGAGTAGGGAGGCACTGGTGGACAATTGCCCAGGCAAGGTCCTTGTGCACATTTGCTAGGAATTTCCCGTACACATTTCGCCACACCGTCTTGGACCTTGCCTGTGAAAAATTGGAGACAGGAATTGTATCCTCCGAATGCCTACAAGCCATTGATACTTTCCTCTGATCTCCCAATATGTCAGGTTCCAACTCCTGGAGACCTAACTGCCTGACCGTTTTCTCAAGTATCACATACTGTTTAGGAGGACATAGGAGCACAGGAGAATCCAAAGGTAAACGGAACCATCTTTTAAAAATCATTCCTGCTGCATATTTTAAAAAATAACTAAAAATGCCATCAGATTTAAAAACTTTAAAACAGAAACAGAAATATTTTATATAAAAGAAAGTAAAAAAATTGGGAACATCTTTACCCCCATTAATTTTGTCTTTATACATCAAAACTCTTTTTAATTTTTCCATTTTGGAACCCCATAAAAACATAAAAACAATTCTAGTTACTTTTTTAATCTGTAGATTGGAAGGGGGAAAAACCATTGCAACATACAACATAATGGGAATTAAAACAGCCTTGATAATTAAAATTTTCCCTTCCATACTGAGGTTCCTTAATTTCCAGAGAGAGATCTTTTTTTCTAATTTGTCTATAGCAGAGTCCCAATTAGGGGTACCTTCATTGGCATGGTTAAAAACAATACCTAAAATTTTTATCTGATTCGTTTGAATCACTATCCCAGGGGTCAAAGAAGAGTCCCATCTACCCACATTAAAACAATCACTTTTGTCTACATTTAGTTTAAAACCAGAGGCTTCACAGAAGAATTGAGTATTTCTCAATACCCTTCTGAGGGATGTGGAATCTGGGCATAATATGGTGACATCATCCATGTAACTTAGGACTTTAACCTGCATACCCCTTCCTCCAGGAATAGGTACCCCTTTAATTACTTTATCTTTTCTTAATAAAGTTAGCAGTGGTTCCATCGCACAGATAAAGAGTAGTGGAGACAGAGGACACCCCTGTTTTACCCCAGACAGCAGAGGAACTCCCTTTGTTAAAAACCCATTTATAGAGATTTGACTAAAACAGGAATTGTATAAAAGCATGATGCGGGTTAAAATTTTCTCTGGAAACGCCATTTTTTTAAGAACCATAAAAAGGAAATCGTGTGATACCCTGTCAAAGGCTTTTTCGAAGTCCAAAGATAAAATGGCAAGACCTTGACCTCTCTCTTTAAAATACCATATAGTATCTCTAATTATATTAAGTGGCTCAGCTATCGTTCTACCGGGGACTCCACACACTTGGTTAGGGTGAATTAATTTTGAAATAAAAGGTTTTAAACGGAGTGCAATGAGTTTGGCTAAAATTTTATAATCAATATTTAAAAGTGTAATAGGCCGCCAATTTTTAAGTTGGCTCCTGTCTCCTTTTTTGTATATTAGAGACACCAAACCTCTCCTCCAAGAAGGGGGTAATTCCTTGGTATTAAAAGCTTCTTTGAACAATAAAAACAAATCCTCCTTTAAAATCCCCCAAAAAATCAGATAAAACTCAATTGGTAAACCATCCTCACCGGGAGCTTTCCCATTGGAGAAGCTTTTGAAGCCCCGTAAAAGTTCCTCCCTGGTGAGATCACTGGATAAAATACTTTGGTCTAAAAAATCCAACTTAAAATCAAGGGAATTAATAGCATAATCTAAAAAGGAAGGATCTATCACTTTGGTATTAAAAAGATGTTGATAAAAATAAAAAGCTTTATCTAACATTCTCACAGTATTAGTTTCACCCTCCAGATTTAAAATTGCGTCCCTCCTCCCCATTACCTTTTTGAAGAAGAAACGGGAACATTTTTCTCCTTCCTCCAGATGCTGTACATGGGAGTTAAAAATTATTTGTTTTCCTTTCTCATCCAGGGTACTTTTTATTTCAGACTTCAAATTTGCAATATCATCATCTACATCAACTCCAACATCTTTTAGTTTAAAAAGTACCTGTAATCTCATATTTAAAACATAGAACCACTGCTTTTTCTGTTTAGCTTTATTTTTTCCTTCCTTAATAAAGAAAAATTTAATTTTAGGTTTTATCCTCTCCCACCACCCTAGCATAGAGGCTCTGGGGTCTCTTTTGGATTGCCAGTGTTGGTACACGTGTACAAACCTTTCCTGAATCTCAGGGTCTTCTAGGAGAGTTGTATTTAATCTCCATGATCCCTTTGAGATTTTTTGTTCCCCCTCCAGCTCCAGCTCCACAGATAAAACCTTATGATCTGAAAATAAATTAGATAAAAGAGAGCATTTATGGGCCTTAAAACCAATTGAAGCAAATATAAAATCAATCCTAGAAGAAACTCTACCATTGGACCATGTAACCCCCGGGTCCGCCGGCATGAGCACCTTCCAACAATCTTGCAACTTAAAATCATCAATCAGACTTTTTAATAGATAGGTGGTACGGTCCTTACGGTTCACATCACCACCCTGTCGACATTCCCCCTCCCGCGTGCAATTGAAGTCTCCTCCAACCAACAGGGGGGTTGACCCAACACAAAATAAAGGCAAGATATCAAATAATTCAGCTCTCTCTTGCTTTCCAGGAGGGGCATATACATTCAATATACGCAAAGGAAGTCCTTTGAAATTAAGATGGACTAAGATAGCTCTACCCGGCATAATCTCAGTCACGGACTGAATGATGATAGAATGTCCACGGCAGAGGAGTCCAATTCCGGCAGCTCGGCAGTCATTGGCACCAGACCACACAGAAGTGCCCAGTGTCCAATCTTCTTTTATGTCCTTGTAATTTAGACTGCACTGTATGCCACATTCTTGTAAGAAAAATAGATCAAAGTCAAGTGTCTCTAAATAAGAGAATAAAGCAGCCCTGCGTATAGGGCTCTTTAGGGACCTCACATTTAGTGAGGCAATCTTTATAGGAGCAGACATTTAAGAGGAATCAGAGCTTAGTGTAGGAAAAAAACCGATTTCCGGCCTCTCCTCCATCTCTCCAGGGGTCAGGATTTGTTGAATGTTACTTGGATCTGAGGCAGGAAGAAAGGCGACATCCTCTCTTGGCTCCTCCCCAGTACTTCGACATCCAAATTTCCTCTGAACCTTAGGCTGTTTCACCTCATCTCTCTGTCTTTTCAGATGCTGTGTGGAGTCCATATCCTCTGGTTCATTTACACCTGCTGTCATCATGGAGGTCTGGTCTGCTGTCGTCATGGAGGTCTGGTCTATGATGTCATCCCTCTGGTCATCCTCTGCTCTCGATCTGGTCAAGGAGTTACTGCGACTCCTGGTACATGGCTTACGACCCGATGAGGTCTTATCAGGATCTTTTTTATTTCGCGCCCTAGAGGTTCCCCTCCGGTTTTCCACACTGACTGATCGTTTAGGATTTGTACCCTGCTTGCCTTTACCCGAGCTTCCCGATAACGGTAGGGTGAAACTGGGATTTTCCTTTTCCATCGGGGTACTAAAGGACTCCTCGGCTCCGCACAATGCCGGGGGTGCATTCATGCTGAACGAGGGCCTTATCTCCTTTTGACTCTGGGCGACTGTGACATCTAGAGCCACTACATCGATCAATTCTATATTTAGGGAATCCCCAGGAGGATTTAAGGAGCCCCTACGACCATCCCTCCGAGAATCCACCGGCAAATTTTCCGGCGGGACTACAGAAGGGCCTGGTCCGGGCCCGTCAGCGTGCGCCAACCCAGGTCCAGGGGCAGGTATCGCCATACTCCCTTCGGTGACATTTTTGATAGTCAGTTGGCCTGACTTAGACGGACCATCAGCTCTTGTCCTTTTGCTCGGACAATTTCTGAAGGCGTGACCGGCCTTCCCACAGAGATTGCATACGATATCAGAGTCACACATGGCGGAGGTGTGCCCACTCTTACCGCATTTATTACAGAGGACTACATGAGCGTTTGCGCAACTTTCTCGAGTATGCCCATATTCTTGGCAATTTCGGCAGCGCAAGGGCATTCCTGGGTAGCGTAGGAAGCCCCTGACACTACCAATTGCGAAATTGGCAGGCGGATGGCATAAGCCCCCAATGTTCCCACGTTCCGTATGGAATTTCACAAGATATTTCCTCTTCCCATTCCAGAAGCGTTGGGAGTTGAGGATCTCATGTGAGAAGCGCACTGACTTGCAGTAACGCCTCAAAAAGGTTTCGATATCGCCCTCGGAGACAAATGGACTGTACATGAAGAGCACCAATGGTACTTCTTCTTCGCCATACAGAAAGTCGAACCTTAGTCCATTCAGAATGTTACTGTCCTTGTCCGCAACCAACAATGCTGCATGGATGTTATCACAGCATGATTTGGCCGTAAACGAGATGGTATATCGGCCACGGAACTCCTGGTCGTACAGACACAGGATTTTATTTCTCTCTAGGAGGAAGAACCCGAAAAGAACCTCATTCACAATATAGTGCAGGTTCTTTTCATGACGCTGGCATTCATCCACCTCGATTCTAATGGATTGTCGCAGAGGAGTCTCCCCCACCGCAAATCCAAAAGAGAATGGCATTTTCGGCCCTCAGGGACTAAGCCCCTTCCCTATAGTAACAAGGGGCAGAATCCCACCAAAGGCAAGACCCGTCCCAAGACCGAGAAGGGGGTACCCCAAGAACGTACTCTGCCCACTAAGCGATTTAACGCTCAGCAAAAGGAACGCCCTTATTATTCAGGTCGCCCTGAAAACAAGACGCGATCACTCCTCGTTGTCTGGGGGCTAAGCCGGACGCCTATAGCAGCAAGGGGGTGAAGTCCCCACCGTTAAGTGAGGACGATCCCCCAAGGCCGACGAACCGGGTACCCCAGACACCTTAGACCAGACCAAGTACAGCAACAATTAAGCCACTGCACTTGATCTTAGCCAAAAGGCCGAGAAGCGATGGCCTGAAATGGTTGGCCATTTCAGACGCACCCAGGCCTACAACCGACACCCATTGTGGAGACCTAGCCAAAGATTGCCGCAAGGAAGACATTTTCAGAAACTCTGGATGCATTCTCAATGACAGTTCGGGTGTGCTTGGGTTTTGGTCGGTTGTTTGGCTGTGTGTGTCTGTGTGTGCTCGTTGAAGCTGCGCCCAACGCGTTTTGAATCTGCATAACTCTGCCCACTTTGACACACCCACCATCCCCATTGTGACTGCAGGTGAAGGTTCCGTGCTAAGATTCTATCGACTGCAGGCAGCGCACCTGGTTGGTCAAAAGCATTAGAATACTCCTCACACAGGTGTATCTACAAGACACAAGACTAGCAGATTCGAGATCAGCACAGACACCAGTTTTCCTTTTTTTCAAATACCTATCATACACCGCATTTCAAAGTCGGTGGTCCACAAGAGGTAAACAATGTCTTCCAAAAGAATTCATGATCGGTGGTCACAAATGTGGTATGTATGGCAGAACTACTCATTGGATGCTTCAATTTAAATACCAAGTGCTGACAGCAGGCAGGGGCCTAATTCTGTAGATGGCACAGTATATTTGCTACACTGTAAGAAAGGCCTAATTCAGGCCTACATCTTAACACACCTGTTGCAGCAACCAGGAAAGACTGAAAATTGATTGCCTGATTGATTGATTGCCTATTGAATGCAATGCAATGCTTGACATACATACATACATACATACATACATACATACATACATACAGAGGTGAAAGCAAGGCACACAAAATGTTGCAATTAGGCAAGTGAAATCGAGCAGCATGCTACATTTGGCAGCCAGCGGCATGTGAAATGTGCTTCCTTAACAACCCTGAAATTAATTCCCATCTAGGGTTCCAAGACAACTTGCTGTGCTGATTAATTTCCATTCAATCTGTTTTTAGAAACCGGATCAGAGAAGGAGTGCACTGTTCCCGGAGAGACTGCAATAGCGGGTCAATGCGTGGAGTGGACTGAGCAAGCTCCATTTCCAGCTCCCTGTTCCAAAAAGCCATTTAATATATGGTCCCCACATGGGGGACGTATCAGATATTAAACTGATAAGAACAGATACTACACTTGATCTTAGCCATAGGAGGCCGAGAAGCGATGGCCTGAAATGGTTGGCCATTTCAGACGCACCCAGGCCTACAACCGACACCCATTGTGGAGACCGAGCCAAAGATTGCCGCAAGGAAGACATTTTCAGAAACTCTGGATGCATTCTCAATGACAGTTCGGGTGTGCTTGGGTTTTGGTCGGTTGTTTGGCTGTGTGTGTCTGTGTGTGCTCGTTGAAGCTGCGCCCAACGCGTTTTGAATCTGCATAACTCTGCCCACTTTGACACACCCACCATCCCCATTGTGACTGCAGGTGAAGGTTCCGTGCTAAGATTCTATCGACTGCAGGCAGCGCACCTGGTTGGTCAAAAGCATTAGAATACTCCTCACACAGGTGTATCTACAAGACACAAGACTAGCAGATTCGAGATCAGCACAGACACCAGTTTTCCTTTTTTTCAAATACCTATCATACACCGCATTTCAAAGTCGGTGGTCCACAAGAGGTAAACAATGTCTTCCAAAAGAATTCATGATCGGTGGTCACAAATGTGGTATGTATGGCAGAACTACTCATTGGATGCTTCAATTTAAATACCAAGTGCTGACAGCAGGCAGGGGCCTAATTCTGTAGATGGCACAGTATATTTGCTACACTGTAAGAAAGGCCTAATTCAGGCCTACATCTTAACACACCTGTTGCAGCAACCAGGAAAGACTGAAAATTGATTGCCTGATTGATTGATTGCCTATTGAATGCAATGCAATGCTTGACATACATACATACATACATACATACATACAGAGGTGAAAGCAAGGCACACAAAATGTTGCAATTAGGCAAGTGAAATCGAGCAGCATGCTACATTTGGCAGCCAGCGGCATGTGAAATGTGCTTCCTTAACAACCCTGAAATTAATTCCCATCTAGGGTTCCAAGACAACTTGCTGTGCTGATTAATTTCCATTCAATCTGTTTTTAGAAACCGGATCAGAGAAGGAGTGCACTGTTCCCGGAGAGACTGCAATAGCGGGTCAATGCGTGGAGTGGACTGAGCAAGCTCCATTTCCAGCTCCCTGTTCCAAAAAGCCATTTAATATATGGTCCCCACATGGGGGACGTATCAGATATTAAACTGATAAGAACAGATTTTTTTTAACTTGGAAGTACCCACATTTAGGTACACCCGTTTATTAAGGTTTTAAAAGCAATTACAGAAAAAAAAGACGTATGTATACAGTGTATCACATATTTAAAGCATTAATAACATATCAATCAGAATTTTTTTTTTTTTTTTTTTCAATGTTACATGCAGTAAAGACAAGTAATATACAAGCATCGGCCAATAATTCGCATTTATGGTAGCGTTCAAATTATGGTATTCCACTCTTCTACCATCCATTGCTTTGACAATAAAAGATTCTTTTTCTTGTCCAATAAAAAATAAATATACATCTCACTAAAAGCCAATGATAAAACGTCTTTCACAGATAAAACATCATGTTTAAAAAGAAGGATGTTCCTGGCCTTCCATAGAGCTTCTTTGATGGTGCTGATTGTCTTCCATGCGATGATCCTCTTAGTTGCGTTGGGGCATTCCATGCATCCAAACAAAACAGTCTCAAAACTTAAGTCTTTCAAATCAGTTATTTTCTGGAGTAAAGGGAAAAATTTTGTCCATATTTGTCTTGTGAATTGACAAGTCCAAAGAATGTGCAGCACTGTTTCTTCCCTTTGGCAGTCCTCTCTTGGGCACTTGGCGGATCTCACGAGTCCTCTTCGGTGCTGGAATGCCCGGCATGGAAGACAATCATGCACACAGCTCCAGGCCAGGTCCTTCTGGGAATTAAAAAGATACGAGGCATTAACATTTTTCCAAATCTCTAAACACTTAGGATCATTAAAGTTTTCAATCTGCGTCACTTGTTCTTTTCCTTTGAGGCCCTTTAGGATCTTTTTGCTATCCCCTAGGGCCTCTGTGTTTATGCCCTTTAGGTCATATGTGTTAACAATGGTACCTAAGATTTTATAGTTTTCGGGTGTGTTAAAAGCATATGGGGAATTTAAAACTGTTTCAAACCACCCAAGGCGTCTCATAAAAAAACCAATGTTAAAACGTATAAAATATGACCAGTAAGTATTTTTAAAAAGGGAATTAAAACACAGGACAAAGAAACGGATTAAAACAAAAGCTCTAAAATCTGGGAAGTCTTTGCCACCATTACCTTTGGATTTTACCACCAGCTCTCTCTTTAGTTTTTCCATCTTGGAACTCCAATAAAAGGTAAAACAAGCTTTAATTATTTTGTTAAAAATGCCGTTTGGAGGGGGGAAGACCAGGCTTAAATATAATAAAAGCGGCAATATGACCATTTTAATAATTAAAATTTTCCCCTCCATAGTCATTTTCCTCAAATTCCACATACACAGCTTTTGGTTTACCTTCTGAGCCACCATATTCCAGCTTTCAGTGCCTTTATTTTCTTCATTAAAAATAACACCTAAAACTTGAACAGAGTCCCTCTCAGGAACTTGGATATCTGTTAAAACCACCTTGCCAACCTTAAAAATAGAACTTTTATTAAAATTTAATTTAAAACCAGACCCACAGCAGAAAAACTCCACCTGCCTTAAGGCTTTTTGTATGGAAGGAGAATCCCTGCATATTATGGCTACATCATCCATATACCCTGTGACTTTAGCCTCCAGACCCCCTCCACCAGGCAGTGGGATTCCCCGGATTTGTTTATCCCTCCTCAGGGCACATAGCAGGGGTTCAAGAGCACAAATAAATAAAAGTGGGGACAGGGGACAACCCTGCTTAACCCCAGATTTTAAAACAACGTCTTTAGTTTTAAAACCATTTATCACAATTTTGCTTGTGCAATCTTTATAAAATGCCTTAAGTGACTCTAAAAACCCTTCTGGTATACCCATTTTATTTAAAACATTAAAAAGGAACTCGTGAGATACTCTATCAAAAGCTTTCTCGAAATCAAGGGATAAGACCGCCATTCCACCTCCCCTTGATTTAGTGTCATCAATTATGTCTTTAATTAAATTTAGGTTTTCCCATATGCTTCTCTCTGGTATACCACAGACCTGGTTAGGATGTATTATGTTTCCCACCACTTTTTTGAGTCTGTTTGCACAAATTTTGGCCATTATTTTATAGTCACAGTTTAAAAGGGTTATTGGTCTCCAATTCTTTATGTCTGTTTTGTCCCCTTTTTTATATATAAGGGAAACCTCACCCTTTTTCCAAGAGGTGGGGAGAGTTTTTGTATTAAAAACCTCACTTAAAATATTTAAAAGATCTTCTTGTAAAAGCTCATAAAAACTGGAATAAAATTCTATGGGGATACCGTCTGGCCCGGGGACTTTTCCTGGTTTAAAACTTTTCACTGTTTCAGCCACCTCTTCCTTGCTCAGGTCCTGTAACAAAAAGTTTTGTGACACTGGGTCTAAAATAGTTGTGATTTCTTCCATAGAGCTTTCCATAAAACTATTGTCTATAACTTTTTTATTAAAAAGGTCAGCATAAAATAGGTGGACTTTTTTTAAAATTCCCTCTATTTCATTTTCTCCCTCCAAAGAATTAATAAATACCCTTTTTCCGACCATATTTTTAAAGAAATAACGGGAACAAGTTTCATTCTCTTCTATATGCTTGACTTTTGAGTGAAAGATTAATTGCTTCCCTCTTTGTTCCAAGCATCTTGATATTTCAATTTTGAGATTACAAATATCTTTATCCACATCAATGTCATGCTCACGTAGTTTGTAGAGGGTTTGCAGTCGGGTATTTAGGAGGTTGTAAATCTCTCTCTTTTCTTTAGCTTTTTGTACTCCAACTTTAATAAAGAAATCTTTAATATTTTTCTTCATTTTTTCCCACCACCTACTAATAGGGGTACGGGGATCTCTAGTTTGTTTGCAATTTGTATAAAATTCCGTAAAACTGGTTAAAATTTCTGGATCATCTAAGAGAGAGACATTTAGTTTCCAGGCACCTTTACCTTTTTTCTTAAAATCATCATAATTAACATTAAAAAGTAAAAGTTTATGGTCTGAAAAGACATTGGTTAAAAGCTCACATTTAAAAGGCAGTATGGAATTAGAACAAAAAATAAAATCAATTCTGGAGCTACAGTTCACATTGCTCCAGGTTACCCACTCTTCAGCAGGGAGATTCATATTGCATTCCTTAAAACAATCGATAAGTTTAAAATCATGCACAACGTTTCTGAGCATAAAAGAGGTTTTATCGTAGTTTCTGCTTACCGCATTGGAGAATCTTTTCTCCCCACCCATAATACAATTAAAATCACCTGCTAAAATAAGAGGATCAGAATCATTAATAAAAAGGGGTAACATTTCTAACATTTTTGCTCTTTCATTTTTCTCAGTAGATCCATAAAAATTTAAAAACTGCCATTTAAAACCATTAATAAAAGCTTTAACCAATAAAATCCTGCCTGGTAAAACCTCTTGAACTGAGTCAATAAAAACATTACCTTTAAAAAGAATGGCGACCCCTGCTGACCTGGATTCATTTGATCCTGACCACACTGAGGGTCCATGTGTCCAATCTGTTTTATACTTGTTATAATTTAAAGAGTGTGGAATATTGCATTCCTGTAAGAAGATAACTGATGCCGACAAAGTGTACAAAAAGTCAAAGAGCGCCAACCTCCTGGGTTTTGTTTTAATCCCTCTAGCGTTGAGGGATATTCCAGAGATCCCCGCCATAAGAGAAAATAAGATGTACGAAATTCAAAAACTCTTACCTCAGCTGGCTTATATGTCCTCATCGGAGGGTTCGGTCTTGTCGGCGACGGTCATGAGGGAAGAGATCTCGGAGGACTCTCCATCAGACAGGGCTTCGGATGGCATTACACTTTCCGGGACGAGCTCACTCTCCATAAATAAGACCTTACTTGTCAGGTAGGCCGACCCCCATCCCTGCTCCTGATCTCCCACCGGCCCCCCCTCCAGGGGACCAATCGGAGGGGTCAGATCGAGCTCGGGTGCCGGCTGTCCTCTGACCGGAGTTACAGGAATGGCTGAGGTAGCCACCCCAGACCCCCTCTCCATCTCTGAAGAGGGTGGGGTTGCCCGCTCCTCCATGGGCATCTCTTCGGGTTTCCCACCTCCATCAGGGGGTTCCTGTGGGGGTACTTCCCTTGATGCACCACCTGTTTTCTCCTGGACTTTCCGCCTTTTTGAGTCCGATTTTCCGCGCCCTAGAGCCGTCCCGGAAGATCGCAGAGACAAGGGTTGGCTTTTTGCAGAAGCAGCTGTACCCTCTGCGGGGTCCTCTTTCTGCTGCCTGCTCTCCTTCTGCCGTTCCCTCCTGCGTCTCGCTTTCTCGTTTCTCACTTCAGTGTAGCCATCCTTACCTGTACCAGGTACCTCATTCGACTCGTCCATCGACTCCTCCTCATCCTCCTTTGTCTCGGGGACAGCAGAACCAGCCGAGGGTTGGCAGGGGGCCGGAGGCTGTTCCTTCTCGGGTTGTGCTCCTTTTGTGTTTTTCCTGTTAGGACAAAATGAAAAAGAATGATCTTTTGCAAGACAATTTGTACACATATTTTCTGTCTGGCATTGCTCGGTTTTATGTTCCTGGCTCCCACATTTTGCACAGGTCGGGTCACAATTTGAATGCCCATATAGTTTACATTTTCTACAGAAGGACGGCATGCCATTAAAATAGAGGTCGCCATTCGTTTTGCCAATTTTAAAACGAGCTGGTGGTAAATCTACTCCTCCAGGTTTTGAGGCATTTTTGACACAGGTTACAACATATCTCCATTTGGAGGTCCAAATGCCGCATTCATTCAAAATCTTCCCCAAACAATTGACTTTTTTGAAGAAACCCAACAGGTATCTTCCGATTTCGCTTTCTTGCATATGGGGTGAATAAATTTTAACAATCAAGAGCCTGGTCTCTTCTAAATCATGAATAGCAAATTTAACCCCTTTAAGTTCAGGGTTTTTCTGGATAATCACATCAGGGGAGATGACCTGGTTACAAACATGCTGATGGATACCTTCTCCGGTAAAAGTCACATCATAGATACCACGTCTTGGATAGTCCTGGATGGCCAGGATTTCGTGTTTCCGGACTGAAAGAGCCTTCTCCAGGACATTGCCAACCACGAATTTTAGTCCACGGCCATCTCCTCCACCTTTCTCAAAATAAATCCTAACCGTATGCTTTAGAAGAGCATAGGTTGGAACATCACCAGGATCTGGGTCCATGGCTATAAGGAAAAAAAAAAAACGGGGGTGTTCCGCAACAAACGGGGGTGTTCCGCAACAAGGAAAGGGCACCAAGTAATCCAAAGACTACCTGGCTAGGGCGATCGCAACTCGTTGCCTAGGGACTAAGCCCACCTCCCTATAGCAACAAGGGATTGGATCCCACTACAAGAGTGGGACCCGCACCCAAGGCCGAGAGGCGGGGTACCCCAGGCACCTAAAGGACTTCGACCAAATGCAAGAAAATCCTACACTTGATCTTAGCCAAAAGGCCGAGAAGCGATGGCCTGAAATGGTTGGCCATTTCAGACGCACCCAGGCCTACAACCGACACCCATTGTGGAGACCTAGCCAAAGATTGCCGCAAGGAAGACATTTTCAGAAACTCTGGATGCATTCTCAATGACAGTTCGGGTGTGCTTGGGTTTTGGTCGGTTGTTTGGCTGTGTGTGTCTGTGTGTGCTCGTTGAAGCTGCGCCCAACGCGTTTTGAATCTGCATAACTCTGCCCACTTTGACACACCCACCATCCCCATTGTGACTGCAGGTGAAGGTTCCGTGCTAAGATTCTATCGACTGCAGGCAGCGCACCTGGTTGGTCAAAAGCATTAGAATACTCCTCACACAGGTGTATCTACAAGACACAAGACTAGCAGATTCGAGATCAGCACAGACACCAGTTTTCCTTTTTTTCAAATACCTATCATACACCGCATTTCAAAGTCGGTGGTCCACAAGAGGTAAACAATGTCTTCCAAAAGAATTCATGATCGGTGGTCACAAATGTGGTATGTATGGCAGAACTACTCATTGGATGCTTCAATTTAAATACCAAGTGCTGACAGCAGGCAGGGGCCTAATTCTGTAGATGGCACAGTATATTTGCTACACTGTAAGAAAGGCCTAATTCAGGCCTACATCTTAACACACCTGTTGCAGCAACCAGGAAAGACTGAAAATTGATTGCCTGATTGATTGATTGCCTATTGAATGCAATGCAATGCTTGACATACATACATACATACATACATACATACATACAGAGGTGAAAGCAAGGCACACAAAATGTTGCAATTAGGCAAGTGAAATCGAGCAGCATGCTACATTTGGCAGCCAGCGGCATGTGAAATGTGCTTCCTTAACAACCCTGAAATTAATTCCCATCTAGGGTTCCAAGACAACTTGCTGTGCTGATTAATTTCCATTCAATCTGTTTTTAGAAACCGGATCAGAGAAGGAGTGCACTGTTCCCGGAGAGACTGCAATAGCGGGTCAATGCGTGGAGTGGACTGAGCAAGCTCCATTTCCAGCTCCCTGTTCCAAAAAGCCATTTAATATATGGTCCCCACATGGGGGACGTATCAGATATTAAACTGATAAGAACAGATTTTTTTTTTTTTTTTTAAAACCATTCAGGTTGTTTTATAAACGACAGTATGTAAGTCTTCCGAAAAACTCATTGTTGTTGCTTAAATATAACTCATCATCATGGTTATTCTTTATTTTTTTAACTCAAGAATATTTCCAAAAACAGGGATAGAAATAACATGTATGATAAACAATGAACACACTAGGGTTCTGGAGTTACTGGTACTTCACCAGATAATGCCATTTCATGACCTTCCAGATGCCTTCAGCGTCCAATCCTTCACCACCTCTACTCTTGTCCCATTTGTACATCACATATAGTCTAGATAGTATTAACCTTATACAATCATTTACAGGGATCATTTTTCTCTTGAATAATCCCAAATTTCTCACATCCCATAAGCTTTCCATTACACATACCATTATCAGCCATAAAATTCTTTCATTCATCTTACCACATGCCCCCATTCCAAACATTGCTACCCTCCAATTAATGTAATTTACACCTGCTAGTTCTTTACAAAGACCACCCACACCTTTCCACACACTATACGCATAATCACAGTCCCACATCACATGTCTCACAGTTTCACTCGCACCGCACCCATCTCTCGGACATACATTCGTTCTAATCAGATCCCTTCTTTTTTGCACCTCTCTTACAGGCAGTATATCATGCATGGCCATCCATACTACATCCTTCTGTTTATTTGACATTCCACTTGTACCCAACTTTTCCCATGTATCCGTTACCTCATTGAACCTCAAATCGTTGATGTTACATTCAATCTCATTTGCTCTCATTTTCTTCCTTACTTCTTTTGGTTTCTTAAACTCATTCATAGTCACAGCCAACAGATCATTCTTCCTAATAAACCTCTCAATCACATCATACCACACAGGACACTTAAATGCGACAGGCACGCTTCCATCTCTTTTCACCCAACATAACCCATACAACATCCATCCAGCCATATATCGTACCATATACGCCCCTTTGTTTCTTTTCCCCATTAAGACTACCACTGTTTTAATATAATTGAGGCTCAAAAAAATTTCAATGTCTGGGAAATCCATACCACCATTCTCACATGTTTTATATAGGTGTTCTCTTTTTAATTTTTCCATTTTACTTCCCCAAAAGAATGTAAATATTAATTTTTGTACTCTTTTTATTTTTTTGTATGGAGATGGAAAAACTCCAGCCACATACAGCAAAATGGGCAGTATCACTGCCTTAATTATGAGTACCTTCCCATTCAATGTCAGGTCACGCATACGCCAAAAATTCAACTTTTTCTCTATTCGTGAACCACACTCATCCCAGCTTTCTATACCCCTTAGATCCTCATTAAACCATACACCCAGCACTTTTATTGGTCCTTCCATACATGTCACACCATCCATCCTAATTCTGCTATCGCCAAAACATTTAAAACAACATTTATCCCAATTTACCCTAAAAGCAGACGCACCACAGAAAAAATCCAATAATAATTTCACTCTACTCATTGACGCAATACTTTCACTCACAATCACCACATCATCCATATATCCCAGTACTTTAGCATTCATTCCATTACTTCCAGGTATTAACATTCCTCTTATGAGTTTCTCTCTTCTAATCAAACATAGCAGTGGTTCAATGACACTAATAAACAGTACAGGGGACATAGGGCACCCTTGTCTGACTCCTGATCTGATCAGGAATTTATCACTCAACCATCCATTCACTAAAATTTCACTCGACACCTTCTCATACAGACATCTCACACCATCTAAGAATTTTTTGGGGAAACCCATTTTTTTCAGCACTTCGAACATAAACACATGCGACACTCTATCGAAAGCTTTCTCAAAATCCAAAGCCAACACCATACACTTCTGCTTCCTATCTTTGCAGTCACCCAGTATATCTCTCAACAACATCAAGTTATCATTTATACATCTCCCAGGCACAGCACATACTTGGTCATCTTCCACAACTTTACCAATTACTTCACGCATACGATTCGCTAGTATTTTACTATACACTTTATAGTCCGAATTTAGCAGTGTAATTGGCCTCCAATTCCCCAATTTTTTCTTTTCCCCTTTTTTATAGATGAGCACAACCACACCTTCCTTCATTGATTCACACAATTCTCCATTCTCCCACATATACTTGCATACTTCAGTCAGATCCGCACCCATGCACTCCCACGCTTTCACATACAATTCTATTGGTAATCCATCTTTTCCTGGTGTTTTATTTTTCTGAGCACTAAACACCACCTTTTTTACCTCATCCAGAATCACATCATCACACAGATCCTCACATTCATCCTTATCTAATTTTCTCTCCATACTGCCTAACACCTCAATCATCAATCCAGAGTCAATCCATTTTTTGTCATATAGTCTGCCATAGAAACCCTTTACCTCCTTCATCACACCCTCTCCAGTTACACTCTTATCATTCTCGTCCAATAACTCATCCATGTCCGTTTTTTTACCATTCATTTTTTTGAAGAAATATCTGGTACATTTTTCATTTTTTTCCAGATGTTCTATTTTTGTCCTGTACATAATTTCTTTTCCCTTTCTCTCAATCAGACATTTTAGCTCATTTTTTGCTTCCACTAATAGGTCATTCACATCAATCCCAGACATACTGCATTTTCTCAGCCATTCAATCCGCATATTTAAATCTTTGAATTTATTTCTATACATGGCAGCTTTTTTATAGCCCCATTTTCTGAAGAATTTTTTTATTTCCTGCTTTACCCAATCCCACCATTCCAACACACATGCAAACCTATTTTTACAGTACCCCCATCTTTCATACTTCTTCTTAAAATCACTCATCACTCTTTCATCCTCCAGCAGCCTCACATTCAGCTTCCATACACCCCTGCCATGCACAAACCTCCCCTTCTCTTGGAACAGACCCCTCAAGTACTCGTGGTCTGAAAAGGGGACCGAACCTTGTTCAAACTTAAAACATTCAAAATTTTTGGAAAAAAACATCCTGTCAATTCTTGACTCAATCCCCCCTCTATCTGCCCTGTACGTAGGTGGAGGATTGTCTGAACTTACCATTGCGGCATCTAAAAAGGAAAAATCAGAAATTAAATGAGATAATTTTTTACCGGTTACATCACCGGTATCATCTGTGACACAATTAAAGTCACCAACAAAAATTGTAGGAATCTTTCCTGGCAAAAACAAAGATAATTTCTCTAACAGAGCAAGACGCTCTTCCTTTGCAGTAGGACTATATACATTGACCACTCTAACCCGCCACCCCCTATACCTAATTACAGCTATAATACACCGCCCCACCTCCACCACTGTATAACTGTCCATACAGTACTGCTTGTTCCCCAGCAGGATCCCCACACCATCATTTTTATTTACATGTGACCCAGACCATATGTGCTGTCCATGAGGCCAGTCCTGATCATTCGGAACTTCCGATAATCCGCACTCCTGCAGGCAGTAAATGTCGGCTCCCAGATTTTTCATATATTTCAGCACAGTAGACCTGCGTCCTTTAGATTTTATCTGCCTCACATTCAGGGATACGACATTAAGTGCAGCTTTGGCAGCCATATCAGCACTTTTTTATGTAAGTTTTTACATACCCACCACTTCTGTGTCAGCCTTGTCCTTCTGGAGGCAGGCAGGCGGACTGGTAACAGCTGGGAGAAGGAACCCCCTCTAAAAAAGCCATGTCAGGGGAGAAGCTGATGTCAGGGTACTCCCTGTCACTGATGGGACTTGCACTGTTCTCATCTGCATAATGGTATGCCAGGCGGGGCTTCTTCACAGCTTGGCCACTGGCTTCATGTGCTGGCCTCACTGCTGCTGTGAAGTCCCCCTGCTCCTTCACTTCACACTCACTGTCACTGCCATCCTCCTCCTCCTCCTCTGTCTGCATTGTGTCCCAGTGAGGTGTTTTATTCAGTGACACCTCCATGTCTCCCTCCCCGCAGGCAGAGAGATGTCCTGGGAGCTGGGAGCTGAGCTCCGTTTCTAGCTCCGCCCCCTTTGACACCTCCTGTGCAGTCACAGATTCCTCAGCCTCTGTAGCCACGCCCCCCGCTCTCCCCTCAGTGTCTGGAGCTCTGGGTGAGTCACACACAGCTGGCTGCTGATTACCTGAGGTAAGCTGATTACCTGCAGCTGCAGGGGAGATTTTTCTCTCAGTAATAATGCCATGAGGTCGGCGTTCCTGCAGAGCATTGCCACCAGAGAATGTAGGGCTGGCAGACGCTACCTGGGCATACAGCCTGGCTCCAGCAGCACTGTTTGCTCTACATTCCCTGTACATATGTCCTGCCTCCCCACAGCCATTACACACTATGGGGTTAGGGCAGTCTTTTGCATAATGTCCAGGCAAATTACATTTTCTGCAGAGCATTGCAGTGGGGCAGTTATCCACAATGTGTCCATATTCATTGCATCTCCTGCAGTAGAAGGGGGCTTCAGGGAAAAACAAATACCCACTATCCCTTCCAATAGAGAAGTTCAGAGGGGGATAATGGATCCCCCCAGGGCCCTGAGGGTCCACACCAAAACGGACAAAAAATTTATGCTTCCCTGTCCAGAGCCCAGACTCCATGCTGATGACTCTGTGGGCGTACTGGACATAGGAGCAGTGTCTTTTTAGGAATTTCACAATTTCCTCCAGGGGCACAAAAGGATTGTGCATGAAAACTACTAGGGGTATGTCCCCTCTAGAATAAAGGACAGTAAATGTCAGTCCTGTGAGTAGGGCATTATCAGCATGGTCTCTCAGTGCTCTGTATAAGTTCTGGCAGGCTCCAGCAGATGAGAAAATCAGTACATACCGTCCATCTTTCCTGAACTCTTGCAGGCAGACAATGTCCTCCTTCTTCACCTTCAGCGTGTCATAAAGGATCATATTTACCAAATATCCCAGCGAGAAATGCATCCTCTTCTCCTGCGCGACATCAATACGAAATCCATTACGGACCCGGGCGTCACCGGTCCCTGCGAAGCGGACTACCACTCCCATCTTCCTTAAGATCGCCTTCTCTTTCCTCCACTCCTTATAGAACAGCCTTATGGCCAGACCAAGACATTTTTTTTTTTTTTTTTTTAAAACCATTCAGGTTGTTTTATAAACAACAGTATGTAAGTCTTCCGAAAAACTCATTGTTGTTGCTTAAATATAACTCATCATCATGGTTATTCTTTATTTTTTTAACTCAAGAATATTTCCAAAAACAGGGATAGAAATAACATGTATGATAAAACATGAACACACTAGAGTTACTGGTACTTCACCAGATAATGCCATTTCATGACCTTCCAGATGCCTTCAGCGTCCAATCCTTCACCACCTCTACTCTTGTCCCATTTGTACATCACATATAGTCTAGATAGTATTAACCTTATACAATCATTTACAGGGATCATTTTTCTCTTGAATAATCCCAAATTTCTCACATCCCATAAGCTTTCCATTACACATACCATTATCAGCCATAAAATTCTTTCATTCATCTTACCACATGCCCCCATTCCAAACATTGCTACCCTCCAATTAATGTAATTTACACCTGCTAGTTCTTTACAAAGACCACCCACACCTTTCCACACACTATACGCATAATCACAGTCCCACATCACATGTCTCACAGTTTCACTCGCACCGCACCCATCTCTCGGACATACATTCGTTCTAATCAGATCCCTTCTTTTTTGCACCTCTCTTACAGGCAGTATATCATGCATGGCCATCCATACTACATCCTTCTGTTTATTTGACATTCCACTTGTACCCAACTTTTCCCATGTATCCGTTACCTCATTGAACCTCAAATCGTTGATGTTACATTCAATCTCATTTGCTCTCATTTTCTTCCTTACTTCTTTTGGTTTCTTAAACTCATTCATAGTCACAGCCAACAGATCATTCTTCCTAATAAACCTCTCAATCACATCATACCACACAGGACACTTAAATGCAACAGGCACGCTTCCATCTCTTTTCACCCAACATAACCCATACAACATCCATCCAGCCATATATCGTACCATATACGCCCCTTTGTTTCTTTTCCCCATTAAGACTACCACTGTTTTAATATAATTGAGGCTCAAAAAAATTTCAATGTCTGGGAAATCCATACCACCATTCTCACATGTTTTATATAGGTGTTCTCTTTTTAATTTTTCCATTTTACTTCCCCAAAAGAATGTAAATATTAATTTTTGTACTCTTTTTATTTTTTTGTATGGAGATGGAAAAACTCCAGCCACATACAGCAAAATGGGCAGTATCACTGCCTTAATTATGAGTACCTTCCCATTCAATGTCAGGTCACGCATACGCCAAAAATTCAACTTTTTCTCTATTCGTGAACCACACTCATCCCAGCTTTCTGTACCCCTTAGATCCTCATTAAACCATACACCCAGCACTTTTATTGGTCCTTCCATACATGTCACACCATCCATCCTAATTCTGCTATCGCCAAAACATTTAAAACAACATTTATCCCAATTTACCCTAAAAGCAGACGCACCACAGAAAAAATCCAATAATAATTTCACTCTACTCATTGACGCAATACTTTCACTCACAATCACCACATCATCCATATATCCCAGTACTTTAGCATTCATTCCTTTACTTCCAAGTATTAACATTCCTCTTATGAGTTTCTCTCTTCTAATCAAACATAGCAGTGGTTCAATGACACTAATAAACAGTACAGGGGACATAGGGCACCCTTGTCTGACTCCTGATCTGATCAGGAATTTATCACTCAACCATCCATTCACTAAAATTTCACTCGACACCTTCTCATACAGACATCTCACACCATCTAAGAATTTTTTGGGGAAACCCATTTTTTTCAGCACTTCGAACATAAACACATGCGACACTCTATCGAAAGCTTTCTCAAAATCCAAAGCCAACACCATACACTTCTGCTTCCTATCTTTGCAGTCACCCAGTATATCTCTCAACAACATCAGGTTATCATTTATACATCTCCCAGGCACAGCACATACTTGGTCATCTTCCACAACTTTACCAATTACTTCACGCATACGATTCGCTAGTATTTTACTATACACTTTATAGTCCGAATTTAGCAGTGTAATTGGCCTCCAATTCCCCAACTTTTTCTTTTCCCCTTTTTTATAGATGAGCACAACCACACCTTCCTTCATTGATTCACACAATTCTCCATTCTCCCACATATACTTGCATACTTCAGTCAGATCCGCACCCATGCACTCCCACGCTTTCACATACAATTCTATTGGTAATCCATCTTTTCCTGGTGTTTTATTTTTCTGAGCACTAAACACCACCTTTTTTACCTCATCCAGAATCACATCATCACACAGATCCTCACATTCATCCTTATCTAATTTTCTCTCCATACTGCCTAACACCTCAATCATCAATCCAGAGTCAATCCATTTTTTTTCATATAGTCTGCCATAGAAACCCTTTACCTCCTTCATCACACCCTCTCCAGTTACACTCTTATCATTCTCGTCCAATAACTCATCCATGTCCGTTTTTTTACCATTCATTTTTTTGAAGAAATATCTGGTACATTTTTCATTTTTTTCCAGATGTTCTATTTTTGTCCTGTACATAATTTCTTTTCCCTTTCTCTCAATCAGACATTTTAGCTCATTTTTTGCTTCCACTAATAGGTCATTCACATCAATCCCAGACATACTGCATTTTCTCAGCCATTCAATCCGCATATTTAAATCTTTGAATTTATTTCTATACATGGCAGCTTTTTTATAGCCCCATTTTCTGAAGAATTTTTTTATTTCCTGCTTTACCCAATCCCACCATTCCAACACACATGCAAACCTATTTTTACAGTACCCCCATCTTTCATACTTCTTCTTAAAATCACTCATCACTCTTTCATCCTCCAGCAGCCTCACATTCAGCTTCCATACACCCCTGCCATGCACAAACCTCCCCTTCTCTTGGAACAGACCCCTCAAGTACTCGTGGTCTGAAAAGGGGACCGAACCTTGTTCAAACTTAAAACATTCAAAATTTTTGGAAAAAAACATCCTGTCAATTCTTGACTCAATCCCCCCTCTATCTGCCCTGTACGTAGGTGGAGGATTGTCTGAACTTACCATTGCGGCATCTAAAAAGGAAAAATCAGAAATTAAATGAGATAATTTTTTACCGGTTACATCACCGGTATCATCTGTGACACAATTAAAGTCACCAACAAAAATTGTAGGAATCTTTCCTGGCAAAAACAAAGATAATTTCTCTAACAGAGCAAGACGCTCTTCCTTTGCAGTAGGACTATATACATTGACCACTCTAACCCGCCACCCCCTATACCTAATTACAGCTATAATACACCGCCCCACCTCCACCACTGTATAACTGTCCATACAGTACTGCTTGTTCCCCAGCAGGATCCCCACACCATCATTTTTATTTACATGTGACCCAGACCATATGTGCTGTCCATGAGGCCAGTCCTGATCATTCGGAACTTCCGATAATCCGCACTCCTGCAGGCAGTAAATGTCGGCTCCCAGATTTTTCATATATTTCAGCACAGTAGACCTGCGTCCTTTAGATTTTATCTGCCTCACATTCAGGGATACGACATTAAGTGCAGCTTTGGCAGCCATATCAGCACTTTTTTATGTAAGTTTTTACATACCCACCACTTCTGTGTCAGCCTTGTCCTTCTGGAGGCAGGCAGGCGGACTGGTAACAGCTGGGAGAAGGAACCCCCTCTAAAAAAGCCATGTCAGGGGAGAAGCTGATGTCAGGGTACTCCCTGTCACTGATGGGACTTGCACTGTTCTCATCTGCATAATGGTATGCCAGGCGGGGCTTCTTCACAGCTTGGCCACTGGCTTCATGTGCTGGCCTCACTGCTGCTGTGAAGTCCCCCTGCTCCTTCACTTCACACTCACTGTCACTGCCATCCTCCTCCTCCTCCTCTGTCTGCATTGTGTCCCAGTGAGGTGTTTTATTCAGTGACACCTCCATGTCTCCCTCCCCGCAGGCAGAGAGATGTCCTGGGAGCTGGGAGCTGAGCTCCGTTTCTAGCTCCGCCCCCTTTGACACCTCCTGTGCAGTCACAGATTCCTCAGCCTCTGTAGCCACGCCCCCCGCTCTCCCCTCAGTGTCTGGAGCTCTGGGTGAGTCACACACAGCTGGCTGCTGATTACCTGAGGTAAGCTGATTACCTGCAGCTGCGGGGGAGATTTTTCTCTCAGTAATAATGCCATGAGGTCGGCGTTCCTGCAGAGCATTGCCACCAGAGAATGTAGGGCTGGCAGACGCTACCTGGGCATACAGCCTGGCTCCAGCAGCACTGTTTGCTCTACATTCCCTGTACATATGTCCTGCCTCCCCACAGCCATTACACACTATGGGGTTAGGGCAGTCTTTTGCATAATGTCCAGGCAAATTACATTTTCTGCAGAGCATTGCAGTGGGGCAGTTATCCACAATGTGTCCATATTCATTGCATCTCCTGCAGTAGAAGGGGGCTTCAGGGAAAAACAAATACCCACTATCCCTTCCAATAGAGAAGTTCAGAGGGGGATAATGGATCCCCCCAGGGCCCTGAGGGTCCACACCAAAACGGACAAAAAATTTATGCTTCCCTGTCCAGAGCCCAGACTCCATGCTGATGACTCTGTGGGCGTACTGGACATAGGAGCAGTGTCTTTTCAGAAATTTCACAATTTCCTCCAGGGGCACAAAAGGATTGTGCATGAAAACTACTAGGGGTATGTCCCCTCTAGAATAAAGGACAGTAAATGTCAGTCCTGTGAGTAGGGCATTCTCAGCATGGTCTCTCAGTGCTCTGTATAAGTTCTGGCAGGCTCCAGCAGATGAGAAAATCAGTACATACCGTCCATCTTTCCTGAACTCTTGCAGGCAGACAATGTCCTCCTTCTTCACCTTCAGCGTGTCATAAAGGATCATATTTACCAAATATCCCAGCGAGAAATGCATCCTCTTCTCCTGCGCGACATCAATACGAAATCCATTACGGACCCGGGCGTCACCGGTCCCTGCGAAGCGGACTACCACTCCCATCTTCCTTAAGATCGCCTTCTCTTTCCTCCACTCCTTACAGAACAGCCTTATGGCCAGACCAAGACATACTGCACTTGATCTTAGCCAAAAGGCCGAGAAGCGATGGCCTGAAATGGTTGGCCATTTCAGACGCACCCAGGCCTACAACCGACACCCATTGTGGAGACCGAGCCAAAGATTGCCGCAAGGAAGACATTTTCAGAAACTCTGGATGCATTCTCAATGACAGTTCGGGTGTGGGTGGGTTTTGGTCGGTTGTTTGGCTGTGTGTGTCTGTGTGTGCTCGTTGAAGCTGCGCCCAACGCGTTTTGAATCTGCATAACTCTGCCCACTTTGACACACCCACCATCCCCATTGTGACTGCAGGTGAAGGTTCCGTGCTAAGATTCTATCGACTGCAGGCAGCGCACCTGGTTGGTCAAAAGCATTAGAATACTCCTCACACAGGTGTATCTACAAGACACAAGACTAGCAGATTCGAGATCAGCACAGACACCAGTTTTCCTTTTTTTCAAATACCTATCATACACCGCATTTCAAAGTCGGTGGTCCACAAGAGGTATACAATGTCTTCCAAAAGAATTCATGATCGGTGGTCACAAATGTGGTATGTATGGCAGAACTACTCATTGGATGCTTCAATTTAAATACCAAGTGCTGACAGCAGGCAGGGGCCTAATTCTGTAGATGGCACAGTATATTTGCTACACTGTAAGAAAGGCCTAATTCAGGCCTACATCTTAACACACCTGTTGCAGCAACCAGGAAAGACTGAAAATTGATTGCCTGATTGATTGATTGCCTATTGAATGCAATGCAATGCTTGACATACATACATACATACATACATACATACATACATACAGAGGTGAAAGCAAGGCACACAAAATGTTGCAATTAGGCAAGTGAAATCGAGCAGCATGCTACATTTGGCAGCCAGCGGCATGTGAAATGTGCTTCCTTAACAACCCTGAAATAAATTCCCATCTAGGGTTCCAAGACAACTTGCTGTGCTGATTAATTTCCATTCAATCTGTTTTTAGAAACCGGATCAGAGAAGGAGTGCACTGTTCCCGGAGAGACTGCAATAGCGGGTCAATGCGTGGAGTGGACTGAGCAAGCTCCATTTCCAGCTCCCTGTTCCAAAAAGCCATTTAATATATGGTCCCCACATGGGGGACGTATCAGATATTAAACTGATAAGAACAGATTTTTTTTTAACTTGGAAGTACCCACATTTAGGTACACCCGTTTATTAAGGTTTTAAAAGCAATTACAGAAAAAAAAAGACGTATGTATACAGTGTATCACATATTTAAAGCATTAATAACATATCAATCAGAATTTTTTTTTTTTTTTTTCAATGTTACATGCAGTAAAGACAAGTAATATACAAGCATCGGCCAATAATTCGCATTTATGGTAGCGTTCAAATTATGGTATTCCACTCTTCTACCATCCATTGCTTTGACAATAAAAGATTCTTTTTCTTGTCCAATAAAAAATAAATATACATCTCACTAAAAGCCAATGATAAAACGTCTTTCACAGATAAAACATCATGTTTAAAAAGAAGGATGTTCCTGGCCTTCCATAGAGCTTCTTTGATGGTGCTGATTGTCTTCCATGCGATGATCCTCTTAGTTGCGTTGGGGCATTCCATGCATCCAAACAAAACAGTCTCAAAACTTAAGTCTTTCAAATCAGTTATTTTCTGGAGTAAAGGGAAAAATTTTGTCCATATTTGTCTTGTGAATTGACAAGTCCAAAGAATGTGCAGCACTGTTTCTTCCCTTTGGCAGTCCTCTCTTGGGCACTTGGCGGATCTCACGAGTCCTCTTCGGTGCTGGAATGCCCGGCATGGAAGACAATCATGCACACAGCTCCAGGCCAGGTCCTTCTGGGAATTAAAAAGATACGAGGCATTAACATTTTTCCAAATCTCTAAACACTTAGGATCATTAAAGTTTTCAATCTGCGTCACTTGTTCTTTTCCTTTGAGGCCCTTTAGGATCTTTTTGCTATCCCCTAGGGCCTCTGTGTTTATGCCCTTTAGGTCATATGTGTTAACAATGGTACCTAAGATTTTATAGTTTTCGGGTGTGTTAAAAGCATATGGGGAATTTAAAACTGTTTCAAACCACCCAAGGCGTCTCATAAAAAAACCAATGTTAAAACGTATAAAATATGACCAGTAAGTATTTTTAAAAAGGGAATTAAAACACAGGACAAAGAAACGGATTAAAACAAATGCTCTAAAATCTGGGAAGTCTTTGCCACCATTACCTTTGGATTTTACCACCAGCTCTCTCTTTAGTTTTTCCATCTTGGAACTCCAATAAAAGGTAAAACAAGCTTTAATTATTTTGTTAAAAATGCCGTTTGGAGGGGGGAAGACCAGGCTTAAATATAATAAAAGCGGCAATATGACCATTTTAATAATTAAAATTTTCCCCTCCATAGTCATTTTTCTCAAATTCCACATACACAGCTTTTGGTTTACCTTCTGAGCCACCATATTCCAGCTTTCAGTGCCTTTATTTTCTTCATTAAAAATAACACCTAAAACTTGAACAGAGTCCCTCTCAGGAACTTGGATATCTGTTAAAACCACCTTGCCAACCTTAAAAATAGAACTTTTATTAAAATTTAATTTAAAACCAGACCCACAGCAGAAAAACTCCACCTGCCTTAAGGCTTTTTGTATGGAAGGAGAATCCCTGCATATTATGGCTACATCATCCATATACCCTGTGACTTTAGCCTCCAGACCCCCTCCACCAGGCAGTGGGATTCCCCGGATTTGTTTATCCCTCCTCAGGGCACATAGCAGGGGTTCAAGAGCACAAATAAATAAAAGTGGGGACAGGGGACAACCCTGCTTAACCCCAGATTTTAAAACAACGTCTTTAGTTTTAAAACCATTTATCACAATTTTGCTTGTGCAGTCTTTATAAAATGCCTTAAGTGACTCTAAAAAACCTTCTGGTATACCCATTTTATTTAAAACATTAAAAAGGAACTCGTGAGATACTCTATCAAAAGCTTTCTCGAAATCAAGGGATAAGACCGCCATTCCACCTCCCCTTGATTTAGTGTCATCAATTATGTCTTTAATTAAATTTAGGTTTTCCCATATGCTTCTCTCTGGTATACCACAGACCTGGTTAGGATGTATTATGTTTCCCACCACTTTTTTGAGTCTGTTTGCACAAATTTTGGCCATTATTTTATAGTCACAGTTTAAAAGGGTTATTGGTCTCCAATTCTTTATGTCTGTTTTGTCCCCTTTTTTATATATAAGGGAAACCTCACCCTTTTTCCAAGAGGTGGGGAGAGTTTTTGTATTAAAAACCTCACTTAAAATATTTAAAAGATCTTCTTGTAAAAGCTCATAAAAACTGGAATAAAATTCTATGGGGATACCGTCTGGCCCGGGGACTTTTCCTGGTTTAAAACTTTTCACTGTTTCAGCCACCTCTTCCTTGCTCAGGTCCTGTAACAAAAAGTTTTGTGACACTGGGTCTAAAATAGTTGTGATTTCTTCCATAGAGCTTTCCATTAAACTATTGTCTATAACTTTTTTATTAAAAAGGTCAGCATAAAATAGGTGGACTTTTTTTAAAATTCCCTCTATTTCATTTTCTCCCTCCAAAGAATTAATAAATACCCTTTTTCCGACCATATTTTTAAAGAAATAACGGGAACAAGTTTCATTCTCTTCTATATGCTTGACTTTTGAGTGAAAGATTAATTGCTTCCCTCTTTGTTCCAAGCATCTTGATATTTCAATTTTGAGATTACAAATATCTTTATCCACATCAATGTCATGCTCACGTAGTTTGTAGAGGGTTTGCAGTCGGGTATTTAGGAGGTTGTAAATCTCTCTCTTTTCTTTAGCTTTTTGTACTCCAACTTTAATAAAGAAATCTTTAATATTTTTCTTCATTTTTTCCCACCACCTACTAATAGGGGTACGGGGATCTCTAGTTTGTTTGCAATTTGTATAAAATTCCGTAAAACTGGTTAAAATTTCTGGATCATCTAAGAGAGAGACATTTAGTTTCCAGGCACCTTTACCTTTTTTCTTAAAATCATCATAATTAACATTAAAAAGTAAAAGTTTATGGTCTGAAAAGACATTGGTTAAAAGCTCACATTTAAAAGGCAGTATGGAATTAGAACAAAAAATAAAATCAATTCTGGAGCTACAGTTCACATTGCTCCAGGTTACCCACTCTTCAGCAGGGAGATTCATATTGCATTCCTTAAAACAATCGATAAGTTTAAAATCATGCACAACGTTTCTGAGCATAAAAGAGGTTTTATCGTAGTTTCTGCTTACCGCATTGGAGAATCTTTTCTCCCCACCCATAATACAATTAAAATCACCTGCTAAAATAAGAGGATCAGAATCATTAATAAAAAGGGGTAACATTTCTAACATTTTTGCTCTTTCATTTTTCTCAGTAGATCCATAAAAATTTAAAAACTGCCATTTAAAACCATTAATAAAAGCTTTAACCAATAAAATCCTGCCTGGTAAAACCTCCTGAACTGAGTCAATAAAAACATTACCTTTAAAAAGAATGGCGACCCCTGCTGACCTGGATTCATTTGATCCTGACCACACTGAGGGTCCATGTGTCCAATCTGTTTTATACTTGTTATAATTTAAAGAGTGTGGAATATTGCATTCCTGTAAGAAGATAACTGATGCCGACAAAGTGTACAAAAAGTCAAAGAGCGCCAACCTCCTGGGTTTTGTTTTAATCCCTCTAACGTTGAGGGATATTCCAGAGATCCCCGCCATAAGAGAAAATAAGAGGTACGAAATTCAAAAACTCTTACCTCAGCTGGCTTATATGTCCTCATCGGAGGGTTCGGTCTTGTCGGCGACGGTCATGAGGGAAGAGATCTCGGAGGACTCTCCATCAGACAGGGCTTCGGATGGCATTACACTTTCCGGGACGAGCTCACTCTCCATAAATAAGACCTTACTTGTCAGGTAGGCCGACTCCCATCCCTGCTCCTGATCTCCCACCGGCCCCCCCTCCAGGGGACCAATCGGAGGGGTCAGATCGAGCTCGGGTGCCGGCTGTCCTCTGACCGGAGTTACAGGAATGGCTGAGGTAGCCACCCCAGACCCCCTCTCCATCTCTGAAGAGGGTGGGGTTGCCCGCTCCTCCATGGGCATCTCTTCGGGTTTCCCACCTCCATCAGGGGGTTCCTGTGGGGGTACTTCCCTTGATGCACCACCTGTTTTCTCCTGGACTTTCCGCCTTTTTGAGTCCGATTTTCCGCGCCCTAGAGCCGTCCCGGAAGATCGCAGAGACAAGGGTTGGCTTTTTGCAGAAGCAGCTGTACCCTCTGCGGGGTCCTCTTTCTGCTGCCTGCTCTCCTTCTGCTGTTCCCTCCTGCGTCTCGCTTTCTCGTTTCTCACTTCAGTGTAGCCATCCTTACCTGTACCAGGTACCTCATTCGACTCGTCCATCGACTCCTCCTCATCCTCCTTTGTCTCGGGGACAGCAGAACCAGCCGAGGGTTGGCAGGGGGCCGGAGGCTGTTCCTTCTCGGGTTGTGCTCCTTTTGTGTTTTTCCTGTTAGGACAAAATGAAAAAGAATGATCTTTTGCAAGACAATTTGTACACATATTTTCTGTCTGGCATTGCTCGGTTTTATGTTCCTGGCTCCCACATTTTGCACAGGTCGGGTCACAATTTGAATGCCCATATAGTTTACATTTTCTACAGAAGGACGGCATGCCATTAAAATAGAGGTCGCCATTCGTTTTGCCAATTTTAAAACGAGCTGGTGGTAAATCTACTCCTCCAGGTTTTGAGGCATTTTTGACACAGGTTACAACATATCTCCATTTGGAGGTCCAAATGCCGCATTCATTCAAAATCTTCCCCAAACAATTGACTTTTTTGAAGAAACCCAACAGGTATCTTCCGATTTCGCTTTCTTGCATATGGGGTGAATAAATTTTAACAATCAAGAGCCTGGTCTCTTCTAAATCATGAATAGCAAATTTAACCCCTTTAAGTTCGGGGTTTTTCTGGATAATCACATCAGGGGAGATGACCTGGTTACAAACATGCTGATGGATACCTTCTCCGGTAAAAGTCACATCATAGATACCACGTCTTGGATAGTCCTGGATGGCCAGGATTTCGTGTTTCCGGACTGAAAGAGCCTTCTCCAGGACATTGCCAACCACGAATTTTAGTCCACGGCCATCTCCTCCACCTTTCTCAAAATAAATCCTAACCGTATGCTTTACAAGAGCATAGGTTGGAACATCACCAGGATCTGGGTCCATGGTTATAAGGAAAAAAAAACGGGGGTGTTCCGCAACAAACGGGGGTGTTCCGCAACAAGGAAAGGGCACCAAGTAATCCAAAGACTACCTGGCTAGGGCGATCGCAACTCGTTGCCTAGGGACTAAGCCCACCTCCCTATAGCAACAAGGGATTGGATCCCACTACAAGAGTGGGACCCGCACCCAAGGCCGAGAGGCGGGGTACCCCAGGCACCTAAAGGACTTCGACCAAATGCAAGAAAATCCTACACTTGATCTTAGCCAAAAGGCCGAGAAGCGATGGCCTGAAATGGTTGGCCATTTCAGACGCACCCAGGCCTACAACCGACACCCATTGTGGAGACCGAGCCAAAGATTGCCGCAAGGAAGACATTTTCAGAAACTCTGGATGCATTCTCAATGACAGTTCGGGTGTGGGTGGGTTTTGGTCGGTTGTTTGGCTGTGTGTGTCTGTGTGTGCTCGTTGAAGCTGCGCCCAACGCGTTTTGAATCTGCATAACTCTGCCCACTTTGACACACCCACCATCCCCATTGTGACTGCAGGTGAAGGTTCCGTGCTAAGATTCTATCGACTGCAGGCAGCGCACCTGGTTGGTCAAAAGCATTAGAATACTCCTCACACAGGTGTATCTACAAGACACAAGACTAGCAGATTCGAGATCAGCACAGACACCAGTTTTCCTTTTTTTCAAATACCTATCATACACCGCATTTCAAAGTCGGTGGTCCACAAGAGGTATACAATGTCTTCCAAAAGAATTCATGATCGGTGGTCACAAATGTGGTATGTATGGCAGAACTACTCATTGGATGCTTCAATTTAAATACCAAGTGCTGACAGCAGGCAGGGGCCTAATTCTGTAGATGGCACAGTATATTTGCTACACTGTAAGAAAGGCCTAATTCAGGCCTACATCTTAACACACCTGTTGCAGCAACCAGGAAAGACTGAAAATTGATTGCCTGATTGATTGATTGCCTATTGAATGCAATGCAATGCTTGACATACATACATACATACATACATACATACAGAGGTGAAAGCAAGGCACACAAAATGTTGCAATTAGGCAAGTGAAATCGAGCAGCATGCTACATTTGGCAGCCAGCGGCATGTGAAATGTGCTTCCTTAACAACCCTGAAATAAATTCCCATCTAGGGTTCCAAGACAACTTGCTGTGCTGATTAATTTCCATTCAATCTGTTTTTAGAAACCGGATCAGAGAAGGAGTGCACTGTTCCCGGAGAGACTGCAATAGCGGGTCAATGCGTGGAGTGGACTGAGCAAGCTCCATTTCCAGCTCCCTGTTCCAAAAAGCCATTTAATATATGGTCCCCACATGGGGGACGTATCAGATATTAAACTGATAAGAACAGATCCTACACTTGATCTTAGCCATAGGAGGCCGAGAAGCGATGGCCTGAAATGGTTGGCCATTTCAGACGCACCCAGGCCTACAACCGACACCCATTGTGGAGACCTAGCCAAAGATTGCCGCAAGGAAGACATTTTCAGAAACTCTGGATGCATTCTCAATGACAGTTCGGGTGTGCTTGGGTTTTGGTCGGTTGTTTGGCTGTGTGTGTCTGTGTGTGCTCGTTGAAGCTGCGCCCAACGCGTTTTGAATCTGCATAACTCTGCCCACTTTGACACACCCACCATCCCCATTGTGACTGCAGGTGAAGGTTCCGTGCTAAGATTCTATCGACTGCAGGCAGCGCACCTGGTTGGTCAAAAGCATTAGAATACTCCTCACACAGGTGTATCTACAAGACACAAGACTAGCAGATTCGAGATCAGCACAGACACCAGTTTTCCTTTTTTTCAAATACCTATCATACACCGCATTTCAAAGTCGGTGGTCCACAAGAGGTAAACAATGTCTTCCAAAAGAATTCATGATCGGTGGTCACAAATGTGGTATGTATGGCAGAACTACTCATTGGATGCTTCAATTTAAATACCAAGTGCTGACAGCAGGCAGGGGCCTAATTCTGTAGATGGCACAGTATATTTGCTACACTGTAAGAAAGGCCTAATTCAGGCCTACATCTTAACACACCTGTTGCAGCAACCAGGAAAGACTGAAAATTGATTGCCTGATTGATTGATTGCCTATTGAATGCAATGCAATGCTTGACATACATACATACATACATACATACATACAGAGGTGAAAGCAAGGCACACAAAATGTTGCAATTAGGCAAGTGAAATCGAGCAGCATGCTACATTTGGCAGCCAGCGGCATGTGAAATGTGCTTCCTTAACAACCCTGAAATAAATTCCCATCTAGGGTTCCAAGACAACTTGCTGTGCTGATTAATTTCCATTCAATCTGTTTTTAGAAACCGGATCAGAGAAGGAGTGCACTGTTCCCGGAGAGACTGCAATAGCGGGTCAATGCGTGGAGTGGACTGAGCAAGCTCCATTTCCAGCTCCCTGTTCCAAAAAGCCATTTAATATATGGTCCCCACATGGGGGACGTATCAGATATTAAACTGATAAGAACAGATACTACACTTGATCTTAGCCATAGGAGGCCGAGAAGCGATGGCCTGAAATGGTTGGCCATTTCAGACGCACCCAGGCCTACAACCGACACCCATTGTGGAGACCTAGCCAAAGATTGCCGCAAGTAAGACATTTTCAGAAACTCTGGATGCATTCTCAATGACAGTTCGGGTGTGCTTGGGTTTTGGTCGGTTGTTTGGCTGTGTGTGTCTGTGTGTGCTCGTTGAAGCTGCGCCCAACGCGTTTTGAATCTGCATAACTCTGCCCACTTTGACACACCCACCATCCCCATTGTGACTGCAGGTGAAGGTTCCGTGCTAAGATTCTATCGACTGCAGGCAGCGCACCTGGTTGGTCAAAAGCATTAGAATACTCCTCACACAGGTGTATCTACAAGACACAAGACTAGCAGATTCGAGATCAGCACAGACACCAGTTTTCCTTTTTTTCAAATACCTATCATACACCGCATTTCAAAGTCGGTGGTCCACAAGAGGTAAACAATGTCTTCCAAAAGAATTCATGATCGGTGGTCACAAATGTGGTATGTATGGCAGAACTACTCATTGGATGCTTCAATTTAAATACCAAGTGCTGACAGCAGGCAGGGGCCTAATTCTGTAGATGGCACAGTATATTTGCTACACTGTAAGAAAGGCCTAATTCAGGCCTACATCTTAACACACCTGTTGCAGCAACCAGGAAAGACTGAAAATTGATTGCCTGATTGATTGATTGATTGCCTATTGAATGCAATGCAATGCTTGACATACATATATACATACATACATACATACATACATACATACATACAGAGGTGAAAGCAAGGCACACAAAATGTTGCAATTAGGCAAGTGAAATCGAGCAGCATGCTACATTTGGCAGCCAGCGGCATGTGAAATGTGCTTCCTTAACAACCCTGAAATAAATTCCCATCTAGGGTTCCAAGACAACTTGCTGTGCTGATTAATTTCCATTCAATCTGTTTTTAGAAACCGGATCAGAGAAGGAGTGCACTGTTCCCGGAGAGACTGCAATAGCGGGTCAATGCGTGGAGTGGACTGAGCAAGCTCCATTTCCAGCTCCCTGTTCCAAAAAGCCATTTAATATATGGTCCCCACATGGGGGACGTATCAGATATTAAACTGATAAGAACAGATTTTTTTTAACTTGGAAGTACCCACATTTAGGTACACCCGTTTATTAAAGTTTTAAAAGCAATTACAGATAAAAGACGTATGTATACAGTGTATTACATATTTAAAGCATTTATAACATATCAATTAGATTTTTTTTTTTTTTTTTTTTCCTTCCAAAGTTACATGCAGTAAAAAAACAGGTAATATACAAGCATCGGCCAATAATTTACATTTATGGTAGCGTTCAAATTATAGTATTCCACTCTTCTACCATCCATTGCTTTGACAATAAAAGATTCTTTTTCTTGTCCAATAAATAATAAATATACATTTCACTAAAAGCCAATGATAAAACGTCTTTCACAGATAAAACATCATGTTTAAAAAGAAGGATGTTCCTGGCCTTCCATAGAGCTTCTTTGATGGTGCTGATTGTCTTCCATGCGATGATCCTCTTAGTTGCGTTGGGGCATTCCATGCATCCAAACAAAACAGTCTCAAAACTTAAGTCTTTCAAATCAGTTATTTTCTGGAGTAAAGGGAAAAATTTTGTCCATATTTGTCTTGTGAATTGACAAGTCCAAAGAATGTGCAGCACTGTTTCTTCCCTTTGGCAGTCCTCTCTCGGGCATTTGGCGGATCTCACGAGTCCTCTTCGGTGCTGGAATGCCCGGCATGGAAGACAATCATGCACACAGCTCCAGGCCAGGTCCTTCTGGGAATTAAAAAGATACGAGGCATTAACATTTTTCCAAATCTCTAAACACTTAGGATCATTAAAGTTTCCAATCTGCGTCACTTGTTCTTTTCCTTTGAGGCCCTTTAGGATCTTTTTGCTATCCCCTAGGGCCTCTGTGTTTATACCCTTTAGGTCATATGTGTTAACAATGGTACCTAAGATTTTATAGTTTTCGGGTGTGTTAAAAGCATATGGGGAATTTAAAACTGTTTCAAACCACCCAAGGCGTCTCATAAAAAAACCAATGTTAAAACGTATAAAATATGACCAGTAACTATTTTTAAAAAGGGAATTAAAACACAGGACAAAGAAACGGATTAAAACAAAAGCTCTAAAATCTGGGAAGTCTTTGCCACCATTACCTTTGGATTTTACCACCAGCTCTCTTTTTAGTTTTTCCATCTTGGAACTCCAATAAAAGGTAAAACAAGCTTTAATTATTTTGTTAAAAATGCCGTTTGGAGGGGGGAAGACCAGGCTTAAATATAATAAAAGCGGCAATATGACCATTTTAATAATTAAAATTTTCCCCTCCATAGTCATTTTTCTCAAATTCCACATACACAGCTTTTGGTTTACCTTCTGAGCCACCATATTCCAGCTTTCTGTGCCTTTATTTTCTTCATTAAAAATAACACCTAAAACTTGAACAGAGTCCCTCTCAGGAACTTGGATATCTGTTAAAACCACATTGCCAACCTTAAAAATAGAACTTTTATTAAAATTTAATTTAAAACCAGACCCACAGCAGAAAAACTCCACCTGCCTTAAGGCTTTTTGTATAGAAGGAGAATCCCTGCATATTATGGCTACATCATCCATATACCCTGTGACTTTAGCCTCCAGACCTCCTCCACCAGGCAGTGGGATTCCCCAGATTTGTTTATCCCTCCTCAGGGCACATAGCAGGGGTTCAAGAGCACAAATAAATAAAAGTGGGGACAGGGGACAACCCTGCTTAACCCCAGATTTTAAAACAACGTCTTTAGTTTTAAAACCATTTATCACAATCTTGCTTGTGCAATCTTTATAAAATGCCTTAAGTGACTCTAAAAACCCTTCTGGTATACCCATTTTATTTAAAACATTAAAAAGGAACTCGTGAGATACTCTATCAAAAGCTTTCTCAAAATCAAGGGATAAGACCGCCATTCCACCTCCCCTTGATTTGGTGTCATCAATTATGTCTTTAATTAAATTTAGGTTTTCCCATATGCTTCTCTCTGGTATACCACAGACCTGGTTAGGATGTATTATGTTTCCCACCACTTTTTTGAGTCTGTTTGCACAAATTTTGCCCATTATTTTATAGTCACAGTTTAAAAGGGTTATTGGTCTCCAATTTTTTATGTCCGTTTTGTCCCCTTTTTTGTATATAAGGGAAACCTCATCCTTTTTCCAAGAGGTGGGGAGAGTTTTTGTATTAAAAACCTCACTTAAAATATTTAAAAGATCTTCTTGTAAAAGCTCATAAAAACTGGAATAAAATTCTATGGGGATACCGTCTGGCCCGGGGACTTTTCCTGGTTTAAAACTTTTCACTGTTTCAGCCACCTCTTCCTTGCTCAGGTCCTGCAATAAAAAGTTTTGTGACACTGGGTCTAAAATGGTTGTGATTTCCTCCATAGAGCTTTCCATAAAACTATTGTCTATAACTTTTTTATTAAAAAGGTCAGCATAAAATTGGTGGACTTTATTTAAAATTCCCTCTATTTCATTTTCTCCCTCCAAAGAATTAATAAATACCCTTTTTCCGACCATATTTTTAAAGAAATAACGGGAACAGGTTTCATTCTCTTCTATATGCTTGACTTTTGAGTGAAAGATTAATTGCTTCCCCCTTTGTTCCAAGCATCTTGATATTTCAGTTTTAAGATTACAAATATCTTTATCCACATCAATGTCGTGCTCACGTAGTTTATAGAGGGTTTGCAGTCGGGTATTTAGGAGGTTGTAAATCTCTCTCTTTTCTTTAGCTTTTTGTACTCCAGCTTTAATAAAAAAAATTTTAATATTTTTCTTCATTTTTTCCCACCACCTACTAATAGGGGTACGGGGATCTCTAGTTTGTTTGCAATTTGTATAAAATTCCGTAAAACTGGTTAAAATTTCTGGATCATCTAAGAGAGAGACATTTAGTTTCCAGGCACCTTTACCTTTTTTCTTAAAATCATCATAATTAACATTAAAAAGTAAAAGTTTATGGTCTGAAAAGACATTGGTTAAAAGCTCACATTTAAAAGGCAGTATGGAATTAGAACAAAAAATAAAATCAATTCTGGAGCTACAGTTCACATTGCTCCAGGTTACCCACTCTTCAGCAGGGAGATTCATATTGCATTCCTTAAAACAATCGATAAGTTTAAAATCCTGCACAATGTTTCTGAGCATAAAAGAGGTTTTATCGTAGTTTCTGCTTACCGCATTGGAGAATCTTTTCTCCCCACCCATAATACAATTAAAATCACCTGCTAAAATAAGAGGATCAGAATCATTAATAAAAAGGGGTAACATTTCTAACATTTTTGCTCTTTCATTTTTCTCAGTAGATCCATAAAAATTTAAAAACTGCCATTTAAAACCATCAATAAAAGCTTTAACCAATAAAATCCTGCCTGGTAAAACCTCCTGAACTGAGTCAATAAAAACATTACCTTTAAAAAGAATGGCGACCCCTGCTGACCTGGATTCATTTGATCCTGACCACACTGAGGGTCCATGTGTCCAATCTGTATTATACTTATTATAATTTAAAGAGTGTGGAATATTGCATTCCTGTAAGAAGATAACTGATGCCGACAAAGTGTACAAAAACTCAAAGAGCGCCAACCTCCTGGGTTTTGTTTTAATCCCTCTAACGTTGAGGGATATTCCAGAGATCCCCGCCATAAGAGAAAATAAAAGGTACGAAATTCAAAAACTCTTACCTCAGCTGGCTTATATGTCCTCATCGGAGGGTTCGGTCTTGTCGGCGACGGTCATGAGGGAAGAGATCTGGGAGGACTCTCCATCAGACAGGGCTTCGGATGGCATTACACTTTCCGGGACGAGCTCACTCTCCATAAATAAGACCTTACTTGTCAGGTAGGCCGACCCCCATCCCTGCTCCTGATCTCCCACCGGCCCCCCTTCCAGGGGACCAATCGGAGGGGTCAGATCGAGCTCGGGTGCCGGCTGTCCTCTGACCGGAGTTACAGGAATGGCTGAGGCAGCCACCCCAGACCCCCTCTCCATCTCTGAAGAGGGTGGGGTTGCCCGCTCCTCCATGGGCATCTCCTCGGGTTTCCCACCTCCATCAGGGGGTTCCTGTGGGGGTACTTCCCTTGATGCACCACCTGTTTTCTCCTGGACTTTCCGCCTTTTTGAATCCGATTTTCCGCGCCCTTGAGCCGTCCCGGAAGATCGCAGAGACAAGGGTTGGCTTTTTGCAGAAGCAGCTGTACCCTCTGCGGGGTCCTCTTTCTGCTGCCTGCTCTCCTTCTGCCGTTCCCTCCTGCGTCTCGCTTTCTCGTTCCTCACTTCAGTGTAGCCATCCTTACCTGTACCAGGTACCTCATTCGACTCGTCCATCGACTCCTCCTCATCCTCCTTTGTTTCGGGGACAGCAGAACCAGCCGAGGGTTGGCAGGGGGCCGGAGGCTGTTCCTTCTCGGGTTGTGCTCCTTTTGTGTTTTTCCTGTTAGGACAAAAGGAAAAAGAATGATCTTTTGCAAGACAATTTGTACACATATTCTCTGTCTGGCATTGCTCGGTTTTATGTTCCTGGCTCCCACATTTTGCACAGGTCGGGTCACAATTTGAATGCCCATATAGTTTACATTTTCTACAGAAGGACGGCATGCCATTAAAATAGAGGTCGCCATTCGTTTTGCCAATTTTAAAACGAGCTGGTGGTAAATCTACTCCTCCAGGTTTTGAGGCATTTTTGACACAGGTTACAACATATCTCCATTTGGAGGTCCAAATGCCGCATTCATTCAAAATCTTCCCCAAACAATTGACTTTTTTGAAGAAACCCAACAGGTATCTTCCGATTTCGCTTTCTTGCATATGGGGTGAATAAATTTTAACAATCAAGAGCCTGGTCTCTTCTAAATCATGGATAGCAAATTTAACCCCTTTAAGTTCAGGGTTTTTCTGGATAATCACATCAGGGGAGATGACCTGGTTACAAGCATGCTGATGGATACCTTCTCCGGTAAAAGTAACATCATAGACACCGCGTCTTGGATAGTCCTGGATGGCCAGGATTTCGTGTTTCCGGACTGAAAGAGCCTTCTCCAGAACATTGCCAACCACGAATTTTAGTCCACGGCCATCTCCTCCACCTTTCTCAAAATAAATCCGAACCGTATGCTTTAGCAGAGCATAGGTTGGAACATCACCAGGATCTGGGTCCATGGTTATAAGGGAAAAAAAAACGGGGGTGTTCCGCAACAAACGGGGGTGTTCCGCAACAAGGAAAGGGCACCAAGTAATCCAAAGACTACCTGGCTAGGGCGATCGCAACTCGTTGCCTAGGGACTAAGCCCACCTCCCTATAGCAACAAGGGATTGGATCCCACTACAAGAGTGGGACCCGCACCCAAGGCCGAGAGGCGGGGTACCCCAGGCACCTAAAGGACTTCGACCAAATGCAAGAAAATCCTACACTTGATCTTAGCCAAAAGGCCGAGAAGCGATGGCCTGAAATGGTTGGCCATTTCAGACGCACCCAGGCCTACAACCGACACCCATTGTGGAGACCTAGCCAAAGATTGCCGCAAGGAAGACATTTTCAGAAACTCTGGATGCATTCTCAATGACAGTTCGGGTGTGCTTGGGTTTTGGTCGGTTGTTTGGCTGTGTGTGTCTGTGTGTGCTCGTTGAAGCTGCGCCCAACGCGTTTTGAATCTGCATAACTCTGCCCACTTTGACACACCCACCATCCCCATTGTGACTGCAGGTGAAGGTTCCGTGCTAAGATTCTATCGACTGCAGGCAGCGCACCTGGTTGGTCAAAAGCATTAGAATACTCCTCACACAGGTGTATCTACAAGACACAAGACTAGCAGATTCGAGATCAGCACAGACACCAGTTTTCCTTTTTTTCAAATACCTATCATACACCGCATTTCAAAGTCGGTGGTCCACAAGAGGTAAACAATGTCTTCCAAAAGAATTCATGATCGGTGGTCACAAATGTGGTATGTATGGCAGAACTACTCATTGGATGCTTCAATTTAAATACCAAGTGCTGACAGCAGGCAGGGGCCTAATTCTGTAGATGGCACAGTATATTTGCTACACTGTAAGAAAAGCCTAATTCAGGCCTACATCTTAACACACCTGTTGCAGCAACCAGGAAAGACTGAAAATTGATTGCCTGATTGATTGATTGATTGCCTATTGAATGCAATGCAATGCTTGACATACATATATACATACATACATACATACATACATACATACAGAGGTGAAAGCAAGGCACACAAAATGTTGCAATTAGGCAAGTGAAATCGAGCAGCATGCTACATTTGGCAGCCAGCGGCATGTGAAATGTGCTTCCTTAACAACCCTGAAATAAATTCCCATCTAGGGTTCCAAGACAACTTGCTGTGCTGATTAATTTCCATTCAATCTGTTTTTAGAAACCGGATCAGAGAAGGAGTGCACTGTTCCCGGAGAGACTGCAATAGCGGGTCAATGCGTGGAGTGGACTGAGCAAGCTCCATTTCCAGCTCCCTGTTCCAAAAAGCCATTTAATATATGGTCCCCACATGGGGGACGTATCAGATATTAAACTGATAAGAACAGATAAGGTTTCAACATAATTTTATTGTTCAGAAAAATAACACATTACAAAAATAAAAAGGAACATTTGAAACATTATAATGGATAATACACCTAAAATACAGCAAAAAACAAAACAAAACACAAATATAAAAACACAAATATAAAAACAATCAAACAATTGTGTTCCATAATTGCATACACCACATTGAAGCAGCTTCTTTTGCACCATACAGTTTTTTATCTCTAAGATAATAGATATACATTTCACTTAGAGCAATTTTTATACAATTAGCTGAATCAATAAAATCACGTTTAAAAAGTAAAATATTTCTGACTTTCCACATGGCATTTTTAAAACAATTAATAATTATCCAGGCCACTCTGAATTGTTTAAGATTTGGGCACTTAAAAAGACCGTACAAGACATAAATATGGTTAAAATCTCTCAGGCCACATGCCCATTTTAATAGTGGCCCTACCTTTCTCCATACCTCCTGTGCAAATGGACAGTTCCACATGAGATGCAGTACAGACTCGTTCTCGCAGCATGTTACTCTTGGACATTTGGCCCTTGCCACCAGCCCTCGCCTATGTTGGAACTCACGAGTAGGGAGGCACTGGTGGACAATTGCCCAGGCAAGGTCCTTGTGCACATTTGCTAGGAATTTCCCGTACACATTTCGCCACACCGTCTTGGACCTTGCCTGTGAAAAATTGGAGACAGGAATTGTATCCTCCGAATGCCTACAAGCCATTGATACTTTCCTCTGATCTCCCAATATGTCAGGTTCCAACTCCTGGAGACCTAACTGCCTGACCGTTTTCTCAAGTATCACATACTGTTTAGGAGGACATAGGAGCACAGGAGAATCCAAAGGTAAACGGAACCATCTTTTAAAAATCATTCCTGCTGCATATTTTAAAAAATAACTAAAAATGCCATCAGATTTAAAAACTTTAAAACAGAAACAGAAATATTTTATATAAAAGAAAGTAAAAAAATTGGGAACATCTTTACCCCCATTAATTTTGTCTTTATACATCAAAACTCTTTTTAATTTTTCCATTTTGGAACCCCATAAAAACATAAAAACAATTCTAGTTACTTTTTTAATCTGTAGATTGGAAGGGGGAAAAACCATTGCAACATACAACATAATGGGAATTAAAACAGCCTTGATAATTAAAATTTTCCCTTCCATACTGAGGTTCCTTAATTTCCAGAGAGAGATCTTTTTTTCTAATTTGTCTATAGCAGAGTCCCAATTAGGGGTACCTTCATTGGCATGGTTAAAAACAATACCTAAAATTTTTATCTGATTCGTTTGAATCACTATCCCAGGGGTCAAAGAAGAGTCCCATCTACCCACATTAAAACAATCACTTTTGTCTACATTTAGTTTAAAACCAGAGGCTTCACAGAAGAATTGAGTATTTCTCAATACCCTTCTGAGGAATGTGGAATCTGGGCATAATATGGTGACATCATCCATGTAACTTAGGACTTTAACCTGCATACCCCTTCCTCCAGGAATAGGTACCCCTTTAATTACTTTATCTTTTCTTAATAAAGTTAGCAGTGGTTCCATCGCACAGATAAAGAGTAGTGGGGACAGAGGACACCCCTGTTTTACCCCAGACAGCAGAGGAACTCCCTTTGTTAAAAACCCATTTATAGAGATTTGACTAAAACAGGAATTGTATAAAAGCATGATGCGGGTTAAAATTTTCTCTGGAAACGCCATTTTTTTAAGAACCATAAAAAGGAAATCGTGTGATACCCTGTCAAAGGCTTTTTCGAAGTCCAAAGATAAAATGGCAAGACCTTGACCTCTCTCTTTAAAATACCATATAGTATCTCTAATTATATTAAGTGGCTCAGCTATCGTTCTACCGGGGACTCCACACACTTGGTTAGGGTGAATTAATTTTGAAATAAAAGGTTTTAAACGGAGTGCAATGAGTTTGGCTAAAATTTTATAATCAATATTTAAAAGTGTAATAGGCCGCCAATTTTTAAGTTGGCTCCTGTCTCCTTTTTTGTATATTAGAGACACCAAACCTCTCCTCCAAGAAGGGGGTAATTCCTTGGTATTAAAAGCTTCTTTGAACAATAAAAACAAATCCTCCTTTAAAATCCCCCAAAAAATCAGATAAAACTCAATTGGTAAACCATCCTCACCGGGAGCTTTCCCATTGGAGAAGCTTTTGAAGCCCCGTAAAAGTTCCTCACTGGTGAGATCACTGGATAAAATACTTTGGTCTAAAAAATCCAACTTAAAATCAAGGGAATTAATAGCATAATCTAAAAAGGAAGGATCTATCACTTTGGTATTAAAAAGATGTTGATAAAAATAAAAAGCTTTATCTAACATTCTCACAGTATTAGTTTCACCCTCCAGATTTAAAATTGCGTCCCTCCTCCCCATTACCTTTTTGAAGAAGAAACGGGAACATTTTTCTCCTTCCTCCAGATGCTGTACATGGGAGTTAAAAATTATTTGTTTTCCTTTCTCATCCAGGGTACTTTTTATTTCAGACTTCAAATTTGCAATATCATCATCTACATCAACCTCAACATCTTTTAGTTTAAAAAGTACCTGTAATCTCATATTTAAAACATAGAACCACTGCTTTTTCTGTTTAGCTTTATTTTTTCCTTCCTTAATAAAGAAAAATTTAATTTTAGGTTTTATCCTCTCCCACCACCCTAGCATAGAGGTTCTGGGGTCTCTTTTGGATTGCCAGTGTTGGTACACGTGTACAAACCTTTCCTGAATCTCAGGGTCTTCTAGGAGAGTTGTATTTAATCTCCATGATCCCTTTGAGATTTTTTGTTCCCCCTCCAGCTCCAGCTCCACAGATAAAACCTTATGATCTGAAAATAAATTAGATAAAAGAGAGCATTTATGGGCCTTAAAACCAATTGAAGCAAATATAAAATCAATCCTAGAAGAAACTCTACCATTGGACCATGTAACCCCCGGGTCCGCCGGCATGAGCACCTTCCAACAATCTTGCAACTTAAAATCATCAATCAGACTTTTTAATAGATAGGTGGTACGGTCCTTACGGTTCACATCACCACCCTGTCGACATTCCCCCTCCCGCGTGCAATTGAAGTCTCCTCCAACCAACAGGGGGGTTGACCCAACACAAAATAAAGGCAAGATATCAAATAATTCAGCTCTCTCTTGCTTTCCAGGAGGGGCATATACATTCAATATACGCAAAGGAAGTCCTTTGAAATTAAGATGGACTAAGATAGCTCTACCCGGCATAATCTCAGTCACGGACTGAATGATGATAGAATGTCCACGGCAGAGGAGTCCAATTCCGGCAGCTCGGCAGTCATTGGCACCAGACCACACAGAAGTGCCCAGTGTCCAATCTTCTTTTATGTCCTTGTAATTTAGACTGCACTGTATGCCACATTCTTGTAAGAAAAATAGATCAAAGTCAAGTGTCTCTAAATAAGAGAATAAAGCAGCCCTGCGTATAGGGCTCTTTAGGGACCTCACATTTAGTGAGGCAATCTTTATAGGAGCAGACATTTAAGAGGAATCAGAGCTTAGTGTAGGAAAAAAAACGATTTCCGGCCTCTCCTCCATCTCTCCAGGGGTCAGGATTTGTTGAATATTACTTGGATCTGAGGCAGGAAGAAAGGCGACATCCTCTCTTGGCTCCTCCCCAGTACTTCGACATCCAAATTTCCTCTGAACCTTAGGCTGTTTCACCTCATCTCTCTGTCTTTTCAGATGCTGTGTGGAGTCCATATCCTCTGGTTCATTTACACCTGCTGTCATCATGGAGGTCTGGTCTGCTGTCGTCATGGAGGTCTGGTCTATGATGTCATCCCTCTGGTCATCCTCTGCTCTCGATCTGGTCAAGGAGTTACTGCGACTCCTGGTACATGGCTTACGACCCGATGAGGTCTTATCAGGATCTTTTTTATTTCGCGCCCTAGAGGTTCCCCTCCGGTTTTCCACACTGACTGATCGTTTAGGATTTGTACCCTGCTTGCCTTTACCCGAGCTTCCCGATAACGGTAGGGTGAAACTGGGATTTTCCTTTTCCATCGGGGTACTAAAGGACTCCTCGGCTCCGCACAATGCCGGGGGTGCATTCATGCTGAACGAGGGCCTTATCTCCTTTTGACTCTGGGCGACTGTGACATCTAGAGCCACTACATCGATCAATTCTATATTTAGGGAATCCCCAGGAGGATTTAAGGAGCCCCTATGACCATCCCTCCGAGAATCCACCGGCAAATTTTCCGGCGGGACTACAGAAGGGCCTGGTCCGGGCCCGTCAGCGTGCGCCAACCCAGGTCCAGGGGCAGGTATCGCCATACTCCCTTCGGTGACATTTTTGATAGTCAGTTGGCCTGACTTAGACGGACCATCAGCTCTTGTCCTTTTGCTCGGACAATTTCTGAAGGCGTGACCGGCCTTCCCACAGAGATTGCATACGATATCAGAGTCACACATGGCGGAGGTGTGCCCACTCTTACCGCATTTATTACAGAGGACTACATGAGCGTTTGCGCAACTTTCTCGAGTATGCCCATATTCTTGGCAATTTCGGCAGCGCAAGGGCATTCCTGGGTAGCGTAGGAAGCCCCTGACACTACCAATTGCGAAATTGGCAGGCGGATGGCATAAGCCCCCAATGTTACCACGTTCCGTATGGAATTTCACAAGATATTTCCTCTTCCCATTCCAGAAGCGTTGGGAGTTGAGGATCTCATGTGAGAAGCGCACTGACTTGCAGTAACGCCTCAAAAAGGTTTCGATATCGCCCTCGGAGACAAATGGACTGTACATGAAGAGCACCAATGGTACTTCTTCTTCGCCATACAGAAAGTCGAACCTTAGTCCATTCAGAATGTTACTGTCCTTGTCCGCAACCAACAATGCTGCATGGATGTTATCACAGCATGATTTGGCCGTAAACGAGATGGTATATCGGCCACGGAACTCCTGGTCGTACAGACACAGGATTTTATTTCTCTCTAGGAGGAAGAACCCGAAAAGAACCTCATTCACAATATAGTGCAGGTTCTTTTCATGACGCTGGCATTCATCCACCTCGATTCTAATGGATTGTCGCAGAGGAGTCTCCCCCACCGCAAATCCAAAAGAGAATGGCATTTTCGGCCCTCAGGGACTAAGCCCCTTCCCTATAGTAACAAGGGGCAGAATCCCACCAAAGGCAAGACCCGTCCCAAGACCGAGAAGGGGGTACCCCAAGAACGTACTCTGCCCACTAAGCGATTTAACGCTCAGCAAAAGGAACGCCCTTATTATTCAGGTCGCCCTGAAAACAAGACGCGATCACTCCTCGTTGTCTGGGGGCTAAGCCGGACGCCTATAGCAGCAAGGGGGTGAAGTCCCCACCGTTAAGTGAGGACGATCCCCCAAGGCCGACGAACCGGGTACCCCAGACACCTTAGACCAGACCAAGTACAGCAACAATTAAGCCACTGCACTTGATCTTAGCCAAAAGGCCGAGAAGCGATGGCCTGAAATGGTTGGCCATTTCAGACGCACCCAGGCCTACAACCGACACCCATTGTGGAGACCTAGCCAAAGATTGCCGCAAGGAAGACATTTTCAGAAACTCTGGATGCATTCTCAATGACAGTTCGGGTGTGCTTGGGTTTTGGTCGGTTGTTTGGCTGTGTGTGTCTGTGTGTGCTCGTTGAAGCTGCGCCCAACGCGTTTTGAATCTGCATAACTCTGCCCACTTTGACACACCCACCATCCCCATTGTGACTGCAGGTGAAGGTTCCGTGCTAAGATTCTATCGACTGCAGGCAGCGCACCTGGTTGGTCAAAAGCATTAGAATACTCCTCACACAGGTGTATCTACAAGACACAAGACTAGCAGATTCGAGATCAGCACAGACACCAGTTTTCCTTTTTTTCAAATACCTATCATACACCGCATTTCAAAGTCGGTGGTCCACAAGAGGTAAACAATGTCTTCCAAAAGAATTCATGATCGGTGGTCACAAATGTGGTATGTATGGCAGAACTACTCATTGGATGCTTCAATTTAAATACCAAGTGCTGACAGCAGGCAGGGGCCTAATTCTGTAGATGGCACAGTATATTTGCTACACTGTAAGAAAGGCCTAATTCAGGCCTACATCTTAACACACCTGTTGCAGCAACCAGGAAAGACTGAAAATTGATTGCCTGATTGATTGATTGATTGCCTATTGAATGCAATGCAATGCTTGACATACATATATACATACATACATACATACATACATACAGAGGTGAAAGCAAGGCACACAAAATGTTGCAATTAGGCAAGTGAAATCGAGCAGCATGCTACATTTGGCAGCCAGCGGCATGTGAAATGTGCTTCCTTAACAACCCTGAAATAAATTCCCATCTAGGGTTCCAAGACAACTTGCTGTGCTGATTAATTTCCATTCAATCTGTTTTTAGAAACCGGATCAGAGAAGGAGTGCACTGTTCCCGGAGAGACTGCAATAGCGGGTCAATGCGTGGAGTGGACTGAGCAAGCTCCATTTCCAGCTCCCTGTTCCAAAAAGCCATTTAATATATGGTCCCCACATGGGGGACGTATCAGATATTAAACTGATAAGAACAGATTTTTTTTTTTTTTTTTTTTTAAACCATTCAGGTTTCAGACATAGTCAAAAGTCAGGAGTCAGACCCAAAAGGGCAAAACCACCTGACGAGACTATCACAAAACTCATCATAATGGCCATATTTTATTTAGCACACCACAACAATCCATAATACAATATCAGCAGAATAACATAAAATCCATCAAAAATCACACACCCGCCACCCAATGCTTCCACTTCAAAAATTTCCAATTACCTTCAGCATCCATACCTCTATCAGCATCCCACTTATAGCAAAAATACAGCTTATCCAAACCATTCTCACACAATCATCAATCTCAAACACTTCTTTCTTATAAACATTCAAATTCCTCACATCCCACAAAACTTCCTTCACACATGCCAAAAACAACCATAACAACCTATCATTTCTCCTACTCAACCTACAAAGACCAAACATAACAATTTCTAAGTTCAAACTCCTAATCCCAGTCAGACCCAAACACATCCTGCCTAATCTATTCCATACGTCTCTTGCATACCTACAAGACCAAAAAACATGACTTACATCCTCATCATCTCCACATCCAACCCTAGGACACCTTTCAGAAGGCACAAGACCTCTCCTCTTCTGCACACTCCTAACTGGTAAAATACCATGCAAAGACATCCAAACAAGATCCTTCTGCTTATTAGTCAAATCGTACTTAGAAACTTTCCCCCACACAGCTTCCGCCTCAGCAGATTTCAAACCATTAATCTCACATATAGACCCATCCACACACATCCTCTTAATTAACTTTTTCTTACTTACAAACTGTTCCATTTTTACGTTTTCCAATCTATACTTCCTCACAAACCGCTCAACATACAAATACCATTCAGGACAAAAAAAACCAAAGGGCTTACTTCTATCAGGAACCACCCACTTCAAACGACCCAACACAGAACCCGCCAAGTACCTCAACATACAGGCAGTCTTGGAAGACTTAGAAAGAGACCCAACAAAAAAAACAATATAATTAATCCCCAGAAAAACCTCCAAATTGGGAAAATCCAGTCCTCCAAGTTCCCTCCTCTTTACCAATATCTCTCGCTTTGCCTTCTCCATTCCAGACCCCCATAAGAACAAAAACAGAATCCGATTAACCTTTTTTAACATCATGTTAGACGGAGGAAACACCAGAGCGATATATAAAATCATGGGCAAAACAACACTCTTAACAACAAGCACTTTACCAGTAAAGGACAAATCCCTTAAACGCCAAAAATCAAGCTTCTTGGAAATCCTACGTCCTAATTCCACCCAACACTCATCCCCATTCAAACTCTCACTAAAATCCACCCCCAACACCCTAATACTATCACCAGCTAATACCATACCACAATCCACTACAGAAACATGTTTGAAGAAAACCTTCATATTACTTTTCCCCCAATTAATCCTAAAAGCAGAAGCAATACAAAAAAGACTAACCAATAACCTCACTCTAGCAACTTCACAAACCGAATCACAAAAAACACAAATATCATCCATATAACCCAACACTTTTAAACACCTTCCATCACTCCCCGGAACAAAAAAACCTCTAAAAACCTTATCCTTTCTCAACATCACCAAAAGCGGCTCAATAGCACATATAAACAAGATGGGCGACAAAGGACACCCCTGCCTTACCCCAGAACAAATATCAAAAGGAAAAGTAAAAAAACCATTCACCAACACTCTACTTTTAGCCCCCTCATACATACCAAACAACAAATCAACAAACCTATCTGGAAAACCCATACGCCTCAACACTTTAAACAAAAACACATGAGCCACCCGATCAAACGCTTTCTCAAAATCTAAAGCACAAACAATCACACCACACTTCCTAGCTTTACAATCCCCCAACATATCCCGTACTAACACCACATTATCATGAATCTTTCGACCAGGCACTGCACAAACCTGATCTTCATGTATAACATGACCCACCACCTCTCTCATACGATTTGCCATTAATTTAGAAAAAATTTTGTAGTCAGTGTTCAAAAGAGTAATGGGTCTCCAATTACCCAAAATACGCCTATCACCCTTCTTGAAAATTAACACCACTACCCCTTGCTTCATACTCTCAGTCATCCTTGCACCCCCAAAAATCATACTCATCACTTCCACCACATCACCACCAATCACTTCCCAGTACTTCTCATAAAATTCCCAAGGAATCCCATCATGACCAGGAGCTTTATTTTTGGCTGCCTTAGATACAATCCCTCCAATTTCCTCCTTTGTAACTTCCCCCATTAGAAACTGAAACTCACCCTCCGGGACAAACCTCTCTATCACATCCAAAAACTCATCATCAACACCCAAATCACAAACTTTCCTTTCATATAAACCACTATAGAATTCAGCCACCACCTTCAAAACTTGCATACCACGCACCTCACAATTGTTCCCATCCAACAACACACTCATGTCCCTTCCACCACTACACATCTTTTTGAAAAAGAAACGAGTACACTTTTCATCTTTCTCTCTCACTTCCACTCTTGATCTGAAAATAATCTTCTTACCTTCCTCTCCAAGCCAACCATTCATCTCCTTTTTTGCCCGCTCCAAATCATTCTGCACATCCAGACCCAAAGATTTGCATTTATGCAAATAAGAAATTCTCCCAGCATGCCTTTTATACAACAACCTCCTATTCCATGCCCTTGCATATCCCAAGTGCCTGAAGAAACCACCTATTTTAATTTTAACCCAGTCCCACCACAATAAAAGATTTGAAAAACAGCCTTTCTTCCTACACCAAAAAGCATACTTTCTTTCAAACGCCCTCCTTACATTCACATCAAGCAACATACTAACATTCATCCGCCACACACCCCGGCCATGGAAAACATTATTAACCTCAAACACTCCAGACAAACATTCATGATCAGAAAACCCCACCCGCTCTTGCTCATACTTCACACACTTAACCGCAAAAGATGTATAAAAGAAAAAATCCAAGCGAGAATCAGTGCACCCATCATCCGCATGATATGTAAAAGGGCCAGGACTAACTTCCACTGCATCTTTAAGTGAAAAATCAGACACCAGCTGCTTCCACCTGTTACCTGTAACATCTACCCTGGATACATAAGACCCAGCCCTGGCATCTTTCTCCAGGATACAGTTCAAATCCCCCACAACAAAGGTTGGAAGTTTGCCATGCAAAAAAAAATTCAGTTTATCAAACAGAGCAAGCCTGGCGTTTTTATCAGCATGTGCATAAATATTAATCAACTTAAAATCCCACCCCCTACAGGAAAGAAGCAGACATACACACCTTCCATCCTCCACCACAACACTTTGTTTTAACACAATATCCTTATTCCTAAACAACACCCCGACCCCATCATTCTTATTTACCAAAGAAAAAGACCATATAGCCTCACCAAACCTCCATTCATTCTTCTTAGGACACCTATTCAGACCACACTCCTGCACACATACAATATCACCCCCTTTCAAACTCAAAAAATCCAAAATAGATGCACGCCTAGCCAGAGACTGAAAAACTCTCACATTTTGAGAGATGATTTTCAAACGCATAGCCATATAGCTATCTCAGGAAAAAAAAGAAAAGAAAAAAAACACTGAACATTCAAGTTCCACGGGGGAAACCAGTTATCCTCTCCAGGTCAGCCACCTTCTCATCGCTAAGATAACCTTGTCCCGGAGACACTGGAGCCATCACCGGAAGGAGAGGGGGGTCAGGGAGCTCAGGGGGGGGTTCTACATCACCTCCAAGTATGTCAAAACGATTCTCAGTTACAATAGGCTTGATTTCCTTCCTCTTCAACCTCTTCACCTGTTTTGCAGCTGATTTTTTGGACACTGCCTGATAAACAATAGCAGCACTCTCTGCTTTAGCTACCAAGGAAGACAAGTCAATATTGGGGGTTTCAGACTGCACAATCTCTGCAGAAGCACCGGCATCTTCCTGAGCCTCCATGCTTGGGCTATCAAACTCCACCAGACTTGTACTGGGCGTCTCCTCCACCATTTCTGGACTAGATATTATAGCCTCCACCACAGGAAGTTCATCATTCTCAGCCACCATTTGCAATTCCATGGATTCCACGGGAGCCACGGTACTACTACCCACATCAGGTCCTTCCAGAGGGTCTAAGACAGGACTCACTCCAACTTCTGGCACCGCCTCCTCAGCAGCTAAGACAGTCTGGCCTTCAGCAGGCGTGACAGGTGTGGCAAACAACCTGGCAGTCTGTCTAGCAAAACGGGCCTTATCGGAAGCATACTGCTGCCTAAGCCCCGGACACATCTTACAAGTGTGTTCACGACTCCCACACAAATCACAAGCCGGGGGATAAGGACAACCAGCAGTTTCATGTCCCGACCTCTTGCAATTCCTACATGTAGTGCCATGAGTACATTGCTCTTTCACATGCCCATATCGGAAACATGCCCTACAAAAGGTCGGCTGACCAGGGTAATGCAAAAATCCCTTATTACCACCAACAGAGAAATTTGCTGGGGGATGCATTATACCCCCTATGCCGTCTGGGTCAGGCTTAAAGCGTACCCAGAATTTATGCTTCCCATTGAACACCCCAAAGCAATTTCGCTGCATCGGCCCCATTCGCACAGACGAAAAATATCTGGCAAGAAAGGCTTTCAACAAGGCAGAGTCAATAAAGGGGTTATAGCAATGCAGAAGCAAAGGCCTCTCAATTATAGAAAAAAGAGGAGCCACAGTCACATACTTCAATGAAGGATGATCCACATTCTCTCTCAAGAGCTGAAAAAAGTTCAAACAATCCTCCTCCTGATAAAAGGTAATATCGTACTGACCGGAAGATGGAAAATCCTGGATACAAAAGACTTTACCCAAATCGATAAGTGCCAGTTCCTTGAGGATGTCTTCCACGATGAAGGAAAGCTGCAAGCCATACTTCTTTTCCGGAGAAATGGTCAAACGCACAGTGTTGCGAATTGCTGCCATGTCAGCAAAGAGTGCCCGAAGCACAAGATCGCCACTCACGGACGCCGGAGAAACTCCACGCCAAGAAAACCCCCCCAGCCCAGACCATGGTTATTCACCCCGATCTGAGCCAAAAGGCCGAGAAGCGATGGCCTGAAATGGTTGGCCATTTCAGACGCACCCAGGCCTACAACCGACACCCATTGTGGAGACCTAGCCAAAGATTGCCGCAAGGAAGACATTTTCAGAAACTCTGGATGCATTCTCAATGACAGTTCGGGTGTGGGTGGGTTTTGGTCGGTTGTTTGGCTGTGTGTGTCTGTGTGTGCTCGTTGAAGCTGCGCCCAACGCGTTTTGAATCTGCATAACTCTGCCCACTTTGACACACCCACCATCCCCATTGTGACTGCAGGTGAAGGTTCCGTGCTAAGATTCTATCGACTGCAGGCAGCGCACCTGGTTGGTCAAAAGCATTAGAATACTCCTCACACAGGTGTATCTACAAGACACAAGACTAGCAGATTCGAGATCAGCACAGACACCAGTTTTCCTTTTTTTCAAATACCTATCATACACCGCATTTCAAAGTCGGTGGTCCACAAGAGGTAAACAATGTCTTCCAAAAGAATTCATGATCGGTGGTCACAAATGTGGTACGTATGGCAGAACTACTCATTGGATGCTTCAATTTAAATACCAAGTGCTGACAGCAGGCAGGGGCCTAATTCTGTAGATGGCACAGTATATTTGCTACACTGTAAGAAAGGCCTAATTCAGGCCTACATCTTAACACACCTGTTGCAGCAACCAGGAAAGACTGAAAATTGATTGCCTGATTGATTGATTGCCTATTGAATGCAATGCAATGCTTGACATACATATATACATACATACATACATACATACATACATACATACCGAGGTGAAAGCAAGGCACACAAAATGTTGCAATTAGGCAAGTGAAATCGAGCAGCATACTACATTTGGCAGCCAGCGGCATGTGAAATGTGCTTCCTTAACAACCCTGAAATAAATTCCCATCTAGGGTTCCAAGACAACTTGCTGTGCTGATTAATTTCCATTCAATCTGTTTTTAGAAACCGGATCAGAGAAGGAGTGCACTGTTCCCGGAGAGACTGCAATAGCGGGTCAATGCGTGGAGTGGACTGAGCAAGCTCCATTTCCAGCTCCCTGTTCCAAAAAGCCATTTAATATATGGTCCCCACATGGGGGACGTATCAGATATTAAACTGATAAGAACAGATTTTTTTTTTTTTTTTTTTTTTTTAAACCATTCAGGTTTCAGACATAGTCAAAAGTCAGGAGTCAGACCCAAAAGGGCAAAACCACCTGACGAGACTATCACAAAACTCATCATAATGGCCATATTTTATTTAGCACACCACAACAATCCATAATACAATATCAGCAGAATAACATAAAATCCATCAAAAATCACACACCCGCCACCCAATGCTTCCACTTCAAAAATTTCCAATTACCTTCAGCATCCATACCTCTATCAGCATCCCACTTATAGCAAAAATACAGCTTATCCAATACCATTCTCACACAATCATCAATCTCAAACACTTCTTTCTTATAAACATTCAAATTCCTCACATCCCACAAAACTTCCTTCACACATGCCAAAAACAACCATAACAACCTATCATTTCTCCTACTCAACCTACAAAGACCAAACATAACAATTTCTAAGTTCAAACTCCTAATCCCAGTCAGACCCAAACACATCCTGCCTAATCTATTCCATACGTCTCTTGCATACCTACAAGACCAAAAAACATGACTTACATCCTCATCATCTCCACATCCAACCCTAGGACACCTTTCAGAAGGCACAAGACCTCTCCTCTTCTGCACACTCCTAACTGGTAAAATACCATGCAAAGACATCCAAACAAGATCCTTCTGCTTATTAGTCAAATCGTACTTAGAAACTTTCCCCCACACAGCTTCCGCCTCAGCAGATTTCAAACCATTAATCTCACATATAGACCCATCCACACACATCCTCTTAATTAACTTTTTCTTACTTACAAACTGTTCCATTTTTACGTTTTCCAATCTATACTTCCTCACAAACCGCTCAACATACAAATACCATTCAGGACAAAAAAAACCAAAGGGCTTACTTCTATCAGGAACCACCCACTTCAAACGACCCAACACAGAACCCGCCAAGTACCTCAACATACAGGCAGTCTTGGAAGACTTAGAAAGAGACCCAACAAAAAAACCAATATAATTAATCCCCAGAAAAACCTCCAAATTGGGAAAATCCAGTCCTCCAAGTTCCCTCCTCTTTACCAATATCTCTCGCTTTGCCTTCTCCATTCCAGACCCCCATAAGAACAAAAACAGAATCCGATTAACCTTTTTTAACATCATGTTAGACGGAGGAAACACCAGAGCGATATATAAAATCATGGGCAAAACAACACTCTTAACAACAAGCACTTTACCAGTAAAGGACAAATCCCTTAAACGCCAAAAATCAAGCTTCTTGGAAATCCTACGTCCTAATTCCACCCAACACTCATCCCCATTCAAACTCTCACTAAAATCCACCCCCAACACCCTAATACTATCACCAGCTAATACCATACCACAATCCACTACAGAAACATGTTTGAAGAAAACCTTCATATTACTTTTCCCCCAATTAATCCTAAAAGCAGAAGCAATACAAAAAAGACTAACCAATAACCTCACTCTAGCAACTTCACAAACCGAATCACAAAAAACACAAATATCATCCATATAACCCAACACTTTTAAACACCTTCCATCACTCCCCGGAACAAAAAAACCTCTAAAAACCTTATCCTTTCTCAACATCACCAAAAGCGGCTCAATAGCACATATAAACAAGATGGGCGACAAAGGACACCCCTGCCTTACCCCAGAACAAATATCAAAAGGAAAAGTAAAAAAACCATTCACCAACACTCTACTTTTAGCCCCCTCATACATACCAAACAACAAATCAACAAACCTATCTGGAAAACCCATACGCCTCAACACTTTAAACAAAAACACATGAGCCACCCGATCAAACGCTTTCTCAAAATCTAAAGCACAAACAATCACACCACACTTCCTAGCTTTACAATCCCCCAACATATCCCGTACTAACACCACATTATCATGAATCTTTCGACCAGGCACTGCACAAACCTGATCTTCATGTATAACATGACCCACCACCTCTCTCATACGATTTGCCATTAATTTAGAAAAAATTTTGTAGTCAGTGTTCAAAAGAGTAATGGGTCTCCAATTACCCAAAATACGCCTATCACCCTTCTTGAAAATTAACACCACTACCCCTTGCTTCATACTCTCAGTCATCCTTGCACCCCCAAAAATCATACTCATCACTTCCACCACATCACCACCAATCACTTCCCAGTACTTCTCATAAAATTCCCAAGGAATCCCATCATGACCAGGAGCTTTATTTTTGGCTGCCTTAGATACAATCCCTCCAATTTCCTCCTTTGTAACTTCCCCCATTAGAAACTGAAACTCACCCTCCGGGACAAACCTCTCTATCACATCCAAAAACTCATCATCAACACCCAAATCACAAACTTTCCTTTCATATAAACCACTATAGAATTCAGCCACCACCTTCAAAACTTGCATACCACGCACCTCACAATTGTTCCCATCCAACAACACACTCATGTCCCTTCCACCACTACACATCTTTTTGAAAAAGAAACGAGTACACTTTTCATCTTTCTCTCTCACTTCCACTCTTGATCTGAAAATAATCTTCTTACCTTCCTCTCCAAGCCAACCATTCATCTCCTTTTTTGCCCGCTCCAAATCATTCTGCACATCCAGACCCAAAGATTTGCATTTATGCAAATAAGAAATTCTCCCAGCATGCCTTTTATACAACAACCTCCTATTCCATGCCCTTGCATATCCCAAGTGCCTGAAGAAACCACCTATTTTAATTTTAACCCAGTCCCACCACAATAAAAGATTTGAAAAACAGCCTTTCTTCCTACACCAAAAAGCATACTTTCTTTCAAACGCCCTCCTTACATTCACATCAAGCAACATACTAACATTCATCCGCCACACACCCCGGCCATGGAAAACATTATTAACCTCAAACACTCCAGACAAACATTCATGATCAGAAAACCCCACCCGCTCTTGCTCATACTTCACACACTTAACCGCAAAAGATGTATAAAAGAAAAAATCCAAGCGAGAATCAGTGCACCCATCATCCGCATGATATGTAAAAGGGCCAGGACTAACTTCCACTGCATCTTTAAGTGAAAAATCAGACACCAGCTGCTTCCACCTGTTACCTGTAACATCTACCCTGGATACATAAGACCCAGCCCTGGCATCTTTCTCCAGGATACAGTTCAAATCCCCCACAACAAAGGTTGGAAGTTTGCCATGCAAAAAAAAATTCAGTTTATCAAACAGAGCAAGCCTGGCGTTTTTATCAGCATGTGCATAAATATTAATCAACTTAAAATCCCACCCCCTACAGGAAAGAAGCAGACATACACACCTTCCATCCTCCACCACAACACTTTGTTTTAACACAATATCCTTATTCCTAAACAACACCCCGACCCCATCATTCTTATTTACCAAAGAAAAAGACCATATAGCCTCACCAAACCTCCATTCATTCTTCTTAGGACACCTATTCAGACCACACTCCTGCACACATACAATATCACCCCCTTTCAAACTCAAAAAATCCAAAATAGATGCACGCCTAGCCAGAGACTGAAAAACTCTCACATTTTGAGAGATGATTTTCAAACGCATAGCCATATAGCTATCTCAGGAAAAAAAAGAAAAGAAAAAAAACACTGAACATTCAAGTTCCACGGGGGAAACCAGTTATCCTCTCCAGGTCAGCCACCTTCTCATCGCTAAGATAACCTTGTCCCGGAGACACTGGAGCCATCACCGGAAGGAGAGGGGGGTCAGGGAGCTCAGGGGGGGGTTCTACATCACCTCCAAGTATGTCAAAACGATTCTCAGTTACAATAGGCTTGATTTCCTTCCTCTTCAACCTCTTCACCTGTTTTGCAGCTGATTTTTTGGACACTGCCTGATAAACAATAGCAGCACTCTCTGCTTTAGCTACCAAGGAAGACAAGTCAATATTGGGGGTTTCAGACTGCACAATCTCTGCAGAAGCACCGGCATCTTCCTGAGCCTCCATGCTTGGGCTATCAAACTCCACCAGACTTGTACTGGGCGTCTCCTCCACCATTTCTGGACTAGATATTATAGCCTCCACCACAGGAAGTTCATCATTCTCAGCCACCATTTGCAATTCCATGGATTCCACGGGAGCCACGGTACTACTACCCACATCAGGTCCTTCCAGAGGGTCTAAGACAGGACTCACTCCAACTTCTGGCACCGCCTCCTCAGCAGCTAAGACAGTCTGGCCTTCAGCAGGCGTGACAGGTGTGGCAAACAACCTGGCAGTCTGTCTAGCAAAACGGGCCTTATCGGAAGCATACTGCTGCCTAAGCCCCGGACACATCTTACAAGTGTGTTCACGACTCCCACACAAATCACAAGCCGGGGGATAAGGACAACCAGCAGTTTCATGTCCCGACCTCTTGCAATTCCTACATGTAGTGCCATGAGTACATTGCTCTTTCACATGCCCATATCGGAAACATGCCCTACAAAAGGTCGGCTGACCAGGGTAATGCAAAAATCCCTTATTACCACCAACAGAGAAATTTGCTGGGGGATGCATTATACCCCCTATGCCGTCTGGGTCAGGCTTAAAGCGTACCCAGAATTTATGCTTCCCATTGAACACCCCAAAGCAATTTCGCTGCATCGGCCCCATTCGCACAGACGAACAATATCTGGCAAGAAAGGCTTTCAACAAGGCAGAGTCAATAAAGGGGTTATAGCAATGCAGAAGCAAAGGCCTCTCAATTATAGAAAAAAGAGGAGCCACAGTCACATACTTCAATGAAGGATGATCCACATTCTCTCTCAAGAGCTGAAAAAAGTTCAAACAATCCTCCTCCTGATAAAAGGTAATATCGTACTGACCGGAAGATGGAAAATCCTGGATACAAAAGACTTTACCCAAATCGATAAGTGCCAGTTCCTTGAGGATGTCTTCCACGATGAAGGAAAGCTGCAAGCCATACTTCTTTTCCGGAGAAATGGTCAAACGCACAGTGTTGCGAATAGCTGCCATGTCAGCAAAGAGTGCCCGAAGCACAAGATCGCCACTCACGGACGCCGGAGAAACTCCACGCCAAGAAAACCCCCCCAGCCCAGACCAGGGTTATTCACCCCGATCTGAGCCAAAAGGCCGAGAAGCGATGGCCTGAAATGGTTGGCCATTTCAGACGCACCCAGGCCTACAACCGACACCCATTGTGGAGACCTAGCCAAAGATTGCCGCAAGGAAGACATTTTCAGAAACTCTGGATGCATTCTCAATGACAGTTCGGGTGTGGGTGGGTTTTGGTCGGTTGTTTGGCTGTGTGTGTCTGTGTGTGCTCGTTGAAGCTGCGCCCAACGCGTTTTGAATCTGCATAACTCTGCCCACTTTGACACACCCACCATCCCCATTGTGACTGCAGGTGAAGGTTCCGTGCTAAGATTCTATCGACTGCAGGCAGCGCACCTGGTTGGTCAAAAGCATTAGAATACTCCTCACACAGGTGTATCTACAAGACACAAGACTAGCAGATTCGAGATCAGCACAGACACCAGTTTTCCTTTTTTTCAAATACCTATCATACACCGCATTTCAAAGTCGGTGGTCCACAAGAGGTAAACAATGTCTTCCAAAAGAATTCATGATCGGTGGTCACAAATGTGGTATGTATGGCAGAACTACTCATTGGATGCTTCAATTTAAATACCAAGTGCTGACAGCAGGCAGGGGCCTAATTCTGTAGATGGCACAGTATATTTGCTACACTGTAAGAAAGGCCTAATTCAGGCCTACATCTTAACACACCTGTGGCAGCAACCAGGAAAGACTGAAAATTGATTGCCTGATTGATTGATTGATTGCCTATTGAATGCAATGCAATGCTTGACATACATACATACATACATACATACATACAGAGGTGAAAGCAAGGCACACAAAATGTTGCAATTAGGCAAGTGAAATCGAGCAGCATGCTACATTTGGCAGCCAGCGGCATGTGAAATGTGCTTCCTTAACAACCCTGAAATAAATTCCCATCTAGGGTTCCAAGACAACTTGCTGTGCTGATTAATTTCCATTCAATCTGTTTTTAGAAACCGGATCAGAGAAGGAGTGCACTGTTCCCGGAGAGACTGCAATAGCGGGTCAATGCGTGGAGTGGACTGAGCAAGCTCCATTTCCAGCTCCCTGTTCCAAAAAGCCATTTAATATATGGTCCCCACATGGGGGACGTATCAGATATTAAACTGATAAGAACAGATACTACACTTGATCTTAGCCATAGGAGGCCGAGAAGCGATGGCCTGAAATGGTTGGCCATTTCAGACGCACCCAGGCCTACAACCGACACCCATTGTGGAGACCTAGCCAAAGATTGCCGCAAGGAAGACATTTTCAGAAACTCTGGATGCATTCTCAATGACAGTTCGGGTGTGGGTGGGTTTTGGTCGGTTGTTTGGCTGTGTGTGTCTGTGTGTGCTCGTTGAAGCTGCGCCCAACGCGTTTTGAATCTGCATAACTCTGCCCACTTTGACACACCCACCATCCCCATTGTGACTGCAGGTGAAGGTTCCGTGCTAAGATTCTATCGACTGCAGGCAGCGCACCTGGTTGGTCAAAAGCATTAGAATACTCCTCACACAGGTGTATCTACAAGACACAAGACTAGCAGATTCGAGATCAGCACAGACACCAGTTTTCCTTTTTTTCAAATACCTATCATACACCGCATTTCAAAGTCGGTGGTCCACAAGAGGTAAACAATGTCTTCCAAAAGAATTCATGATCGGTGGTCACAAATGTGGTATGTATGGCAGAACTACTCATTGGATGCTTCAATTTAAATACCAAGTGCTGACAGCAGGCAGGGGCCTAATTCTGTAGATGGCACAGTATATTTGCTACACTGTAAGAAAGGCCTAATTCAGGCCTACATCTTAACACACCTGTGGCAGCAACCAGGAAAGACTGAAAATTGATTGCCTGATTGATTGATTGATTGATTGATTGCCTATTGAATGCAATGCAATGCTTGACATACATACATACATACATACATACATACAGAGGTGAAAGCAAGGCACACAAAATGTTGCAATTAGGCAAGTGAAATCGAGCAGCATGCTACATTTGGCAGCCAGCGGCATGTGAAATGTGCTTCCTTAACAACCCTGAAATAAATTCCCATCTAGGGTTCCAAGACAACTTGCTGTGCTGATTAATTTCCATTCAATCTGTTTTTAGAAACCGGATCAGAGAAGGAGTGCACTGTTCCCGGAGAGACTGCAATAGCGGGTCAATGCGTGGAGTGGACTGAGCAAGCTCCATTTCCAGCTCCCTGTTCCAAAAAGCCATTTAATATATGGTCCCCACATGGGGGACGTATCAGATATTAAACTGATAAGAACAGATAAGGTTTCAACAAAATTTTTTATTTAGTCATAAGACATAGAACAACAAGAAAAAATGAAACCTTTTGTGCAAAAGAAACATAAACAATTACAATAATAAAATACAACAACATGAAACAACTTAATATAAAACAGTATTCCACATATAAAAACACCATCTACGATTCGCTTCCTTCTTCCCCACATCTTTAACATCCTTTAAGAAATAAATAAACATTTCACTAAAAGCCAATTTAATACAATCATTTACAGAGATAAAATCACGGTTAAAAAGTAAAATGTTTCTCGCTTTCCAGATTGCATTTTTGGCACAGTTTATTATACACCAGCATACTTTGAACTGGTGTGTAGTGGGGCAATTAAAAAGTCCATATAAAACATACTCATAGCTAAAATCTTTAAGACCACAAACCCATTTTAAAAGTATCCCCAATCTCCCCCAAAGTTCTTGTGCAAAACAGCAGTTCCAGAAAAGGTGCAAAACAGTCTCATCCTCTCGGCAAGAGTCTCTTGGGCACTTTGCCCGCGCCACCAGGCCTCTCCTGTGCTGGAAGTCTCTGGTTGGGAGGCACTGGTGGGCAGCCATCCATGCGATGTCTTTGTGAATGTTGGCCAAGAATTTCCCAAAAACGTTCCTCCACACACGCTTGGATCTACTCCAGGAGAAGTTGCTCACAGGGGACACTCCTTCTTCTCTTCTCAGATGAACCATCAATTTTTTTCTGTCCAGAAGGAGATCGGCATCCAAGTCCTTTAATTTATGAGTCCTTATCACCTTTTCTAAAACAATAAAATGCTTGGGCGGGCATAATAAAATGGGTGCTGATAAACATGGCCTGAACCATTTTTTAAAGATAAAACCGCAAGTATATTTTAAAAACAGACTAAAAGTAGAATTAGTGTTAAAAACTTTAAAACAAAAACAAAAGAAATTTACATATAAATACAAATGCAAGTCAGGGACATCTTTTCCTCCATTTTGTTGTTTCTTGTACATTTCCGTTCGCCTCAGCTTTTCCATTTTTGATCCCCAAATGAACATAAAAATACATCGAGTTAGTTTTTTTAGTATCAACTCAGAAGGAGGATATACCATGGCAACATAAAGCATCATAGGCAATAAAACAGATTTAATAATTAAAATTTTCCCTTCAATCGACAAGCATCTCAAATTCCAGAAGGAGAGCTTTTTCACCATTTTATGCTGTACCTCCTCCCAGCTCACGTGTCCATCATTTTTAGCATCAAATACTATACCCAAAATTTTTACCTCGTCGTGCCTCAATTTTACTGCTGGTAGGTCATTTGTATCCCAGGAACCCAAAATCAAACATTCAGTTTTATTAAAATTCATTTTAAAACCTGAAGCCTGACTAAAAAAATTGGTGCACATTACCACTCTCCGGAGTGAAGCAGGATCTGTACAGATGGCAGTAACATCATCCATGTAGGCAAATACTTTGACTTGGGCCCCTCCTCCACCCGGAATAGGAACCCCTCGGACCACTTTATCTCTCCGGATCATACACAGCAGGGGTTCCATAGCACAAATAAAAAGAATTGGGGATAATGGACACCCCTGCTTCACTCCGGATTCCAACGGGATAAAATCTGTTAAAAAACCATTGACAGAAATTTGAGAAAACACATTATTATATAAAATCATAATACGAGATAAAAACATGTCGGGGATCGCCATTTGTTTTAAAACTTTAAAAAGATACTCATGCGAGACCCTGTCAAACGCCTTTTCAAAGTCCAGCGCCAACAGGGCCAGGCTCTGACTTCTATCCCTAGAGTACCATATTGCATCTCTAATAACATTTAAAATCTCAGCAATATTCCTCCCTGGTACTCCACATACTTGTTCGGGTTGTATCAATTTATTAATCACAGTTTTAAAACGACAAGCAATAATTTTAGCTAAAACTTTATAGTCCATGTTGAGGAGGGTGATAGGCCTCCAATTCCTGAGGTCATCACGAGCGCCCTTTTTCTTATAAATTAAGGACACTATCCCCCTCCTCCATGACTTAGGCAGCTCTGAACACATAAAAACCTCTTTAAAAAGTGCTAAAAGATCCTCCTTTAAAACATCCCAAAAAGTCAAATAAAATTCAACAGGTAGACCATCTGCTCCTGGGGCTTTCCCTTTTGAAAAACTTTTAAAAACACTAAAAAGTTCTTCCATGCTAAGATCTTCTATTAAAAACCCCTGGTCTACAGAACTTAACTTAAAATCCAGGATATTAAGAGCATCTTGTAAAAAAACATTATTTACACTTTTTTTACTAAAAAGGTCTCTATAAAAATTAAAAGCCACCTTCTTCATACCTTCCACAGTTGTTTCTCCATCAAGACAGGTGATCGTCTCCTTTTTCTCCATCACTTTTTTAAAAAAGAAACGTGTACACTTCTCACCTTCTTCTAAATGTTTCACTTTGGAATTAAAAATTATTTCTTTACCTTTTTGATCAAGGCACAATTGTATTTCAGTTTTTAGGCTTGCAATATCATCTTCCACCTCTAGTCCTATCTCTTTAAATTTATGGAGAGTTTGCAGTCTCATATTTAAATTTACATAAATCTGCTTTTTCCGCCGCGCCTTCCTCTTTCCAGCCCTGATAAAAAAAAACCTTATTTTATCTTTGATCACTTCCCACCAGGATAGGATTTTAATATATGGAGGCCTTAACTGTCTCCATTCCTGGTAGGCATTACAGAAGTCTGACCTCACCTGAGGGTCTTCCAGCAAATGGACCCCCAGACGCCACAAACCTCTATTTATCCTCAGCTCTCCTTGATACTCTATCTTTACGCTTAACATTTTATGATCAGAGAATAAATTAGGCATTAAAACAAATTGTACAGGGCTAAAATCCTCAGATAAAAACATAAAATCGATCCTGGAAGCCACTCCCCGACCGGACCATGTAAATCCTGGGTCCGTCGGCGAAAGCGACCTCCAGGCATCGCATAACTTAAAATCAGTCTGCAAGCTATTTAGTAAAAAACACGACTTATCTAACTTACGGATTGGGTCACCCCCTCCTCGGCGCTCATTCACATTCAGGCAATTAAAGTCCCCAGCTACCAAGAGAGGAGATGACCCTACACAGAATACCGGTAGAATTTCAAACAAACGTATACGCTCCTGTTTATCTGGTGGAGCGTACACATTAATGACACGGAAATTAAAATTATTAAAACACAAATGCACTAGGATAGCTCTGCCGGGTACAATCTCAGTAACAGAGGAGATGATGATGTTATTACCTCGGCAGAGCAGACCCACACCAGCAGACTTGTTTTCGTTCGAGCCCGACCATACAGAGGGCCCTAGTTTCCAGTCCTTTTTTATCTCGTTATACCGGATTCCATGCTGCAGACCACACTCCTGTAAGAAACATATATCAAAGTCTAATGTTTCAAAAAAATCAAAAAGAGCAGCCCTGCGGACAGGGCTCTTTAGAGATCTCACATTAAGTGAGAGACACCTCATGGATGGCATTTATGTCATGAGGGAGGAGAGATATCCTCAATGACTTCCATAAACTCCTCAATCACATCTGGCAGTGTGGAAAAAGAGTCAATGTTCTGGGGATCCGAGGAACCCGGTAATGGATACCCAGAAGAGTCCGTGTTCAGCCACATGTCTCCGCTGGGAAAACACACATCCGGAGACTCTGGATTGGCCTCCAGAAGAGTATCCCCTCGCAGCTTCTTTCCAGAAGGCTCAGGCAGCTCACTCGTACAGTCGTCCTCTGTGATAGCTACATGGCCTCTTACTTCCTGGGGGGCCTCCGGATCTGGCACAATGACCTCATCCACACCATCACCTGTAGGAGAAAAAACTGCGGTCTGCTGGCTCGAGTCCCTGGGAATGACTGGGGTCTTCGCCACAGTGCCCCCCACCGCCAACATAGTGGGGGCGCTCTGCTCCAACACACCAGCCTCATTCGAGACCTTCGACACAAGGGTTACCCCCCCAACGGGAGAGTCCCCCTGCTCCAGTCTCTGGGTGGTCCGCCCTCCGCCCTTTTTCCGGGACTTCGACACAGGAGGGCCTCCCTGAGGGCCACCACACTCCTGCTCCGTCCCCACCTTCTCCTCTGCGCCCTTGGCCTTCTCAGCCGCCTCCCCTGCTGTAGGAACAGTGGGACTTGGCTCAGGCCTTACTCCGGTCTCCGGGATACTCAGCTCAGCATGGACCGGGACAATAGCTGGTTCCTGCCTTGGCACGGGTCTCTCAGCCGCCTCTGCATACGTACGGACTTTAGTCCTATGTGGGCATCCTCGGAACATATGTCCAACCTCCCCGCATAGGTTACAAGCCTTCTTTTGAGGGCAATCCTTCATGAAGTGTCCGAATTGACCACAATTGCTGCAGCGGAATGCCCTTCTTTCCACACAATTCCCTTGGGTATGCCCCATCTTGCCACAGTTCCTGCAATACATAGGCATACCTGTGTAGAATAAGTAGCCACGGCTCTTCCCAATGGTGATGGTAGAGGGGGGATGTTCTGTTCCTCCAAAGCCCTCCGGATTTTTCTTCAGCCGCACCAGGAATTTCCGCTTGCCACACCAGAAACCAACGGCGTTTTTAACATTCCCTTGAAAGGTTACTTCATCGCAATAGCGACGCAAACAGGTTAAAATGTCCAGTACTTCCACAAAAGGATTTGGAAAGAAAACAATCATTTGTACCTCCTCTTGGACGAAAAGCAGGGAGAAGACCAGGCCCTCCAGTTCATCAGCAAAGATGTTGTCATTCACCTTTTGGACCAACTGCTGACAACAACCATGGCTCCTAAAGGTAATAGTATAAGTACCTTTCTGCTCATTGTCCTGAAAACAGAAGATGTCCTCTCTGCCGAACTCCAGGATCCCAAGAAGGACGGTGTTGCAAACGTAGCGGATTTCTTTCTCCTTCCGGAATCTCTCCAAGACCTCGATACGGACCGTGTTCCTCATCCGGGGTTCACCCGATGCAAAGGTAAGTGCAGCCGGCATCCTTCCGAGAAAGAACTCCAGCTGTAAACACAAAAAAAGGCTAGCGCCCTTTTAAGGCGATCGCAACTCGTTGCTCCGGACTAATCCTCTCTCCCTATAGCAGCAGGGGGGTGAAGCCCCTCCGAAGAGGAGCGATCCCCCCAGGCCGAGAGAGAGGGTACCGAAAGCACCCGACCTGACTACAATCTCACAGTTAAACTGATCGATCGCAGCCAAAAGGCCGAGAAGCGATGGCCTGAAATGGTTGGCCATTTCAGACGCACCCAGGCCTACAACCGACACCCATTGTGGAGACCTAGCCAAAGATTGCCGCAAGGAAGACATTTTCAGAAACTCTGGATGCATTCTCAATGACAGTTCGGGTGTGGGTGGGTTTTGGTCGGTTGTTTGGCTGTGTGTGTCTGTGTGTGCTCGTTGAAGCTGCGCCCAACGCGTTTTGAATCTGCATAACTCTGCCCACTTTGACACACCCACCATCCCCATTGTGACTGCAGGTGAAGGTTCCGTGCTAAGATTCTATCGACTGCAGGCAGCGCACCTGGTTGGTCAAAAGCATTAGAATACTCCTCACACAGGTGTATCTACAAGACACAAGACTAGCAGATTCGAGATCAGCACAGACACCAGTTTTCCTTTTTTTCAAATACCTATCATACACCGCATTTCAAAGTCGGTGGTCCACAAGAGGTAAACAATGTCTTCCAAAAGAATTCATGATCGGTGGTCACAAATGTGGTATGTATGGCAGAACTACTCATTGGATGCTTCAATTTAAATACCAAGTGCTGACAGCAGGCAGGGGCCTAATTCTGTAGATGGCACAGTATATTTGCTACACTGAAAGAAAGGCCTAATTCAGGCCTACATCTTAACACACCTGTGGCAGCAACCAGGAAAGACTGAAAATTGATTGCCTGATTGATTGATTGATTGCCTATTGAATGCAATGCAATGCTTGACATACATACATACATACATACATACATACAGAGGTGAAAGCAAGGCACACAAAATGTTGCAATTAGGCAAGTGAAATCGAGCAGCATGCTACATTTGGCAGCCAGCGGCATGTGAAATGTGCTTCCTTAACAACCCTGAAATAAATTCCCATCTAGGGTTCCAAGACAACTTGCTGTGCTGATTAATTTCCATTCAATCTGTTTTTAGAAACCGGATCAGAGAAGGAGTGCACTGTTCCCGGAGAGACTGCAATAGCGGGTCAATGCGTGGAGTGGACTGAGCAAGCTCCATTTCCAGCTCCCTGTTCCAAAAAGCCATTTAATATATGGTCCCCACATGGGGGACGTATCAGATATTAAACTGATAAGAACAGATACTACACTTGATCTTAGCCATAGGAGGCCGAGAAGCGATGGCCTGAAATGGTTGGCCATTTCAGACGCACCCAGGCCTACAACCGACACCCATTGTGGAGACCTAGCCAAAGATTGCCGCAAGGAAGACATTTTCAGAAACTCTGGATGCATTCTCAATGACAGTTCGGGTGTGGGTGGGTTTTGGTCGGTTGTTTGGCTGTGTGTGTCTGTGTGTGCTCGTTGAAGCTGCGCCCAACGCGTTTTGAATCTGCATAACTCTGCCCACTTTGACACACCCACCATCCCCATTGTGACTGCAGGTGAAGGTTCCGTGCTAAGATTCTATCGACTGCAGGCAGCGCACCTGGTTGGTCAAAAGCATTAGAATACTCCTCACACAGGTGTATCTACAAGACACAAGACTAGCAGATTCGAGATCAGCACAGACACCAGTTTTCCTTTTTTTCAAATACCTATCATACACCGCATTTCAAAGTCGGTGGTCCACAAGAGGTAAACAATGTCTTCCAAAAGAATTCATGATCGGTGGTCACAAATGTGGTATGTATGGCAGAACTACTCATTGGATGCTTCAATTTAAATACCAAGTGCTGACAGCAGGCAGGGGCCTAATTCTGTAGATGGCACAGTATATTTGCTACACTGTAAGAAAGGCCTAATTCAGGCCTACATCTTAACACACCTGTGGCAGCAACCAGGAAAGACTGAAAATTGATTGCCTGATTGATTGATTGATTGCCTATTGAATGCAATGCAATGCTTGACATACATACATACATACATACATACATACAGAGGTGAAAGCAAGGCACACAAAATGTTGCAATTAGGCAAGTGAAATCGAGCAGCATGCTACATTTGGCAGCCAGCGGCATGTGAAATGTGCTTCCTTAACAACCCTGAAATAAATTCCCATCTAGGGTTCCAAGACAACTTGCTGTGCTGATTAATTTCCATTCAATCTGTTTTTAGAAACCGGATCAGAGAAGGAGTGCACTGTTCCCGGAGAGACTGCAATAGCGGGTCAATGCGTGGAGTGGACTGAGCAAGCTCCATTTCCAGCTCCCTGTTCCAAAAAGCCATTTAATATATGGTCCCCACATGGGGGACGTATCAGATATTAAACTGATAAGAACAGATACTACACTTGATCTTAGCCATAGGAGGCCGAGAAGCGATGGCCTGAAATGGTTGGCCATTTCAGACGCACCCAGGCCTACAACCGACACCCATTGTGGAGACCTAGCCAAAGATTGCCGCAAGGAAGACATTTTCAGAAACTCTGGATGCATTCTCAATGACAGTTCGGGTGTGGGTGGGTTTTGGTCGGTTGTTTGGCTGTGTGTGTCTGTGTGTGCTCGTTGAAGCTGCGCCCAACGCGTTTTGAATCTGCATAACTCTGCCCACTTTGACACACCCACCATCCCCATTGTGACTGCAGGTGAAGGTTCCGTGCTAAGATTCTATCGACTGCAGGCAGCGCACCTGGTTGGTCAAAAGCATTAGAATACTCCTCACACAGGTGTATCTACAAGACACAAGACTAGCAGATTCGAGATCAGCACAGACACCAGTTTTCCTTTTTTTCAAATACCTATCATACACCGCATTTCAAAGTCGGTGGTCCACAAGAGGTAAACAATGTCTTCCAAAAGAATTCATGATCGGTGGTCACAAATGTGGTATGTATGGCAGAACTACTCATTGGATGCTTCAATTTAAATACCAAGTGCTGACAGCAGGCAGGGGCCTAATTCTGTAGATGGCACAGTATATTTGCTACACTGTAAGAAAGGCCTAATTCAGGCCTACATCTTAACACACCTGTGGCAGCAACCAGGAAAGACTGAAAATTGATTGCCTGATTGATTGATTGATTGCCTATTGAATGCAATGCAATGCTTGACATACATACATACATACATACATACATACAGAGGTGAAAGCAAGGCACACAAAATGTTGCAATTAGGCAAGTGAAATCGAGCAGCATGCTACATTTGGCAGCCAGCGGCATGTGAAATGTGCTTCCTTAACAACCCTGAAATAAATTCCCATCTAGGGTTCCAAGACAACTTGCTGTGCTGATTAATTTCCATTCAATCTGTTTTTAGAAACCGGATCAGAGAAGGAGTGCACTGTTCCCGGAGAGACTGCAATAGCGGGTCAATGCGTGGAGTGGACTGAGCAAGCTCCATTTCCAGCTCCCTGTTCCAAAAAGCCATTTAATATATGGTCCCCACATGGGGGACGTATCAGATATTAAACTGATAAGAACAGATACTACACTTGATCTTAGCCATAGGAGGCCGAGAAGCGATGGCCTGAAATGGTTGGCCATTTCAGACGCACCCAGGCCTACAACCGACACCCATTGTGGAGACCTAGCCAAAGATTGCCGCAAGGAAGACATTTTCAGAAACTCTGGATGCATTCTCAATGACAGTTCGGGTGTGGGTGGGTTTTGGTCGGTTGTTTGGCTGTGTGTGTCTGTGTGTGCTCGTTGAAGCTGCGCCCAACGCGTTTTGAATCTGCATAACTCTGCCCACTTTGACACACCCACCATCCCCATTGTGACTGCAGGTGAAGGTTCCGTGCTAAGATTCTATCGACTGCAGGCAGCGCACCTGGTTGGTCAAAAGCATTAGAATACTCCTCACACAGGTGTATCTACAAGACACAAGACTAGCAGATTCGAGATCAGCACAGACACCAGTTTTCCTTTTTTTCAAATACCTATCATACACCGCATTTCAAAGTCGGTGGTCCACAAGAGGTAAACAATGTCTTCCAAAAGAATTCATGATCGGTGGTCACAAATGTGGTATGTATGGCAGAACTACTCATTGGATGCTTCAATTTAAATACCAAGTGCTGACAGCAGGCAGGGGCCTAATTCTGTAGATGGCACAGTATATTTGCTACACTGTAAGAAAGGCCTAATTCAGGCCTACATCTTAACACACCTGTGGCAGCAACCAGGAAAGACTGAAAATTGATTGCCTGATTGATTGATTGATTGCCTATTGAATGCAATGCAATGCTTGACATACATACATACATACATACATACATACATACATACATACATACAGAGGTGAAAGCAAGGCACACAAAATGTTGCAATTAGGCAAGTGAAATCGAGCAGCATGCTACATTTGGCAGCCAGCGGCATGTGAAATGTGCTTCCTTAACAACCCTGAAATAAATTCCCATCTAGGGTTCCAAGACAACTTGCTGTGCTGATTAATTTCCATTCAATCTGTTTTTAGAAACCGGATCAGAGAAGGAGTGCACTGTTCCCGGAGAGACTGCAATAGCGGGTCAATGCGTGGAGTGGACTGAGCAAGCTCCATTTCCAGCTCCCTGTTCCAAAAAGCCATTTAATATATGGTCCCCACATGGGGGACGTATCAGATATTAAACTGATAAGAACAGATACTACACTTGATCTTAGCCATAGGAGGCCGAGAAGCGATGGCCTGAAATGGTTGGCCATTTCAGACGCACCCAGGCCTACAACCGACACCCATTGTGGAGACCTAGCCAAAGATTGCCGCAAGGAAGACATTTTCAGAAACTCTGGATGCATTCTCAATGACAGTTCGGGTGTGGGTGGGTTTTGGTCGGTTGTTTGGCTGTGTGTGTCTGTGTGTGCTCGTTGAAGCTGCGCCCAACGCGTTTTGAATCTGCATAACTCTGCCCACTTTGACACACCCACCATCCCCATTGTGACTGCAGGTGAAGGTTCCGTGCTAAGATTCTATCGACTGCAGGCAGCGCACCTGGTTGGTCAAAAGCATTAGAATACTCCTCACACAGGTGTATCTACAAGACACAAGACTAGCAGATTCGAGATCAGCACAGACACCAGTTTTCCTTTTTTTCAAATACCTATCATACACCGCATTTCAAAGTCGGTGGTCCACAAGAGGTAAACAATGTCTTCCAAAAGAATTCATGATCGGTGGTCACAAATGTGGTATGTATGGCAGAACTACTCATTGGATGCTTCAATTTAAATACCAAGTGCTGACAGCAGGCAGGGGCCTAATTCTGTAGATGGCACAGTATATTTGCTACACTGTAAGAAAGGCCTAATTCAGGCCTACATCTTAACACACCTGTGGCAGCAACCAGGAAAGACTGAAAATTGATTGCCTGATTGATTGATTGATTGCCTATTGAATGCAATGCAATGCTTGACATACATACATACATACATACATACATACAGAGGTGAAAGCAAGGCACACAAAATGTTGCAATTAGGCAAGTGAAATCGAGCAGCATGCTACATTTGGCAGCCAGCGGCATGTGAAATGTGCTTCCTTAACAACCCTGAAATAAATTCCCATCTAGGGTTCCAAGACAACTTGCTGTGCTGATTAATTTCCATTCAATCTGTTTTTAGAAACCGGATCAGAGAAGGAGTGCACTGTTCCCGGAGAGACTGCAATAGCGGGTCAATGCGTGGAGTGGACTGAGCAAGCTCCATTTCCAGCTCCCTGTTCCAAAAAGCCATTTAATATATGGTCCCCACATGGGGGACGTATCAGATATTAAACTGATAAGAACAGATTTTTTTTTTTTTTTTTTTTTTTTTTTTTTTTTCCCTCAGATGGGGAATTTCACGGTCTAGAAATCCAAAACCGAAGAAACATACCCAAACAGCTGTGTCAAAATTGAAACACAAAAAGCCGTTCCCATCATCATCGGAAAAATCTTTCTTTTTTCAAAATACATATTTACATAACAAAAGAACAAATCAAGAAGTATTAACAAAATATCTCCACTTTTTAACCTTCCAAATTCCTTCCGCATCCACCTCCCCCTTCCTTTTCTTATCCCACAAAAAACAAACATATATCTTCCCCAAAATCACCTTCACGGTATTTCTAACCTCAATATTCTTCCTCTTGAACACATGCACATTTCTCACATCCCATAACACTTCCTTTATACATGCAAGCATTAACCACAACACTCTCTCCTTCACTCCATCACACAACCCTAAACCAAACATGAACAACTCAAAGGATAAAAAATTCACACCACACAGTTCTTTGCACAAAGGACCCATTCTTCCAATCACATCTCTAGCGTACTGACAATTCCAGAACACATGTATTACACTTTCACACCCACCACAACCTTCTCTCGGACACCTCTCACTCCTCACTAAACCCCTATTTCTCTGAAACTCTCTTACTGGTAACACTCCATGCAATGACTGCCACACAATCTCACTCTGTCTGTTTGTCATACCATCCATCCGTACTTTCTTCCACACCTTTTGTACATCAGCTCCTCTAACCATATTGATATCACACTCTATCTCTCTACACTCAATCATTCTATACACAGCCTTCTTCTTTTCCACTAGTCTTACATCCACATCACACAACTCATACTTCACCAAAAACTTATAAACCCACACATACCATACAGGAACCTCAAAAGCAACCGGACACCTCAAATCCCTTTCTCTCCATTTTAACTTAAACAGATACGCTCCAAATAAATACCTACACATAGATGAAAATTTCCCATCCGCCCTTATCACTTTCAGCACATACACAACAATATTCACACCAAAAAAAACTTCCAAATTTGGAAAACCCAACCCACCTTTCTCCAATCTCTTCACCAAAATTTCTCTCCTAGCCCTCTCCATCTTTGAATTCCATAAAAACACAAACAGAATCCTATTCAAACTCCTCACACACATATACCCTGGTGGAAACACTACTGCTACATACAAAAAAATCGGCAACACCACACTCTTTATAACTAAGATCTTTCCAAAAAACGTAAGGTTTCTCAATCTCCAAAAACACAGCTTCCGCTCAACCTTCTCTTTCGCATCATTCCAACTTTCCTTCCCATCCAACTTCTCTGAAAACTTCACACCCAATATTTTAATAGGCCCATTAACCACATTCACTCCAACATCCCTACTTAAAACACCATTTCCAAATACCTTACACTCACTCTTTTCCCAATTAACCTTAAATGCAGACGCACCACAAAAAAAGGACACTAATAACTTCACCCGCCTCACCGAACATTCTGAATCGCACAATACACACACATCATCCATATAACCACTAACTTTCCACTCTCTACCCCCTCCTCCTGGCACTTGCACGCCCCTAACCACCTTATCTTTCCTCAGCATACACAATAAAGGCTCAATTGCACAAATAAAAGCCACAGGTGACAAAGGACACCCTTGACGAACTCCGGAAAAGACATTCACTCTCCTTCCCACATAACCATTCAACAAAACACAACTGTAAATATCCTTATATAAACTCCTCACTCTCCCAACAAAATCAGCTGGAAAACCCATTCTTAGCAACACACTAAACAAAAACCCATGCGATAATCTATCATAAGCCTTCTCAAAATCTAAACTCAACAAAAACGCACTCTTCTTTCGCCCCATACAGTCCCATAGACAATCTCTTAGCATACACACACAATCATGTATACGCCTCCCAGGTACCGCACAACACTGTTCATCCCCAATCACACTCTCTATCACATCACGCATCCTATTCGCCATTAATTTTGCATAGATTTTATAATCACAGTTTAATAACGTTATCGGCCTCCAATTCCTCAAACTCTTCAAATCCCCCTTTTTAGGTATCAACACAACCATTCCCGCACGCATACTCTCAGCCACCTCCATATTTAACCACATATACTTACACACCTCCACAAAGTCATTACCAATCACATCCCACATCACTCGATAAAACTCTACTGGGAGACCATCCTCCCCTGGCGTCTTATTTAGCGCCATACTATTCATCACCTTCCACACCTCATCACTAGTCACCTCACACATCACACTCTCCCTTTCCGTCTCAGACAACTTACTTTCTAACATATTTAACACATCACTCTCCAAACCCTCATCCCTCCACTTCACTGCATACAACTCCTCATAGAACTTAGCCACCTCTTCACACATATCCTCACCACTCACTTCTCTTCCATCCTCCCCATTCAGCACACTCATACTCTGTTTCTTCCCAAACACCTTTTTAAAGAAAAAACGTGAACATTTCTCATCATGTTCCATTTTGTCAATTTTTGCTCTAAAAACTATACTCCTCCCTTTCTCTAACAAAAAGTCATTAATTTCCTTTTTCACCTGTAATATCTCTTCTTCCACTTCCATTCCTCCTTCCCTCAACTTATACAATACACTCAAACGTGCATTCAATTTAACAAAATTCTCTCTTTTAATAGCTGCACACTTATACCCTAAACTTTTAAAGAATATTTTTGTTTGTCTCTTCACCCAATCCCACCAAACACAAACATTCCCAAAACCATTTTTACGCTTACACCACCCTTCATACCGTCTTGCATACTCCTTTCTCACATCTTCACTCTCTAACAACTTCACATTTAACTTCCACAACCCTTTCCCAAACACTCCACCAACCTTTATATCCACCTCACACTTCATACACACATGATCAGAAAACAAAACATTTTCTTGCTTATAATCAACAGCAGTTATATTTTTTGAAATAAAGCAATAATCCAACCTAGATTGCACCCTTCCACTCTCAGAAAAAAAAGTATTCAACACAGGACTCACACTACACACACGCTGCATATCACCCAGATCAAAATCACTCACTAACTCCAACAAAGCCTTCCCTGACACATCCACATTCACTTTCCCCACATCACAATTCATATCCCCCACAACCACTACAGGCATCCTCCCTGGAACAAAAAGCTTAACTTTTTCAAATAAAGCTTTACGCTCATTCTTATCAACCGGCGCATAAATATTAATAACACAAAACTTTACATTCCTATACTCAAAATTAGCCAAAATACACCTCCCTACCTCAATCACCAGATAATCATTCAAAACCACCTCTCTCCCTTTAACCAATATTCCCACCCCATCATTCTTATTACATGCACTCCCTGACCACACAGACGCACCATAAGACCATTCATCCCCTTTCACACCATCCACTACCCCACACTCTTGTAAACAAAAAATAGATGCATTTTGCATAGCTAAAAACTCAAAAATTGCAGCTCTCCTAACTTTACTTTTAAACACTCTAACATTTTGTGAAATTATGGTAAACCCCATATTTACAAAATCCACACTTCAACTAACTACACAGAAAATAAAAGCCTTTGGCCTAAGCCAAAGCTCACAAGAGAAAAAAAACAACACATTTAGTGCAGTATATGGTAACACTATCCAGCATCACCACTATCCTCCTCCACCATCTGAATTGAACAACAAGTGTCTGACCCACTGATCTCACCACCCTCAGTCCTCCTTCTTGCAGGGCCAATCTTTCTCTGAGGAGTACTACTCTCCACCTCCTCATCATCTCCATCATCCTCCCGCCGGCTCTTTTTTGCAGCTCTATCGTCATCTGACTCAAACTCCTCAATATGTTCAGCATTAGACAAATGCTCAGGGCTATCCACCTCCGAAATTTGCGCATCGCTCTCCGCGGCGTCCATTGCCTCACTAAAAGTCATTATTTCAGGCAACTGCCCCTGCACTTCCATTTCAGGAAGATGCGCCTCCACCTCTGCAGCTGCCCTCCAAAACTCCTTCTCTTCCCTCCTCCACTCTTTTTCCTTCTTTTTCTTCTTCTTTTCCTCCTTTTTCTCCTCTTTCTCTGCCCTAGAACATGGTCTCAGACTCACACTCTCTGAATCTGGAGGGGGCATGGCTCTACTCGCACTCCGCCTCCTTCTCTCTTCCTCCTCCCTCTCAAACCTTGCAACTTCTTTTACAACTTTTGCCCTTTCCCTCCTGGCCAACTCTTCCTCCATTTGCTCCTTGTCGGACCGTCTGGGTGCACTCATGGGACAGTCCTTGTACATATGCGTACTACTCCCACAGACATCACAGGTCTTAGGCAAAGGACATTGGTTAGCGGTATGCCCCTCTTTCCTGCAGTTTCGACAGCACTGTCCTTTAGTACACTCTGCCTGTACATGTCCAAAACAAAAGCATCTCCTACAAAAACGAGGCTGTCCTGGGTAGGTCAAAAAACCTCTGTGACCTGCCACAGAGAAATTTGCAGGGGGGTGCCTGAAACCACCCACACAGTCAGGGTCCCTCTTCAACTTCACACGATAAACATATTTACAGTTAAAGATTCCTAAAATGTTCACCTGCCGTTCTCCTACTTTCACATAGTCACAATACTGTGAGAGAAAACTCTGCAACAAAGCAGGATCTGTGAAGGGGTTATACACAGTTACAGTCACCTCTTTTTCCTGCAGACCAAACAACGGTATCCAGCCAACTCCTTCCAGAAGAGGATCCTCAGCATTGCCTCGAAGCCACTCGAACACATTCAGGCAAACATTTTGGTCCACAAAAGTCACATCGTAGTTACCTTGTCGAGGAAACTCGTTACAGCTGAAGATCTCCTCACGCTTTGCTCCAGCCTTTTCCTCAATAAGATCCCGGATCATGAAAACGACGTTGTTCTTGGTTCCATTGCTCGGGTCCACGGTCAACCGGATGGTGTTCTTCACGAAATTCATGATGCAGAACTGTCGGTATATCCTACCACAGGAAATAGAAGAAGTACTCCCACAAGGGAAGTCACAGGGAAACGGCCTATAGCCGGGGGATCGCAACCGGATGCAAGAGGACTAAGCCGACTCCCCAATAGCAGCAGGGGGGTGAAGTCCCACCAGAGGTGAGACGATCCCCCCAGGCCAAGGAGCCGGGTACCCCAAGCACCTCTCAGCCAAGACCAGGGCAATAAACCCTGATCTTAGCCAAAAGGCCGAGAAGCGATGGCCTGAAATGGTTGGCCATTTCAGACGCACCCAGGCCTACAACCGACACCCATTGTGGAGACCTAGCCAAAGATTGCCGCAAGGAAGACATTTTCAGAAACTCTGGATGCATTCTCAATGACAGTTCGGGTGTGGGTGGGTTTTGGTCGGTTGTTTGGCTGTGTGTGTCTGTGTGTGCTCGTTGAAGCTGCGCCCAACGCGTTTTGAATCTGCATAACTCTGCCCACTTTGACACACCCACCATCCCCATTGTGACTGCAGGTGAAGGTTCCGTGCTAAGATTCTATCGACTGCAGGCAGCGCACCTGGTTGGTCAAAAGCATTAGAATACTCCTCACACAGGTGTATCTACAAGACACAAGACTAGCAGATTCGAGATCAGCACAGACACCAGTTTTCCTTTTTTTCAAATACCTATCATACACCGCATTTCAAAGTCGGTGGTCCACAAGAGGTAAACAATGTCTTCCAAAAGAATTCATGATCGGTGGTCACAAATGTGGTATGTATGGCAGAACTACTCATTGGATGCTTCAATTTAAATACCAAGTGCTGACAGCAGGCAGGGGCCTAATTCTGTAGATGGCACAGTATATTTGCTACACTGTAAGAAAGGCCTAATTCAGGCCTACATCTTAACACACCTGTGGCAGCAACCAGGAAAGACTGAAAATTGATTGCCTGATTGATTGATTGATTGCCTATTGAATGCAATGCAATGCTTGACATACATACATACATACATACATACATACAGAGGTGAAAGCAAGGCACACAAAATGTTGCAATTAGGCAAGTGAAATCGAGCAGCATGCTACATTTGGCAGCCAGCGGCATGTGAAATGTGCTTCCTTAACAACCCTGAAATAAATTCCCATCTAGGGTTCCAAGACAACTTGCTGTGCTGATTAATTTCCATTCAATCTGTTTTTAGAAACCGGATCAGAGAAGGAGTGCACTGTTCCCGGAGAGACTGCAATAGCGGGTCAATGCGTGGAGTGGACTGAGCAAGCTCCATTTCCAGCTCCCTGTTCCAAAAAGCCATTTAATATATGGTCCCCACATGGGGGACGTATCAGATATTAAACTGATAAGAACAGATACTACACTTGATCTTAGCCATAGGAGGCCGAGAAGCGATGGCCTGAAATGGTTGGCCATTTCAGACGCACCCAGGCCTACAACCGACACCCATTGTGGAGACCTAGCCAAAGATTGCCGCAAGGAAGACATTTTCAGAAACTCTGGATGCATTCTCAATGACAGTTCGGGTGTGGGTGGGTTTTGGTCGGTTGTTTGGCTGTGTGTGTCTGTGTGTGCTCGTTGAAGCTGCGCCCAACGCGTTTTGAATCTGCATAACTCTGCCCACTTTGACACACCCACCATCCCCATTGTGACTGCAGGTGAAGGTTCCGTGCTAAGATTCTATCGACTGCAGGCAGCGCACCTGGTTGGTCAAAAGCATTAGAATACTCCTCACACAGGTGTATCTACAAGACACAAGACTAGCAGATTCGAGATCAGCACAGACACCAGTTTTCCTTTTTTTCAAATACCTATCATACACCGCATTTCAAAGTCGGTGGTCCACAAGAGGTAAACAATGTCTTCCAAAAGAATTCATGATCGGTGGTCACAAATGTGGTATGTATGGCAGAACTACTCATTGGATGCTTCAATTTAAATACCAAGTGCTGACAGCAGGCAGGGGCCTAATTCTGTAGATGGCACAGTATATTTGCTACACTGTAAGAAAGGCCTAATTCAGGCCTACATCTTAACACACCTGTGGCAGCAACCAGGAAAGACTGAAAATTGATTGCCTGATTGATTGATTGATTGCCTATTGAATGCAATGCAATGCTTGACATACATACATACATACATACATACATACATACAGAGGTGAAAGCAAGGCACACAAAATGTTGCAATTAGGCAAGTGAAATCGAGCAGCATGCTACATTTGGCAGCCAGCGGCATGTGAAATGTGCTTCCTTAACAACCCTGAAATAAATTCCCATCTAGGGTTCCAAGACAACTTGCTGTGCTGATTAATTTCCATTCAATCTGTTTTTAGAAACCGGATCAGAGAAGGAGTGCACTGTTCCCGGAGAGACTGCAATAGCGGGTCAATGCGTGGAGTGGACTGAGCAAGCTCCATTTCCAGCTCCCTGTTCCAAAAAGCCATTTAATATATGGTCCCCACATGGGGGACGTATCAGATATTAAACTGATAAGAACAGATTTTTTTTTTTTTTTTTTTTTTTTTTTTCCCTCAGATGGGGAATTTCACGGTCTAGAAATCCAAAACCGAAGAAACATACCCAAACAGCTGTGTCAAAATTGAAACACAAAAAGCCGTTCCCATCATCATCGGAAAAATCTTTCTTTTTTCAAAATACATATTTACATAACAAAAGAACAAATCAAGAAGTATTAACAAAATATCTCCACTTTTTAACCTTCCAAATTCCTTCCGCATCCACCTCCCCCTTCCTTTTCTTATCCCACAAAAAACAAACATATATCTTCCCCAAAATCACCTTCACGGTATTTCTAACCTCAATATTCTTCCTCTTGAACACATGCACATTTCTCACATCCCATAACACTTCCTTTATACATGCAAGCATTAACCACAACACTCTCTCCTTCACTCCATCACACAACCCTAAACCAAACATGAACAACTCAAAGGATAAAAAATTCACACCACACAGTTCTTTGCACAAAGGACCCATTCTTCCAATCACATCTCTAGCGTACTGACAATTCCAGAACACATGTATTACACTTTCACACCCACCACAACCTTCTCTCGGACACCTCTCACTCCTCACTAAACCCCTATTTCTCTGAAACTCTCTTACTGGTAACACTCCATGCAATGACTGCCACACAATCTCACTCTGTCTGTTTGTCATACCATCCATCCGTACTTTCTTCCACACCTTTTGTACATCAGCTCCTCTAACCATATTGATATCACACTCTATCTCTCTACACTCAATCATTCTATACACAGCCTTCTTCTTTTCCACTAGTCTTACATCCACATCACACAACTCATACTTCACCAAAAACTTATAAACCCACACATACCATACAGGAACCTCAAAAGCAACCGGACACCTCAAATCCCTTTCTCTCCATTTTAACTTAAACAGATACGCTCCAAATAAATACCTACACATAGATGAAAATTTCCCATCCGCCCTTATCACTTTCAGCACATACACAACAATATTCACACCAAAAAAAACTTCCAAATTTGGAAAACCCAACCCACCTTTCTCCAATCTCTTCACCAAAATTTCTCTCCTAGCCCTCTCCATCTTTGAATTCCATAAAAACACAAACAGAATCCTATTCAAACTCCTCACACACATATACCCTGGTGGAAACACTACTGCTACATACAAAAAAATCGGCAACACCACACTCTTTATAACTAAGATCTTTCCAAAAAACGTAAGGTTTCTCAATCTCCAAAAACACAGCTTCCGCTCAACCTTCTCTTTCGCATCATTCCAACTTTCCTTCCCATCCAACTTCTCTGAAAACTTCACACCCAATATTTTAATAGGCCCATTAACCACATTCACTCCAACATCCCTACTTAAAACACCATTTCCAAATACCTTACACTCACTCTTTTCCCAATTAACCTTAAATGCAGACGCACCACAAAAAAAGGACACTAATAACTTCACCCGCCTCACCGAACATTCTGAATCGCACAATACACACACATCATCCATATAACCACTAACTTTCCACTCTCTACCCCCTCCTCCTGGCACTTGCACGCCCCTAACCACCTTATCTTTCCTCAGCATACACAATAAAGGCTCAATTGCACAAATAAAAGCCACAGGTGACAAAGGACACCCTTGACGAACTCCGGAAAAGACATTCACTCTCCTTCCCACATAACCATTCAACAAAACACAACTGTAAATATCCTTATATAAACTCCTCACTCTCCCAACAAAATCAGCTGGAAAACCCATTCTTAGCAACACACTAAACAAAAACCCATGCGATAATCTATCATAAGCCTTCTCAAAATCTAAACTCAACAAAAACGCACTCTTCTTTCGCCCCATACAGTCCCATAGACAATCTCTTAGCATACACACACAATCATGTATACGCCTCCCAGGTACCGCACAACACTGTTCATCCCCAATCACACTCTCTATCACATCACGCATCCTATTCGCCATTAATTTTGCATAGATTTTATAATCACAGTTTAATAACGTTATCGGCCTCCAATTCCTCAAACTCTTCAAATCCCCCTTTTTAGGTATCAACACAACCATTCCCGCACGCATACTCTCAGCCACCTCCATATTTAACCACATATACTTACACACCTCCACAAAGTCATTACCAATCACATCCCACATCACTCGATAAAACTCTACTGGGAGACCATCCTCCCCTGGCGTCTTATTTAGCGCCATACTATTCATCACCTTCCACACCTCATCACTAGTCACCTCACACATCACACTCTCCCTTTCCGTCTCAGACAACTTACTTTCTAACATATTTAACACATCACTCTCCAAACCCTCATCCCTCCACTTCACTGCATACAACTCCTCATAGAACTTAGCCACCTCTTCACACATATCCTCACCACTCACTTCTCTTCCATCCTCCCCATTCAGCACACTCATACTCTGTTTCTTCCCAAACACCTTTTTAAAGAAAAAACGTGAACATTTCTCATCATGTTCCATTTTGTCAATTTTTGCTCTAAAAACTATACTCCTCCCTTTCTCTAACAAAAAGTCATTAATTTCCTTTTTCACCTGTAATATCTCTTCTTCCACTTCCATTCCTCCTTCCCTCAACTTATACAATACACTCAAACGTGCATTCAATTTAACAAAATTCTCTCTTTTAATAGCTGCACACTTATACCCTAAACTTTTAAAGAATATTTTTGTTTGTCTCTTCACCCAATCCCACCAAACACAAACATTCCCAAAACCATTTTTACGCTTACACCACCCTTCATACCGTCTTGCATACTCCTTTCTCACATCTTCACTCTCTAACAACTTCACATTTAACTTCCACAACCCTTTCCCAAACACTCCACCAACCTTTATATCCACCTCACACTTCATACACACATGATCAGAAAACAAAACATTTTCTTGCTTATAATCAACAGCAGTTATATTTTTTGAAATAAAGCAATAATCCAACCTAGATTGCACCCTTCCACTCTCAGAAAAAAAAGTATTCAACACAGGACTCACACTACACACACGCTGCATATCACCCAGATCAAAATCACTCACTAACTCCAACAAAGCCTTCCCTGACACATCCACATTCACTTTCCCCACATCACAATTCATATCCCCCACAACCACTACAGGCATCCTCCCTGGAACAAAAAGCTTAACTTTTTCAAATAAAGCTTTACGCTCATTCTTATCAACCGGCGCATAAATATTAATAACACAAAACTTTACATTCCTATACTCAAAATTAGCCAAAATACACCTCCCTACCTCAATCACCAGATAATCATTCAAAACCACCTCTCTCCCTTTAACCAATATTCCCACCCCATCATTCTTATTACATGCACTCCCTGACCACACAGACGCACCATAAGACCATTCATCCCCTTTCACACCATCCACTACCCCACACTCTTGTAAACAAAAAATAGATGCATTTTGCATAGCTAAAAACTCAAAAATTGCAGCTCTCCTAACTTTACTTTTAAACACTCTAACATTTTGTGAAATTATGGTAAACCCCATATTTACAAAATCCACACTTCAACTAACTACACAGAAAATAAAAGCCTTTGGCCTAAGCCAAAGCTCACAAGAGAAAAAAAACAACACATTTAGTGCAGTATATGGTAACACTATCCAGCATCACCACTATCCTCCTCCACCATCTGAATTGAACAACAAGTGTCTGACCCACTGATCTCACCACCCTCAGTCCTCCTTCTTGCAGGGCCAATCTTTCTCTGAGGAGTACTACTCTCCACCTCCTCATCATCTCCATCATCCTCCCGCCGGCTCTTTTTTGCAGCTCTATCGTCATCTGACTCAAACTCCTCAATATGTTCAGCATTAGACAAATGCTCAGGGCTATCCACCTCCGAAATTTGCGCATCGCTCTCCGCGGCGTCCATTGCCTCACTAAAAGTCATTATTTCAGGCAACTGCCCCTGCACTTCCATTTCAGGAAGATGCGCCTCCACCTCTGCAGCTGCCCTCCAAAACTCCTTCTCTTCCCTCCTCCACTCTTTTTCCTTCTTTTTCTTCTTCTTTTCCTCCTTTTTCTCCTCTTTCTCTGCCCTAGAACATGGTCTCAGACTCACACTCTCTGAATCTGGAGGGGGCATGGCTCTACTCGCACTCCGCCTCCTTCTCTCTTCCTCCTCCCTCTCAAACCTTGCAACTTCTTTTACAACTTTTGCCCTTTCCCTCCTGGCCAACTCTTCCTCCATTTGCTCCTTGTCGGACCGTCTGGGTGCACTCATGGGACAGTCCTTGTACATATGCGTACTACTCCCACAGACATCACAGGTCTTAGGCAAAGGACATTGGTTAGCGGTATGCCCCTCTTTCCTGCAGTTTCGACAGCACTGTCCTTTAGTACACTCTGCCTGTACATGTCCAAAACAAAAGCATCTCCTACAAAAACGAGGCTGTCCTGGGTAGGTCAAAAAACCTCTGTGACCTGCCACAGAGAAATTTGCAGGGGGGTGCCTGAAACCACCCACACAGTCAGGGTCCCTCTTCAACTTCACACGATAAACATATTTACAGTTAAAGATTCCTAAAATGTTCACCTGCCGTTCTCCTACTTTCACATAGTCACAATACTGTGAGAGAAAACTCTGCAACAAAGCAGGATCTGTGAAGGGGTTATACACAGTTACAGTCACCTCTTTTTCCTGCAGACCAAACAACGGTATCCAGCCAACTCCTTCCAGAAGAGGATCCTCAGCATTGCCTCGAAGCCACTCGAACACATTCAGGCAAACATTTTGGTCCACAAAAGTCACATCGTAGTTACCTTGTCGAGGAAACTCGTTACAGCTGAAGATCTCCTCACGCTTTGCTCCAGCCTTTTCCTCAATAAGATCCCGGATCATGAAAACGACGTTGTTCTTGGTTCCATTGCTCGGGTCCACGGTCAACCGGATGGTGTTCTTCACGAAATTCATGATGCAGAACTGTCGGTATATCCTACCACAGGAAATAGAAGAAGTACTCCCACAAGGGAAGTCACAGGGAAACGGCCTATAGCCGGGGGATCGCAACCGGATGCAAGAGGACTAAGCCGACTCCCCAATAGCAGCAGGGGGGTGAAGTCCCACCAGAGGTGAGACGATCCCCCCAGGCCAAGGAGCCGGGTACCCCAAGCACCTCTCAGCCAAGACCAGGGCAATAAACCCTGATCTTAGCCAAAAGGCCGAGAAGCGATGGCCTGAAATGGTTGGCCATTTCAGACGCACCCAGGCCTACAACCGACACCCATTGTGGAGACCTAGCCAAAGATTGCCGCAAGGAAGACATTTTCAGAAACTCTGGATGCATTCTCAATGACAGTTCGGGTGTGGGTGGGTTTTGGTCGGTTGTTTGGCTGTGTGTGTCTGTGTGTGCTCGTTGAAGCTGCGCCCAACGCGTTTTGAATCTGCATAACTCTGCCCACTTTGACACACCCACCATCCCCATTGTGACTGCAGGTGAAGGTTCCGTGCTAAGATTCTATCGACTGCAGGCAGCGCACCTGGTTGGTCAAAAGCATTAGAATACTCCTCACACAGGTGTATCTACAAGACACAAGACTAGCAGATTCGAGATCAGCACAGACACCAGTTTTCCTTTTTTTCAAATACCTATCATACACCGCATTTCAAAGTCGGTGGTCCACAAGAGGTAAACAATGTCTTCCAAAAGAATTCATGATCGGTGGTCACAAATGTGGTATGTATGGCAGAACTACTCATTGGATGCTTCAATTTAAATACCAAGTGCTGACAGCAGGCAGGGGCCTAATTCTGTAGATGGCACAGTATATTTGCTACACTGTAAGAAAGGCCTAATTCAGGCCTACATCTTAACACACCTGTGGCAGCAACCAGGAAAGACTGAAAATTGATTGCCTGATTGATTGATTGATTGCCTATTGAATGCAATGCAATGCTTGACATACATACATACATACATACATACATACATACAGAGGTGAAAGCAAGGCACACAAAATGTTGCAATTAGGCAAGTGAAATCGAGCAGCATGCTACATTTGGCAGCCAGCGGCATGTGAAATGTGCTTCCTTAACAACCCTGAAATAAATTCCCATCTAGGGTTCCAAGACAACTTGCTGTGCTGATTAATTTCCATTCAATCTGTTTTTAGAAACCGGATCAGAGAAGGAGTGCACTGTTCCCGGAGAGACTGCAATAGCGGGTCAATGCGTGGAGTGGACTGAGCAAGCTCCATTTCCAGCTCCCTGTTCCAAAAAGCCATTTAATATATGGTCCCCACATGGGGGACGTATCAGATATTAAACTGATAAGAACAGATAAGGTTTCAACAAAATTTTATTTAGTCATAAGACATAGAACAACAAGAAAAAATGAAACCTTTTGTGCAAAAGAAACATAAACAATTACAATAATAAAATACAACAACATGAAACAACTTAATATAAAACAGTATTCCACATATAAAAACACCATCTACGATTCGCTTCCTTCTTCCCCACATCTTTAACATCCTTTAAGAAATAAATAAACATTTCACTAAAAGCCAATTTAATACAATCATTTACAGAGATAAAATCACGGTTAAAAAGTAAAATGTTTCTCGCTTTCCAGATTGCATTTTTGGCACAGTTTATTATACACCAGCATACTTTGAACTGGTGTGTAGTGGGGCAATTAAAAAGTCCATATAAAACATACTCATAGCTAAAATCTTTAAGACCACAAACCCATTTTAAAAGTATCCCCAATCTCCCCCAAAGTTCTTGTGCAAAACAGCAGTTCCAGAAAAGGTGCAAAACAGTCTCATCCTCTCGGCAAGAGTCTCTTGGGCACTTTGCCCGCGCCACCAGGCCTCTCCTGTGCTGGAAGTCTCTGGTTGGGAGGCACTGGTGGGCAGCCATCCATGCGATGTCTTTGTGAATGTTGGCCAAGAATTTCCCAAAAACATTCCTCCACACACGCTTGGATCTACTCCAGGAGAAGTTGCTCACAGGGGACACTCCTTCTTCTCTTCTCAGATGAACCATCAATTTTTTTCTGTCCAGAAGGAGATCGGCATCCAAGTCCTTTAATTTATAAGTCCTTATCACCTTTTCTAAAACAATAAAATGCTTGGGCGGGCATAATAAAATGGGTGCTGATAAACATGGCCTGAACCATTTTTTAAAGATAAAACCACAAGTATATTTTAAAAACAGACTAAAAGTAGAATTAGTGTTAAAAACTTTAAAACAAAAACAAAAGAAATTTACATATAAATACAAATGCAAGTCAGGGACATCTTTTCCTCCATTTTGTTGTTTCTTGTACATTTCCGTTCGCCTCAGCTTTTCCATTTTTGATCCCCAAATGAACATAAAAATACATCGAGTTAGTTTTTTTAGTATCAACTCAGAAGGAGGATATACCATGGCAACATAAAGCATCATAGGCAATAAAACAGATTTAATAATTAAAATTTTCCCTTCAATCGACAAGCATCTCAAATTCCAGAAGGAGAGCTTTTTCACCATTTTATGCTGTACCTCCTCCCAGCTCACGTGTCCATCATTTTTAGCATCAAATACTATACCCAAAATTTTTACCTCGTCGTGCCTCAATTTTACTGCTGGTAGGTCATTTGTATCCCAGGAACCCAAAATCAAACATTCAGTTTTATTAAAATTCATTTTAAAACCTGAAGCCTGACTAAAAAAATTGGTGCACATTACCACTCTCCGGAGTGAAGCAGGATCTGTACAGATGGCAGTAACATCATCCATGTAGGCAAATACTTTGACTTGGGCCCCTCCTCCACCCGGAATAGGAACCCCTCGGACCACTTTATCTCTCCGGATCATACACAGCAGGGGTTCCATAGCACAAATAAAAAGAATTGGGGATAATGGACACCCCTGCTTCACTCCGGATTCCAACGGGATAAAATCTGTTAAAAAACCATTGACAGAAATTTGAGAAAACACATTATTATATAAAATCATAATACGAGATAAAAACATGTCGGGGATCGCCATTTGTTTTAAAACTTTAAAAAGATACTCATGCGAGACCCTGTCAAACGCCTTTTCAAAGTCCAGCGCCAACAGGGCCAGGCTCTGACTTCTATCCCTAGAGTACCATATTGCATCTCTAATAACATTTAAAATCTCAGCAATATTCCTCCCTGGTACTCCACATACTTGTTCGGGTTGTATCAATTTATTAATCACAGTTTTAAAACGACAAGCAATAATTTTAGCTAAAACTTTATAGTCCATGTTGAGGAGGGTGATAGGCCTCCAATTCCTGAGGTCATCACGAGCGCCCTTTTTCTTATAAATTAAGGACACTATCCCCCTCCTCCATGACTTAGGCAGCTCTGAACACATAAAAACCTCTTTAAAAAGTGCTAAAAGATCCTCCTTTAAAACATCCCAAAAAGTCAAATAAAATTCAACAGGTAGACCATCTGCTCCTGGGGCTTTCCCTTTTGAAAAACTTTTAAAAACACTAAAAAGTTCTTCCATGCTAAGATCTTCTATTAAAAACCCCTGGTCTACAGAACTTAACTTAAAATCCAGGATATTAAGAGCATCTTGTAAAAAAACATTATTTACACTTTTTTTACTAAAAAGGTCTCTATAAAAATTAAAAGCCACCTTCTTCATACCTTCCACAGTTGTTTCTCCATCAAGACAGGTGATCGTCTCCTTTTTCTCCATCACTTTTTTAAAAAAGAAACGTGTACACTTCTCACCTTCTTCTAAATGTTTCACTTTGGAATTAAAAATTATTTCTTTACCTTTTTGATCAAGGCACAATTGTATTTCAGTTTTTAGGCTTGCAATATCATCTTCCACCTCTAGTCCTATCTCTTTAAATTTATGGAGAGTTTGCAGTCTCATATTTAAATTTACATAAATCTGCTTTTTCCGCCGCGCCTTCCTCTTTCCAGCCCTGATAAAAAAAAACCTTATTTTATCTTTGATCACTTCCCACCAGGATAGGATTTTAATATATGGAGGCCTTAACTGTCTCCATTCCTGGTAGGCATTACAGAAGTCTGACCTCACCTGAGGGTCTTCCAGCAAATGGACCCCCAGACGCCACAAACCTCTATTTATCCTCAGCTCTCCTTGATACTCTATCTTTACGCTTAACATTTTATGATCAGAGAATAAATTAGGCATTAAAACAAATTGTACAGGGCTAAAATCCTCAGATAAAAACATAAAATCGATCCTGGAAGCCACTCCCCGACCGGACCATGTAAATCCTGGGTCCGTCGGCGAAAGCGACCTCCAGGCATCGCATAACTTAAAATCAGTCTGCAAGCTATTTAGTAAAAAACACGACTTATCTAACTTACGGATTGGGTCACCCCCTCCTCGGCGCTCATTCACATTCAGGCAATTAAAGTCCCCAGCTACCAAGAGAGGAGATGACCCTACACAGAATACCGGTAGAATTTCAAACAAACGTATACGCTCCTGTTTATCTGGTGGAGCGTACACATTAATGACACGGAAATTAAAATTATTAAAACACAAATGCACTAGGATAGCTCTGCCGGGTACAATCTCAGTAACAGAGGAGATGATGATGTTATTACCTCGGCAGAGCAGACCCACACCAGCAGACTTGTTTTCGTTCGAGCCCGACCATACAGAGGGCCCTAGTTTCCAGTCCTTTTTTATCTCGTTATACCGGATTCCATGCTGCAGACCACACTCCTGTAAAAAACATATATCAAAGTCTAATGTTTCAAAAAAATCAAAAAGAGCAGCCCTGCGGACAGGGCTCTTTAGAGATCTCACATTAAGTGAGAGACACCTCATGGATGGCATTTATGTCATGAGGGAGGAGAGATATCCTCAATGACTTCCATAAACTCCTCAATCACATCTGGCAGTGTGGAAAAAGAGTCAATGTTCTGGGGATCCGAGGAACCCGGTAATGGATACCCAGAAGAGTCCGTGTTCAGCCACATGTCTCCGCTGGGAAAACACACATCCGGAGACTCTGGATTGGCCTCCAGAAGAGTATCCCCTCGCAGCTTCTTTCCAGAAGGCTCAGGCAGCTCACTCGTACAGTCGTCCTCTGTGATAGCTACATGGCCTCTTACTTCCTGGGGGGCCTCCGGATCTGGCACAATGACCTCATCCACACCATCACCTGTAGGAGAAAAAACTGCGGTCTGCTGGCTCGAGTCCCTGGGAATGACTGGGGTCTTCGCCACAGTGCCCCCCACCGCCAACATAGTGGGGGCGCTCTGCTCCAACACACCAGCCTCATTCGAGACCTTCGACACAAGGGTTACCCCCCCAACGGGAGAGTCCCCCTGCTCCAGTCTCTGGGTGGTCCGCCCTCCGCCCTTTTTCCGGGACTTCGACACAGGAGGGCCTCCCTGAGGGCCACCACACTCCTGCTCCGTCCCCACCTTCTCCTCTGCGCCCTTGGCCTTCTCAGCCGCCTCCCCTGCTGTAGGAACAGTGGGACTTGGCTCAGGCCTTACTCCGGTCTCCGGGATACTCAGCTCAGCATGGACCGGGACAATAGCTGGTTCCTGCCTTGGCACGGGTCTCTCAGCCGCCTCTGCATACGTACGGACTTTAGTCCTATGTGGGCATCCTCGGAACATATGTCCAACCTCCCCGCATAGGTTACAAGCCTTCTTTTGAGGGCAATCCTTCATGAAGTGTCCGAATTGACCACAATTGCTGCAGCGGAATGCCCTTCTTTCCACACAATTCCCTTGGGTATGCCCCATCTTGCCACAGTTCCTGCAATACATAGGCATACCTGTGTAGAATAAGTAGCCACGGCTCTTCCCAATGGTGATGGTAGAGGGGGGATGTTCTGTTCCTCCAAAGCCCTCCGGATTTTTCTTCAGCCGCACCAGGAATTTCCGCTTGCCACACCAGAAACCAACGGCGTTTTTAACATTCCCTTGAAAGGTTACTTCATCGCAATAGCGACGCAAACAGGTTAAAATGTCCAGTACTTCCACAAAAGGATTTGGAAAGAAAACAATCATTTGTACCTCCTCTTGGACGAAAAGCAGGGAGAAGACCAGGCCCTCCAGTTCATCAGCAAAGATGTTGTCATTCACCTTTTGGACCAACTGCTGACAACAACCATGGCTCCTAAAGGTAATAGTATAAGTACCTTTCTGCTCATTGTCCTGAAAACAGAAGATGTCCTCTCTGCCGAACTCCAGGATCCCAAGAAGGACGGTGTTGCAAACGTAGCGGATTTCTTTCTCCTTCCGGAATCTCTCCAAGACCTCGATACGGACCGTGTTCCTCATCCGGGGTTCACCCGATGCAAAGGTAAGTGCAGCCGGCATCCTTCCGAGAAAGAACTCCAGCTGTAAACACAAAAAAAGGCTAGCGCCCTTTTAAGGCGATCGCAACTCGTTGCTCCGGACTAATCCTCTCTCCCTATAGCAGCAGGGGGGTGAAGCCCCTCCGAAGAGGAGCGATCCCCCCAGGCCGAGAGAGAGGGTACCGAAAGCACCCGACCTGACTACAATCTCACAGTTAAACTGATCGATCGCAGCCAAAAGGCCGAGAAGCGATGGCCTGAAATGGTTGGCCATTTCAGACGCACCCAGGCCTACAACCGACACCCATTGTGGAGACCTAGCCAAAGATTGCCGCAAGGAAGACATTTTCAGAAACTCTGGATGCATTCTCAATGACAGTTCGGGTGTGGGTGGGTTTTGGTCGGTTGTTTGGCTGTGTGTGTCTGTGTGTGCTCGTTGAAGCTGCGCCCAACGCGTTTTGAATCTGCATAACTCTGCCCACTTTGACACACCCACCATCCCCATTGTGACTGCAGGTGAAGGTTCCGTGCTAAGATTCTATCGACTGCAGGCAGCGCACCTGGTTGGTCAAAAGCATTAGAATACTCCTCACACAGGTGTATCTACAAGACACAAGACTAGCAGATTCGAGATCAGCACAGACACCAGTTTTCCTTTTTTTCAAATACCTATCATACACCGCATTTCAAAGTCGGTGGTCCACAAGAGGTAAACAATGTCTTCCAAAAGAATTCATGATCGGTGGTCACAAATGTGGTATGTATGGCAGAACTACTCATTGGATGCTTCAATTTAAATACCAAGTGCTGACAGCAGGCAGGGGCCTAATTCTGTAGATGGCACAGTATATTTGCTACACTGTAAGAAAGGCCTAATTCAGGCCTACATCTTAACACACCTGTGGCAGCAACCAGGAAAGACTGAAAATTGATTGCCTGATTGATTGATTGATTGCCTATTGAATGCAATGCAATGCTTGACATACATACATACATACATACATACATACAGAGGTGAAAGCAAGGCACACAAAATGTTGCAATTAGGCAAGTGAAATCGAGCAGCATGCTACATTTGGCAGCCAGCGGCATGTGAAATGTGCTTCCTTAACAACCCTGAAATAAATTCCCATCTAGGGTTCCAAGACAACTTGCTGTGCTGATTAATTTCCATTCAATCTGTTTTTAGAAACCGGATCAGAGAAGGAGTGCACTGTTCCCGGAGAGACTGCAATAGCGGGTCAATGCGTGGAGTGGACTGAGCAAGCTCCATTTCCAGCTCCCTGTTCCAAAAAGCCATTTAATATATGGTCCCCACATGGGGGACGTATCAGATATTAAACTGATAAGAACAGATACTACACTTGATCTTAGCCATAGGAGGCCGAGAAGCGATGGCCTGAAATGGTTGGCCATTTCAGACGCACCCAGGCCTACAACCGACACCCATTGTGGAGACCTAGCCAAAGATTGCCGCAAGGAAGACATTTTCAGAAACTCTGGATGCATTCTCAATGACAGTTCGGGTGTGGGTGGGTTTTGGTCGGTTGTTTGGCTGTGTGTGTCTGTGTGTGCTCGTTGAAGCTGCGCCCAACGCGTTTTGAATCTGCATAACTCTGCCCACTTTGACACACCCACCATCCCCATTGTGACTGCAGGTGAAGGTTCCGTGCTAAGATTCTATCGACTGCAGGCAGCGCACCTGGTTGGTCAAAAGCATTAGAATACTCCTCACACAGGTGTATCTACAAGACACAAGACTAGCAGATTCGAGATCAGCACAGACACCAGTTTTCCTTTTTTTCAAATACCTATCATACACCGCATTTCAAAGTCGGTGGTCCACAAGAGGTAAACAATGTCTTCCAAAAGAATTCATGATCGGTGGTCACAAATGTGGTATGTATGGCAGAACTACTCATTGGATGCTTCAATTTAAATACCAAGTGCTGACAGCAGGCAGGGGCCTAATTCTGTAGATGGCACAGTATATTTGCTACACTGTAAGAAAGGCCTAATTCAGGCCTACATCTTAACACACCTGTGGCAGCAACCAGGAAAGACTGAAAATTGATTGCCTGATTGATTGATTGATTGCCTATTGAATGCAATGCAATGCTTGACATACATACATACATACATACATACATACAGAGGTGAAAGCAAGGCACACAAAATGTTGCAATTAGGCAAGTGAAATCGAGCAGCATGCTACATTTGGCAGCCAGCGGCATGTGAAATGTGCTTCCTTAACAACCCTGAAATAAATTCCCATCTAGGGTTCCAAGACAACTTGCTGTGCTGATTAATTTCCATTCAATCTGTTTTTAGAAACCGGATCAGAGAAGGAGTGCACTGTTCCCGGAGAGACTGCAATAGCGGGTCAATGCGTGGAGTGGACTGAGCAAGCTCCATTTCCAGCTCCCTGTTCCAAAAAGCCATTTAATATATGGTCCCCACATGGGGGACGTATCAGATATTAAACTGATAAGAACAGATACTACACTTGATCTTAGCCATAGGAGGCCGAGAAGCGATGGCCTGAAATGGTTGGCCATTTCAGACGCACCCAGGCCTACAACCGACACCCATTGTGGAGACCTAGCCAAAGATTGCCGCAAGGAAGACATTTTCAGAAACTCTGGATGCATTCTCAATGACAGTTCGGGTGTGGGTGGGTTTTGGTCGGTTGTTTGGCTGTGTGTGTCTGTGTGTGCTCGTTGAAGCTGCGCCCAACGCGTTTTGAATCTGCATAACTCTGCCCACTTTGACACACCCACCATCCCCATTGTGACTGCAGGTGAAGGTTCCGTGCTAAGATTCTATCGACTGCAGGCAGCGCACCTGGTTGGTCAAAAGCATTAGAATACTCCTCACACAGGTGTATCTACAAGACACAAGACTAGCAGATTCGAGATCAGCACAGACACCAGTTTTCCTTTTTTTCAAATACCTATCATACACCGCATTTCAAAGTCGGTGGTCCACAAGAGGTAAACAATGTCTTCCAAAAGAATTCATGATCGGTGGTCACAAATGTGGTATGTATGGCAGAACTACTCATTGGATGCTTCAATTTAAATACCAAGTGCTGACAGCAGGCAGGGGCCTAATTCTGTAGATGGCACAGTATATTTGCTACACTGTAAGAAAGGCCTAATTCAGGCCTACATCTTAACACACCTGTGGCAGCAACCAGGAAAGACTGAAAATTGATTGCCTGATTGATTGATTGATTGCCTATTGAATGCAATGCAATGCTTGACATACATACATACATACATACATACATACATACATACATACATACAGAGGTGAAAGCAAGGCACACAAAATGTTGCAATTAGGCAAGTGAAATCGAGCAGCATGCTACATTTGGCAGCCAGCGGCATGTGAAATGTGCTTCCTTAACAACCCTGAAATAAATTCCCATCTAGGGTTCCAAGACAACTTGCTGTGCTGATTAATTTCCATTCAATCTGTTTTTAGAAACCGGATCAGAGAAGGAGTGCACTGTTCCCGGAGAGACTGCAATAGCGGGTCAATGCGTGGAGTGGACTGAGCAAGCTCCATTTCCAGCTCCCTGTTCCAAAAAGCCATTTAATATATGGTCCCCACATGGGGGACGTATCAGATATTAAACTGATAAGAACAGATTTTTTTTTTTTTTTTTTTTTTTTTTTTTTTTTTTCTCCCTCAGATGGGGAATTTCACGGTCTAGAAATCCAAAACCGAAGAAACATACCCAAACAGCTGTGTCAAAATTGAAACACAAAAAGCCGTTCCCATCATCATCGGAAAAATCTTTCTTTTTTCAAAATACATATTTACATAACAAAAGAACAAATCAAGAAGTATTAACAAAATATCTCCACTTTTTAACCTTCCAAATTCCTTCCGCATCCACCTCCCCCTTCCTTTTCTTATCCCACAAAAAACAAACATATATCTTCCCCAAAATCACCTTCACGGTATTTCTAACCTCAATATTCTTCCTCTTGAACACATGCACATTTCTCACATCCCATAACACTTCCTTTATACATGCAAGCATTAACCACAACACTCTCTCCTTCACTCCATCACACAACCCTAAACCAAACATGAACAACTCAAAGGATAAAAAATTCACACCACACAGTTCTTTGCACAAAGGACCCATTCTTCCAATCACATCTCTAGCATACTGACAATTCCAGAACACATGTATTACACTTTCACACCCACCACAACCTTCTCTCGGACACCTCTCACTCCTCACTAAACCCCTATTTCTCTGAAACTCTCTTACTGGTAACACTCCATGCAATGACTGCCACACAATCTCACTCTGTCTGTTTGTCATACCATCCATCCGTACTTTCTTCCACACCTTTTGTACATCAGCTCCTCTAACCATATTGATATCACACTCTATCTCTCTACACTCAATCATTCTATACACAGCCTTCTTCTTTTCCACTAGTCTTACATCCACATCACACAACTCATACTTCACCAAAAACTTATAAACCCACACATACCATACAGGAACCTCAAAAGCAACCGGACACCTCAAATCCCTTTCTCTCCATTTTAACTTAAACAGATACGCTCCAAATAAATACCTACACATAGATGAAAATTTTCCATCCGCCCTTATCACTTTCAGCACATACACAACAATATTCACACCAAAAAAAACTTCCAAATTTGGAAAACCCAACCCACCTTTCTCCAATCTCTTCACCAAAATTTCTCTCCTAGCCCTCTCCATCTTTGAATTCCATAAAAACACAAACAGAATCCTATTCAAACTCCTCACACACATATACCCTGGTGGAAACACTACTGCTACATACAAAAAAATCGGCAACACCACACTCTTTATAACTAAGATCTTTCCAAAAAACGTAAGGTTTCTCAACCTCCAAAAACACAGCTTCCGCTCAACCTTCTCTTTCGCATCATTCCAACTTTCCTTCCCATCCAACTTCTCTGAAAACTTCACACCCAATATTTTAATAGGCCCATTAACCACATTCACTCCAACATCCCTACTTAAAACACCATTTCCAAATACCTTACACTCACTCTTTTCCCAATTAACCTTAAATGCAGACGCACCACAAAAAAAGGACACTAATAACTTCACCCGCCTCACCGAACATTCTGAATCGCACAATACACACACATCATCCATATAACCACTAACTTTCCACTCTCTACCCCCTCCTCCTGGCACTTGCACGCCCCTAACCACCTTATCTTTCCTCAGCATACACAATAAAGGCTCAATTGCACAAATAAAAGCCACAGGTGACAAAGGACACCCTTGACGAACTCCGGAAAAGACATTCACTCTCCTTCCCACATAACCATTCAACAAAACACAACTGTAAATATCCTTATATAAACTCCTCACTCTCCCAACAAAATCAGCTGGAAAACCCATTCTTAGCAACACACTAAACAAAAACCCATGCGATAATCTATCATAAGCCTTCTCAAAATCTAAACTCAACAAAAACGCACTCTTCTTTCGCCCCATACAGTCCCATAGACAATCTCTTAGCATACACACACAATCATGTATACGCCTCCCAGGTACCGCACAACACTGTTCATCCCCAATCACACTCTCTATCACATCACGCATCCTATTCGCCATTAATTTTGCATAGATTTTATAATCACAGTTTAATAACGTTATCGGCCTCCAATTCCTCAAACTCTTCAAATCCCCCTTTTTAGGTATCAACACAACCATTCCCGCACGCATACTCTCAGCCACCTCCATATTTAACCACATATACTTACACACCTCCACAAAGTCATTACCAATCACATCCCACATCACTCGATAAAACTCTACTGGGAGACCATCCTCCCCTGGCGTCTTATTTAGCGCCATACTATTCATCACCTTCCACACCTCATCACTAGTCACCTCACACATCACACTCTCCCTTTCCGTCTCAGACAACTTACTTTCTAACATATTTAACACATCACTCTCCAAACCCTCATCCCTCCACTTCACTGCATACAACTCCTCATAGAACTTAGCCACCTCTTCACACATATCCTCACCACTCACTTCTCTTCCATCCTCCCCATTCAGCACACTCATACTCTGTTTCTTCCCAAACACCTTTTTAAAGAAAAAACGTGAACATTTCTCATCATGTTCCATTTTGTCAATTTTTGCTCTAAAAACTATACTCCTCCCTTTCTCTAACAAAAAGTCATTAATTTCCTTTTTCACCTGTAATATCTCTTCTTCCACTTCCATTCCTCCTTCCCTCAACTTATACAATACACTCAAACGTGCATTCAATTTAACAAAATTCTCTCTTTTAATAGCTGCACACTTATACCCTAAACTTTTAAAGAATATTTTTGTTTGTCTCTTCACCCAATCCCACCAAACACAAACATTCCCAAAACCATTTTTACGCTTACACCACCCTTCATACCGTCTTGCATACTCCTTTCTCACATCTTCACTCTCTAACAACTTCACATTTAACTTCCACAACCCTTTCCCAAACACTCCACCAACCTTTATATCCACCTCACACTTCATACACACATGATCAGAAAACAAAACATTTTCTTGCTTATAATCAACAGCAGTTATATTTTTTGAAATAAAGCAATAATCCAACCTAGATTGCACCCTTCCACTCTCAGAAAAAAAAGTATTCAACACAGGACTCACACTACACACACGCTGCATATCACCCAGATCAAAATCACTCACTAACTCCAACAAAGCCTTCCCTGACACATCCACATTCACTTTCCCCACATCACAATTCATATCCCCCACAACCACTACAGGCATCCTCCCTGGAACAAAAAGCTTAACTTTTTCAAATAAAGCTTTACGCTCATTCTTATCAACCGGCGCATAAATATTAATAACACAAAACTTTACATTCCTATACTCAAAATTAGCCAAAATACACCTCCCTACCTCAATCACCAGATAATCATTCAAAACCACCTCTCTCCCTTTAACCAATATTCCCACCCCATCATTCTTATTACATGCACTCCCTGACCACACAGACGCACCATAAGACCATTCATCCCCTTTCACACCATCCACTACCCCACACTCTTGTAAACAAAAAATAGATGCATTTTGCATAGCTAAAAACTCAAAAATTGCAGCTCTCCTAACTTTACTTTTAAAGACTCTAACATTTTGTGAAATTATGGTAAACCCCATATTTACAAAATCCACACTTCAACTAACTACACAGAAAATAAAAGCCTTTGGCCTAAGCCAAAGCTCACAAGAGAAAAAAAACAACACATTTAGTGCAGTATATGGTAACACTATCCAGCATCACCACTATCCTCCTCCACCATCTGAATTGAACAACAAGTGTCTGACCCACTGATCTCACCACCCTCAGTCCTCCTTCTTGCAGGGCCAATCTTTCTCTGAGGAGTACTACTCTCCACCTCCTCATCATCTCCATCATCCTCCCGCCGGCTCTTTTTTGCAGCTCTATCGTCATCTGACTCAAACTCCTCAATATGTTCAGGATTAGACAAATGCTCAGGGCTATCCACCTCCGAAATTTGCGCATCGCTCTCCGCGGCGTCCATTGCCTCACTAAAGGTCATTATTTCAGGCAACTGCCCCTGCACTTCCATTTCAGGAAGATGCGCCTCCACCTCTGCAGCTGCCCTCCAAAACTCCTTCTCTTCCCTCCTCCACTCTTTTTCCTTCTTTTTCTTCTTCTTTTCCTCCTTTTTCTCCTCTTTCTCTGCCCTAGAACATGGTCTCAGACTCACACTCTCTGAATCTGGAGGGGGCATGGCTCTACTCGCACTCCGCCTCCTTCTCTCTTCCTCCTCCCTCTCAAACCTTGCAACTTCTTTTACAACTTTTGCCCTTTCCCTCCTGGCCAACTCTTCCTCCATTTGCTCCTTGTCGGACCGTCTGGGTGCACTCATGGGACAGTCCTTGTACATATGCGTACTACTCCCACAGACATCACAGGTCTTAGGCAAAGGACATTGGTTAGCGGTATGCCCCTCTTTCCTGCAGTTTCGACAGCACTGTCCTTTAGTACACTCTGCCTGTACATGTCCAAAACAAAAGCATCTCCTACAAAAACGAGGCTGTCCTGGGTAGGTCAAAAAACCTCTGTGACCTGCCACAGAGAAATTTGCAGGGGGGTGCCTGAAACCACCCACACAGTCAGGGTCCCTCTTCAACTTCACACGATAAACATATTTACAGTTAAAGATTCCTAAAATGTTCACCTGCCGTTCTCCTACTTTCACATAGTCACAATACTGTGAGAGAAAACTCTGCAACAAAGCAGGATCTGTGAAGGGGTTATACACAGTTACAGTCACCTCTTTTTCCTGCAGACCAAACAACGGTATCCAGCCAACTCCTTCCAGAAGAGGATCCTCAGCATTGCCTCGAAGCCACTCGAACACATTCAGGCAAACATTTTGGTCCACAAAAGTCACATCGTAGTTACCTTGTCGAGGAAACTCGTTACAGCTGAAGATCTCCTCACGCTTTGCTCCAGCCTTTTCCTCAATAAGATCCCGGATCATGAAAACGACGTTGTTCTTGGTTCCATTGCTCGGGTCCACGGTCAACCGGATGGTGTTCTTCACGAAATTCATGATGCAGAACTGTCGGTATATCCTACCACAGGAAATAGAAGAAGTACTCCCACAAGGGAAGTCACAGGGAAACGGCCTATAGCCGGGGGATCGCAACCGGATGCAAGAGGACTAAGCCGACTCCCCAATAGCAGCAGGGGGGTGAAGTCCCACCAGAGGTGAGACGATCCCCCCAGGCCAAGGAGCCGGGTACCCCAAGCACCTCTCAGCCAAGACCAGGGCAATAAACCCTGATCTTAGCCAAAAGGCCGAGAAGCGATGGCCTGAAATGGTTGGCCATTTCAGACGCACCCAGGCCTACAACCGACACCCATTGTGGAGACCTAGCCAAAGATTGCCGCAAGGAAGACATTTTCAGAAACTCTGGATGCATTCTCAATGACAGTTCGGGTGTGGGTGGGTTTTGGTCGGTTGTTTGGCTGTGTGTGTCTGTGTGTGCTCGTTGAAGCTGCGCCCAACGCGTTTTGAATCTGCATAACTCTGCCCACTTTGACACACCCACCATCCCCATTGTGACTGCAGGTGAAGGTTCCGTGCTAAGATTCTATCGACTGCAGGCAGCGCACCTGGTTGGTCAAAAGCATTAGAATACTCCTCACACAGGTGTATCTACAAGACACAAGACTAGCAGATTCGAGATCAGCACAGACACCAGTTTTCCTTTTTTTCAAATACCTATCATACACCGCATTTCAAAGTCGGTGGTCCACAAGAGGTAAACAATGTCTTCCAAAAGAATTCATGATCGGTGGTCACAAATGTGGTATGTATGGCAGAACTACTCATTGGATGCTTCAATTTAAATACCAAGTGCTGACAGCAGGCAGGGGCCTAATTCTGTAGATGGCACAGTATATTTGCTACACTGTAAGAAAGGCCTAATTCAGGCCTACATCTTAACACACCTGTGGCAGCAACCAGGAAAGACTGAAAATTGATTGCCTGATTGATTGATTGATTGCCTATTGAATGCAATGCAATGCTTGACATACATACATACATACATACATACATACATACATACATACAGAGGTGAAAGCAAGGCACACAAAATGTTGCAATTAGGCAAGTGAAATCGAGCAGCATGCTACATTTGGCAGCCAGCGGCATGTGAAATGTGCTTCCTTAACAACCCTGAAATAAATTCCCATCTAGGGTTCCAAGACAACTTGCTGTGCTGATTAATTTCCATTCAATCTGTTTTTAGAAACCGGATCAGAGAAGGAGTGCACTGTTCCCGGAGAGACTGCAATAGCGGGTCAATGCGTGGAGTGGACTGAGCAAGCTCCATTTCCAGCTCCCTGTTCCAAAAAGCCATTTAATATATGGTCCCCACATGGGGGACGTATCAGATATTAAACTGATAAGAACAGATAAGGTTTCAACAAAATTTTATTTAGTCATAAGACATAGAACAACAAGAAAAAATGAAACCTTTTGTGCAAAAGAAACATAAACAATTACAATAATAAAATACAACAACATGAAACAACTTAATATAAAACAGTATTCCACATATAAAAACACCATCTACGATTCGCTTCCTTCTTCCCCACATCTTTAACATCCTTTAAGAAATAAATAAACATTTCACTAAAAGCCAATTTAATACAATCATTTACAGAGATAAAATCACGGTTAAAAAGTAAAATGTTTCTCGCTTTCCAGATTGCATTTTTGGCACAGTTTATTATACACCAGCATACTTTGAACTGGTGTGTAGTGGGGCAATTAAAAAGTCCATATAAAACATACTCATAGCTAAAATCTTTAAGACCACAAACCCATTTTAAAAGTATCCCCAATCTCCCCCAAAGTTCTTGTGCAAAACAGCAGTTCCAGAAAAGGTGCAAAACAGTCTCATCCTCTCGGCAAGAGTCTCTTGGGCACTTTGCCCGCGCCACCAGGCCTCTCCTGTGCTGGAAGTCTCTGGTTGGGAGGCACTGGTGGGCAGCCATCCATGCGATGTCTTTGTGAATGTTGGCCAAGAATTTCCCAAAAACGTTCCTCCACACACGCTTGGATCTACTCCAGGAGAAGTTGCTCACAGGGGACACTCCTTCTTCTCTTCTCAGATGAACCATCAATTTTTTTCTGTCCAGAAGGAGATCGGCATCCAAGTCCTTTAATTTATAAGTCCTTATCACCTTTTCTAAAACAATAAAATGCTTGGGCGGGCATAATAAAATGGGTGCTGATAAACATGGCCTGAACCATTTTTTAAAGATAAAACCGCAAGTATATTTTAAAAACAGACTAAAAGTAGAATTAGTGTTAAAAACTTTAAAACAAAAACAAAAGAAATTTACATATAAATACAAATGCAAGTCAGGGACATCTTTTCCTCCATTTTGTTGTTTCTTGTACATTTCCGTTCGCCTCAGCTTTTCCATTTTTGATCCCCAAATGAACATAAAAATACATCGAGTTAGTTTTTTTAGTATCAACTCAGAAGGAGGATATACCATGGCAACATAAAGCATCATAGGCAATAAAACAGATTTAATAATTAAAATTTTCCCTTCAATCGACAAGCATCTCAAATTCCAGAAGGAGAGCTTTTTCACCATTTTATGCTGTACCTCCTCCCAGCTCACGTGTCCATCATTTTTAGCATCAAATACTATACCCAAAATTTTTACCTCGTCGTGCCTCAATTTTACTGCTGGTAGGTCATTTGTATCCCAGGAACCCAAAATCAAACATTCAGTTTTATTAAAATTCATTTTAAAACCTGAAGCCTGACTAAAAAAATTGGTGCACATTACCACTCTCCGGAGTGAAGCAGGATCTGTACAGATGGCAGTAACATCATCCATGTAGGCAAATACTTTGACTTGGGCCCCTCCTCCACCCGGAATAGGAACCCCTCGGACCACTTTATCTCTCCGGATCATACACAGCAGGGGTTCCATAGCACAAATAAAAAGAATTGGGGATAATGGACACCCCTGCTTCACTCCGGATTCCAACGGGATAAAATCTGTTAAAAAACCATTGACAGAAATTTGAGAAAACACATTATTATATAAAATCATAATACGAGATAAAAACATGTCGGGGATCGCCATTTGTTTTAAAACTTTAAAAAGATACTCATGCGAGACCCTGTCAAACGCCTTTTCAAAGTCCAGCGCCAACAGGGCCAGGCTCTGACTTCTATCCCTAGAGTACCATATTGCATCTCTAATAACATTTAAAATCTCAGCAATATTCCTCCCTGGTACTCCACATACTTGTTCGGGTTGTATCAATTTATTAATCACAGTTTTAAAACGACAAGCAATAATTTTAGCTAAAACTTTATAGTCCATGTTGAGGAGGGTGATAGGCCTCCAATTCCTGAGGTCATCACGAGCGCCCTTTTTCTTATAAATTAAGGACACTATCCCCCTCCTCCATGACTTAGGCAGCTCTGAACACATAAAAACCTCTTTAAAAAGTGCTAAAAGATCCTCCTTTAAAACATCCCAAAAAGTCAAATAAAATTCAACAGGTAGACCATCTGCTCCTGGGGCTTTCCCTTTTGAAAAACTTTTAAAAACACTAAAAAGTTCTTCCATGCTAAGATCTTCTATTAAAAACCCCTGGTCTACAGAACTTAACTTAAAATCCAGGATATTAAGAGCATCTTGTAAAAAAACATTATTTACACTTTTTTTACTAAAAAGGTCTCTATAAAAATTAAAAGCCACCTTCTTCATACCTTCCACAGTTGTTTCTCCATCAAGACAGGTGATCGTCTCCTTTTTCTCCATCACTTTTTTAAAAAAGAAACGTGTACACTTCTCACCTTCTTCTAAATGTTTCACTTTGGAATTAAAAATTATTTCTTTACCTTTTTGATCAAGGCACAATTGTATTTCAGTTTTTAGGCTTGCAATATCATCTTCCACCTCTAGTCCTATCTCTTTAAATTTATGGAGAGTTTGCAGTCTCATATTTAAATTTACATAAATCTGCTTTTTCCGCCGCGCCTTCCTCTTTCCAGCCCTGATAAAAAAAAACCTTATTTTATCTTTGATCACTTCCCACCAGGATAGGATTTTAATATATGGAGGCCTTAACTGTCTCCATTCCTGGTAGGCATTACAGAAGTCTGACCTCACCTGAGGGTCTTCCAGCAAATGGACCCCCAGACGCCACAAACCTCTATTTATCCTCAGCTCTCCTTGATACTCTATCTTTACGCTTAACATTTTATGATCAGAGAATAAATTAGGCATTAAAACAAATTGTACAGGGCTAAAATCCTCAGATAAAAACATAAAATCGATCCTGGAAGCCACTCCCCGACCGGACCATGTAAATCCTGGGTCCGTCGGCGAAAGCGACCTCCAGGCATCGCATAACTTAAAATCAGTCTGCAAGCTATTTAGTAAAAAACACGACTTATCTAACTTACGGATTGGGTCACCCCCTCCTCGGCGCTCATTCACATTCAGGCAATTAAAGTCCCCAGCTACCAAGAGAGGAGATGACCCTACACAGAATACCGGTAGAATTTCAAACAAACGTATACGCTCCTGTTTATCTGGTGGAGCGTACACATTAATGACACGGAAATTAAAATTATTAAAACACAAATGCACTAGGATAGCTCTGCCGGGTACAATCTCAGTAACAGAGGAGATGATGATGTTATTACCTCGGCAGAGCAGACCCACACCAGCAGACTTGTTTTCGTTCGAGCCCGACCATACAGAGGGCCCTAGTTTCCAGTCCTTTTTTATCTCGTTATACCGGATTCCATGCTGCAGACCACACTCCTGTAAAAAACATATATCAAAGTCTAATGTTTCAAAAAAATCAAAAAGAGCAGCCCTGCGGACAGGGCTCTTTAGAGATCTCACATTAAGTGAGAGACACCTCATGGATGGCATTTATGTCATGAGGGAGGAGAGATATCCTCAATGACTTCCATAAACTCCTCAATCACATCTGGCAGTGTGGAAAAAGAGTCAATGTTCTGGGGATCCGAGGAACCCGGTAATGGATACCCAGAAGAGTCCGTGTTCAGCCACATGTCTCCGCTGGGAAAACACACATCCGGAGACTCTGGATTGGCCTCCAGAAGAGTATCCCCTCGCAGCTTCTTTCCAGAAGGCTCAGGCAGCTCACTCGTACAGTCGTCCTCTGTGATAGCTACATGGCCTCTTACTTCCTGGGGGGCCTCCGGATCTGGCACAATGACCTCATCCACACCATCACCTGTAGGAGAAAAAACTGCGGTCTGCTGGCTCGAGTCCCTGGGAATGACTGGGGTCTTCGCCACAGTGCCCCCCACCGCCAACATAGTGGGGGCGCTCTGCTCCAACACACCAGCCTCATTCGAGACCTTCGACACAAGGGTTACCCCCCCAACGGGAGAGTCCCCCTGCTCCAGTCTCTGGGTGGTCCGCCCTCCGCCCTTTTTCCGGGACTTCGACACAGGAGGGCCTCCCTGAGGGCCACCACACTCCTGCTCCGTCCCCACCTTCTCCTCTGCGCCCTTGGCCTTCTCAGCCGCCTCCCCTGCTGTAGGAACAGTGGGACTTGGCTCAGGCCTTACTCCGGTCTCCGGGATACTCAGCTCAGCATGGACCGGGACAATAGCTGGTTCCTGCCTTGGCACGGGTCTCTCAGCCGCCTCTGCATACGTACGGACTTTAGTCCTATGTGGGCATCCTCGGAACATATGTCCAACCTCCCCGCATAGGTTACAAGCCTTCTTTTGAGGGCAATCCTTCATGAAGTGTCCGAATTGACCACAATTGCTGCAGCGGAATGCCCTTCTTTCCACACAATTCCCTTGGGTATGCCCCATCTTGCCACAGTTCCTGCAATACATAGGCATACCTGTGTAGAATAAGTAGCCACGGCTCTTCCCAATGGTGATGGTAGAGGGGGGATGTTCTGTTCCTCCAAAGCCCTCCGGATTTTTCTTCAGCCGCACCAGGAATTTCCGCTTGCCACACCAGAAACCAACGGTGTTTTTAACATTCCCTTGAAAGGTTACTTCATCGCAATAGCGACGCAAACAGGTTAAAATGTCCAGTACTTCCACAAAAGGATTTGGAAAGAAAACAATCATTTGTACCTCCTCTTGGACGAAAAGCAGGGAGAAGACCAGGCCCTCCAGTTCATCAGCAAAGATGTTGTCATTCACCTTTTGGACCAACTGCTGACAACAACCATGGCTCCTAAAGGTAATAGTATAAGTACCTTTCTGCTCATTGTCCTGAAAACAGAAGATGTCCTCTCTGCCGAACTCCAGGATCCCAAGAAGGACGGTGTTGCAAACGTAGCGGATTTCTTTCTCCTTCCGGAATCTCTCCAAGACCTCGATACGGACCGTGTTCCTCATCCGGGGTTCACCCGATGCAAAGGTAAGTGCAGCCGGCATCCTTCCGAGAAAGAACTCCAGCTGTAAACACAAAAAAAGGCTAGCGCCCTTTTAAGGCGATCGCAACTCGTTGCTCCGGACTAATCCTCTCTCCCTATAGCAGCAGGGGGGTGAAGCCCCTCCGAAGAGGAGCGATCCCCCCAGGCCGAGAGAGAGGGTACCGAAAGCACCCGACCTGACTACAATCTCACAGTTAAACTGATCGATCGCAGCCAAAAGGCCGAGAAGCGATGGCCTGAAATGGTTGGCCATTTCAGACGCACCCAGGCCTACAACCGACACCCATTGTGGAGACCGAGCCAAAGATTGCCGCAAGGAAGACATTTTCAGAAACTCTGGATGCATTCTCAATGACAGTTCGGGTGTGCTTGGGTTTTGGTCGGTTGTTTGGCTGTGTGTGTCTGTGTGTGCTCGTTGAAGCTGCGCCCAACGCGTTTTGAATCTGCATAACTCTGCCCACTTTGACACACCCACCATCCCCATTGTGACTGCAGGTGAAGGTTCCGTGCTAAGATTCTATCGACTGCAGGCAGCGCACCTGGTTGGTCAAAAGCATTAGAATACTCCTCACACAGGTGTATCTACAAGACACAAGACTAGCAGATTCGAGATCAGCACAGACACCAGTTTTCCTTTTTTTCAAATACCTATCATACACCGCATTTCAAAGTCGGTGGTCCACAAGAGGTAAACAATGTCTTCCAAAAGAATTCATGATCGGTGGTCACAAATGTGGTATGTATGGCAGAACTACTCATTGGATGCTTCAATTTAAATACCAAGTGCTGACAGCAGGCAGGGGCCTAATTCTGTAGATGGCACAGTATATTTGCTACACTGTAAGAAAGGCCTAATTCAGGCCTACATCTTAACACACCTGTGGCAGCAACCAGGAAAGACTGAAAATTGATTGCCTGATTGATTGATTGATTGCCTATTGAATGCAATGCAATGCTTGACATACATACATACATACATACATACATACATACATACATACATACAGAGGTGAAAGCAAGGCACACAAAATGTTGCAATTAGGCAAGTGAAATCGAGCAGCATGCTACATTTGGCAGCCAGCGGCATGTGAAATGTGCTTCCTTAACAACCCTGAAATAAATTCCCATCTAGGGTTCCAAGACAACTTACTGTGCTGATTAATTTCCATTCAATCTGTTTTTAGAAACCGGATCAGAGAAGGAGTGCACTGTTCCCGGAGAGACTGCAATAGCGGGTCAATGCGTGGAGTGGACAGAGCAAGCTCCATTTCCAGCTCCCTGTTCCAAAAAGCCATTTAATATATGGTCCCCACATGGGGGACGTATCAGATATTAAACTGATAAGAACAGATACTACACTTGATCTTAGCCATAGGAGGCCGAGAAGCGATGGCCTGAAATGGTTGGCCATTTCAGACGCACCCAGGCCTACAACCGACACCCATTGTGGAGACCTAGCCAAAGATTGCCGCAAGGAAGACATTTTCAGAAACTCTGGATGCATTCTCAATGACAGTTCGGGTGTGCTTGGGTTTTGGTCGGTTGTTTGGCTGTGTGTGTCTGTGTGTGCTCGTTGAAGCTGCGCCCAACGCGTTTTGAATCTGCATAACTCTGCCCACTTTGACACACCCACCATCCCCATTGTGACTGCAGGTGAAGGTTCCGTGCTAAGATTCTATCGACTGCAGGCAGCGCACCTGGTTGGTCAAAAGCATTAGAATACTCCTCACACAGGTGTATCTACAAGACACAAGACTAGCAGATTCGAGATCAGCACAGACACCAGTTTTCCTTTTTTTCAAATACCTATCATACACCGCATTTCAAAGTCGGTGGTCCACAAGAGGTAAACAATGTCTTCCAAAAGAATTCATGATCGGTGGTCACAAATGTGGTATGTATGGCAGAACTACTCATTGGATGCTTCAATTTAAATACCAAGTGCTGACAGCAGGCAGGGGCCTAATTCTGTAGATGGCACAGTATATTTGCTACACTGTAAGAAAGGCCTAATTCAGGCCTACATCTTAACACACCTGTGGCAGCAACCAGGAAAGACTGAAAATTGATTGCCTGATTGATTGATTGATTGCCTATTGAATGCAATGCAATGCTTGACATACATACATACATACATACATACATACATACATACAGAGGTGAAAGCAAGGCACACAAAATGTTGCAATTAGGCAAGTGAAATCGAGCAGCATGCTACATTTGGCAGCCAGCGGCATGTGAAATGTGCTTCCTTAACAACCCTGAAATAAATTCCCATCTAGGGTTCCAAGACAACTTACTGTGCTGATTAATTTCCATTCAATCTGTTTTTAGAAACCGGATCAGAGAAGGAGTGCACTGTTCCCGGAGAGACTGCAATAGCGGGTCAATGCGTGGAGTGGACAGAGCAAGCTCCATTTCCAGCTCCCTGTTCCAAAAAGCCATTTAATATATGGTCCCCACATGGGGGACGTATCAGATATTAAACTGATAAGAACAGATACTACACTTGATCTTAGCCATAGGAGGCCGAGAAGCGATGGCCTGAAATGGTTGGCCATTTCAGACGCACCCAGGCCTACAACCGACACCCATTGTGGAGACCTAGCCAAAGATTGCCGCAAGGAAGACATTTTCAGAAACTCTGGATGCATTCTCAATGACAGTTCGGGTGTGCTTGGGTTTTGGTCGGTTGTTTGGCTGTGTGTGTCTGTGTGTGCTCGTTGAAGCTGCGCCCAACGCGTTTTGAATCTGCATAACTCTGCCCACTTTGACACACCCACCATCCCCATTGTGACTGCAGGTGAAGGTTCCGTGCTAAGATTCTATCGACTGCAGGCAGCGCACCTGGTTGGTCAAAAGCATTAGAATACTCCTCACACAGGTGTATCTACAAGACACAAGACTAGCAGATTCGAGATCAGCACAGACACCAGTTTTCCTTTTTTTCAAATACCTATCATACACCGCATTTCAAAGTCGGTGGTCCACAAGAGGTAAACAATGTCTTCCAAAAGAATTCATGATCGGTGGTCACAAATGTGGTATGTATGGCAGAACTACTCATTGGATGCTTCAATTTAAATACCAAGTGCTGACAGCAGGCAGGGGCCTAATTCTGTAGATGGCACAGTATATTTGCTACACTGTAAGAAAGGCCTAATTCAGGCCTACATCTTAACACACCTGTGGCAGCAACCAGGAAAGACTGAAAATTGATTGCCTGATTGATTGATTGATTGCCTATTGAATGCAATGCAATGCTTGACATACATACATACATACATACATACATACATACAGAGGTGAAAGCAAGGCACACAAAATGTTGCAATTAGGCAAGTGAAATCGAGCAGCATGCTACATTTGGCAGCCAGCGGCATGTGAAATGTGCTTCCTTAACAACCCTGAAATAAATTCCCATCTAGGGTTCCAAGACAACTTACTGTGCTGATTAATTTCCATTCAATCTGTTTTTAGAAACCGGATCAGAGAAGGAGTGCACTGTTCCCGGAGAGACTGCAATAGCGGGTCAATGCGTGGAGTGGACAGAGCAAGCTCCATTTCCAGCTCCCTGTTCCAAAAAGCCATTTAATATATGGTCCCCACATGGGGGACGTATCAGATATTAAACTGATAAGAACAGATAAGGTTTCAACAAAATTTTATTTAGTCATAAGACATAGAACAACAAGAAAAAATGAAACCTTTTGTGCAAAAGAAACATAAACAATTACAATAATAAAATACAACAACATGAAACAACTTAATATAAAACAGTATTCCACATATAAAAACACCATCTACGATTCGCTTCCTTCTTCCCCACATCTTTAACATCCTTTAAGAAATAAATAAACATTTCACTAAAAGCCAATTTAATACAATCATTTACAGAGATAAAATCACGGTTAAAAAGTAAAATGTTTCTCGCTTTCCAGATTGCATTTTTGGCACAGTTTATTATACACCAGCATACTTTGAACTGGTGTGTAGTGGGGCAATTAAAAAGTCCATATAAAACATACTCATAGCTAAAATCTTTAAGACCACAAACCCATTTTAAAAGTATCCCCAATCTCCCCCAAAGTTCTTGTGCAAAACAGCAGTTCCAGAAAAGGTGCAAAACAGTCTCATCTTCTCGGCAAGAGTCTCTTGGGCACTTTGCCCGCGCCACCAGGCCTCTCCTGTGCTGGAAGTCTCTGGTTGGGAGGCACTGGTGGGCAGCCATCCATGCGATGTCTTTGTGAATGTTGGCCAAGAATTTCCCAAAAACGTTCCTCCACACACGCTTGGATCTACTCCAGGAGAAGTTGCTCACAGGGGACACTCCTTCTTCTCTTCTCAGATGAACCATCAATTTTTTTCTGTCCAGAAGGAGATCGGCATCCAAGTCCTTTAATTTATGAGTCCTTATCACCTTTTCTAAAACAATAAAATGCTTGGGCGGGCATAATAAAATGGGTGCTGATAAACATGGCCTGAACCATTTTTTAAAGATAAAACCGCAAGTATATTTTAAAAACAGACTAAAAGTAGAATTAGTGTTAAAAACTTTAAAACAAAAACAAAAGAAATTTACATATAAATACAAATGCAAGTCAGGGACATCTTTTCCTCCATTTTGTTGTTTCTTGTACATTTCCGTTCGCCTCAGCTTTTCCATTTTTGATCCCCAAATGAACATAAAAATACATCGAGTTAGTTTTTTTAGTATCAACTCAGAAGGAGGATATACCATGGCAACATAAAGCATCATAGGCAATAAAACAGATTTAATAATTAAAATTTTCCCTTCAATCGACAAGCATCTCAAATTCCAGAAGGAGAGCTTTTTCACCATTTTATGCTGTACCTCCTCCCAGCTCACGTGTCCATCATTTTTAGCATCAAATACTATACCCAAAATTTTTACCTCGTCGTGCCTCAATTTTACTGCTGGTAGGTCATTTGTATCCCAGGAACCCAAAATCAAACATTCAGTTTTATTAAAATTCATTTTAAAACCTGAAGCCTGACTAAAAAAATTGGTGCACATTACCACTCTCCGGAGTGAAGCAGGATCTGTACAGATGGCAGTAACATCATCCATGTAGGCAAATACTTTGACTTGGGCCCCTCCTCCACCCGGAATAGGAACCCCTCGGACCACTTTATCTCTCCGGATCATACACAGCAGGGGTTCCATAGCACAAATAAAAAGAATTGGGGATAATGGACACCCCTGCTTCACTCCGGATTCCAACGGGATAAAATCTGTTAAAAAACCATTGACAGAAATTTGAGAAAACACATTATTATATAAAATCATAATACGAGATAAAAACATGTCGGGGATCGCCATTTGTTTTAAAACTTTAAAAAGATACTCATGCGAGACCCTGTCAAACGCCTTTTCAAAGTCCAGCGCCAACAGGGCCAGGCTCTGACTTCTATCCCTAGAGTACCATATTGCATCTCTAATAACATTTAAAATCTCAGCAATATTCCTCCCTGGTACTCCACATACTTGTTCGGGTTGTATCAATTTATTAATCACAGTTTTAAAACGACAAGCAATAATTTTAGCTAAAACTTTATAGTCCATGTTGAGGAGGGTGATAGGCCTCCAATTCCTGAGGTCATCACGAGCGCCCTTTTTCTTATAAATTAAGGACACTATCCCCCTCCTCCATGACTTAGGCAGCTCTGAACACATAAAAACCTCTTTAAAAAGTGCTAAAAGATCCTCCTTTAAAACATCCCAAAAAGTCAAATAAAATTCAACAGGTAGACCATCTGCTCCTGGGGCTTTCCCTTTTGAAAAACTTTTAAAAACACTAAAAAGTTCTTCCATGCTAAGATCTTCTATTAAAAACCCCTGGTCTACAGAACTTAACTTAAAATCCAGGATATTAAGAGCATCTTGTAAAAAAACATTATTTACACTTTTTTTACTAAAAAGGTCTCTATAAAAATTAAAAGCCACCTTCTTCATACCTTCCACAGTTGTTTCTCCATCAAGACAGGTGATCGTCTCCTTTTTCTCCATCACTTTTTTAAAAAAGAAACGTGTACACTTCTCACCTTCTTCTAAATGTTTCACTTTGGAATTAAAAATTATTTCTTTACCTTTTTGATCAAGGCACAATTGTATTTCAGTTTTTAGGCTTGCAATATCATCTTCCACCTCTAGTCCTATCTCTTTAAATTTATGGAGAGTTTGCAGTCTCATATTTAAATTTACATAAATCTGCTTTTTCCGCCGCGCCTTCCTCTTTCCAGCCCTGATAAAAAAAAACCTTATTTTATCTTTGATCACTTCCCACCAGGATAGGATTTTAATATATGGAGGCCTTAACTGTCTCCATTCCTGGTAGGCATTACAGAAGTCTGACCTCACCTGAGGGTCTTCCAGCAAATGGACCCCCAGACGCCACAAACCTCTATTTATCCTCAGCTCTCCTTGATACTCTATCTTTACGCTTAACATTTTATGATCAGAGAATAAATTAGGCATTAAAACAAATTGTACAGGGCTAAAATCCTCAGATAAAAACATAAAATCGATCCTGGAAGCCACTCCCCGACCGGACCATGTAAATCCTGGGTCCGTCGGCGAAAGCGACCTCCAGGCATCGCATAACTTAAAATCAGTCTGCAAGCTATTTAGTAAAAAACACGACTTATCTAACTTACGGATTGGGTCACCCCCTCCTCGGCGCTCATTCACATTCAGGCAATTAAAGTCCCCAGCTACCAAGAGAGGAGATGACCCTACACAGAATACCGGTAGAATTTCAAACAAACGTATACGCTCCTGTTTATCTGGTGGAGCGTACACATTAATGACACGGAAATTAAAATTATTAAAACACAAATGCACTAGGATAGCTCTGCCGGGTACAATCTCAGTAACAGAGGAGATGATGATGTTATTACCTCGGCAGAGCAGACCCACACCAGCAGACTTGTTTTCGTTCGAGCCCGACCATACAGAGGGCCCTAGTTTCCAGTCCTTTTTTATCTCGTTATACCGAATTCCATGCTGCAGACCACACTCCTGTAAAAAACATATATCAAAGTCTAATGTTTCAAAAAAATCAAAAAGAGCAGCCCTGCGGACAGGGCTCTTTAGAGATCTCACATTAAGTGAGAGACACCTCATGGATGGCATTTATGTCATGAGGGAGGAGAGATATCCTCAATGACTTCCATAAACTCCTCAATCACATCTGGCAGTGTGGAAAAAGAGTCAATGTTCTGGGGATCCGAGGAACCCGGTAATGGATACCCAGAAGAGTCCGTGTTCAGCCACATGTCTCCGCTGGGAAAACACACATCCGGAGACTCTGGATTGGCCTCCAGAAGAGTATCCCCTCGCAGCTTCTTTCCAGAAGGCTCAGGCAGCTCACTCGTACAGTCGTCCTCTGTGATAGCTACATGGCCTCTTACTTCCTGGGGGGCCTCCGGATCTGGCACAATGACCTCATCCACACCATCACCTGTAGGAGAAAAAACTGCGGTCTGCTGGCTCGAGTCCCTGGGAATGACTGGGGTCTTCGCCACAGTGCCCCCCACCGCCAACATAGTGGGGGCGCTCTGCTCCAACACACCAGCCTCATTCGAGACCTTCGACACAAGGGTTACCCCCCCAACGGGAGAGTCCCCCTGCTCCAGTCTCTGGGTGGTCCGCCCTCCGCCCTTTTTCCGGGACTTCGACACAGGAGGGCCTCCCTGAGGGCCACCACACTCCTGCTCCGTCCCCACCTTCTCCTCTGCGCCCTTGGCCTTCTCAGCCGCCTCCCCTGCTGTAGGAACAGTGGGACTTGGCTCAGGCCTTACTCCGGTCTCCGGGATACTCAGCTCAGCATGGACCGGGACAATAGCTGGTTCCTGCCTTGGCACGGGTCTCTCAGCCGCCTCTGCATACGTACGGACTTTAGTCCTATGTGGGCATCCTCGGAACATATGTCCAACCTCCCCGCATAGGTTACAAGCCTTCTTTTGAGGGCAATCCTTCATGAAGTGTCCGAATTGACCACAATTGCTGCAGCGGAATGCCCTTCTTTCCACACAATTCCCTTGGGTATGCCCCATCTTGCCACAGTTCCTGCAATACATAGGCATACCTGTGTAGAATAAGTAGCCACGGCTCTTCCCAATGGTGATGGTAGAGGGGGGATGTTCTGTTCCTCCAAAGCCCTCCGGATTTTTCTTCAGCCGCACCAGGAATTTCCGCTTGCCACACCAGAAACCAACGGCGTTTTTAACATTCCCTTGAAAGGTTACTTCATCGCAATAGCGACGCAAACAGGTTAAAATGTCCAGTACTTCCACAAAAGGATTTGGAAAGAAAACAATCATTTGTACCTCCTCTTGGACGAAAAGCAGGGAGAAGACCAGGCCCTCCAGTTCATCAGCAAAGATGTTGTCATTCACCTTTTGGACCAACTGCTGACAACAACCATGGCTCCTAAAGGTAATAGTATAAGTACCTTTCTGCTCATTGTCCTGAAAACAGAAGATGTCCTCTCTGCCGAACTCCAGGATCCCAAGAAGGACGGTGTTGCAAACGTAGCGGATTTCTTTCTCCTTCCGGAATCTCTCCAAGACCTCGATACGGACCGTGTTCCTCATCCGGGGTTCACCCGATGCAAAGGTAAGTGCAGCCGGCATCCTTCCGAGAAAGAACTCCAGCTGTAAACACAAAAAAAGGCTAGCGCCCTTTTAAGGCGATCGCAACTCGTTGCTCCGGACTAATCCTCTCTCCCTATAGCAGCAGGGGGGTGAAGCCCCTCCGAAGAGGAGCGATCCCCCCAGGCCGAGAGAGAGGGTACCGAAAGCACCCGACCTGACTACAATCTCACAGTTAAACTGATCGATCGCAGCCAAAAGGCCGAGAAGCGATGGCCTGAAATGGTTGGCCATTTCAGACGCACCCAGGCCTACAACCGACACCCATTGTGGAGACCGAGCCAAAGATTGCCGCAAGGAAGACATTTTCAGAAACTCTGGATGCATTCTCAATGACAGTTCGGGTGTGCTTGGGTTTTGGTCGGTTGTTTGGCTGTGTGTGTCTGTGTGTGCTCGTTGAAGCTGCGCCCAACGCGTTTTGAATCTGCATAACTCTGCCCACTTTGACACACCCACCATCCCCATTGTGACTGCAGGTGAAGGTTCCGTGCTAAGATTCTATCGACTGCAGGCAGCGCACCTGGTTGGTCAAAAGCATTAGAATACTCCTCACACAGGTGTATCTACAAGACACAAGACTAGCAGATTCGAGATCAGCACAGACACCAGTTTTCCTTTTTTTCAAATACCTATCATACACCGCATTTCAAAGTCGGTGGTCCACAAGAGGTAAACAATGTCTTCCAAAAGAATTCATGATCGGTGGTCACAAATGTGGTATGTATGGCAGAACTACTCATTGGATGCTTCAATTTAAATACCAAGTGCTGACAGCAGGCAGGGGCCTAATTCTGTAGATGGCACAGTATATTTGCTACACTGTAAGAAAGGCCTAATTCAGGCCTACATCTTAACACACCTGTGGCAGCAACCAGGAAAGACTGAAAATTGATTGCCTGATTGATTGATTGATTGCCTATTGAATGCAATGCAATGCTTGACATACATACATACATACATACATACATACATACATACATACATACATACAGAGGTGAAAGCAAGGCACACAAAATGTTGCAATTAGGCAAGTGAAATCGAGCAGCATGCTACATTTGGCAGCCAGCGGCATGTGAAATGTGCTTCCTTAACAACCCTGAAATAAATTCCCATCTAGGGTTCCAAGACAACTTACTGTGCTGATTAATTTCCATTCAATCTGTTTTTAGAAACCGGATCAGAGAAGGAGTGCACTGTTCCCGGAGAGACTGCAATAGCGGGTCAATGCGTGGAGTGGACAGAGCAAGCTCCATTTCCAGCTCCCTGTTCCAAAAAGCCATTTAATATATGGTCCCCACATGGGGGACGTATCAGATATTAAACTGATAAGAACAGATACTACACTTGATCTTAGCCATAGGAGGCCGAGAAGCGATGGCCTGAAATGGTTGGCCATTTCAGACGCACCCAGGCCTACAACCGACACCCATTGTGGAGACCTAGCCAAAGATTGCCGCAAGGAAGACATTTTCAGAAACTCTGGATGCATTCTCAATGACAGTTCGGGTGTGCTTGGGTTTTGGTCGGTTGTTTGGCTGTGTGTGTCTGTGTGTGCTCGTTGAAGCTGCGCCCAACGCGTTTTGAATCTGCATAACTCTGCCCACTTTGACACACCCACCATCCCCATTGTGACTGCAGGTGAAGGTTCCGTGCTAAGATTCTATCGACTGCAGGCAGCGCACCTGGTTGGTCAAAAGCATTAGAATACTCCTCACACAGGTGTATCTACAAGACACAAGACTAGCAGATTCGAGATCAGCACAGACACCAGTTTTCCTTTTTTTCAAATACCTATCATACACCGCATTTCAAAGTCGGTGGTCCACAAGAGGTAAACAATGTCTTCCAAAAGAATTCATGATCGGTGGTCACAAATGTGGTATGTATGGCAGAACTACTCATTGGATGCTTCAATTTAAATACCAAGTGCTGACAGCAGGCAGGGGCCTAATTCTGTAGATGGCACAGTATATTTGCTACACTGTAAGAAAGGCCTAATTCAGGCCTACATCTTAACACACCTGTGGCAGCAACCAGGAAAGACTGAAAATTGATTGCCTGATTGATTGATTGATTGCCTATTGAATGCAATGCAATGCTTGACATACATACATACATACATACATACATACATACATACATACATACATACAGAGGTGAAAGCAAGGCACACAAAATGTTGCAATTAGGCAAGTGAAATCGAGCAGCATGCTACATTTGGCAGCCAGCGGCATGTGAAATGTGCTTCCTTAACAACCCTGAAATAAATTCCCATCTAGGGTTCCAAGACAACTTACTGTGCTGATTAATTTCCATTCAATCTGTTTTTAGAAACCGGATCAGAGAAGGAGTGCACTGTTCCCGGAGAGACTGCAATAGCGGGTCAATGCGTGGAGTGGACAGAGCAAGCTCCATTTCCAGCTCCCTGTTCCAAAAAGCCATTTAATATATGGTCCCCACATGGGGGACGTATCAGATATTAAACTGATAAGAACAGATACTACACTTGATCTTAGCCATAGGAGGCCGAGAAGCGATGGCCTGAAATGGTTGGCCATTTCAGACGCACCCAGGCCTACAACCGACACCCATTGTGGAGACCTAGCCAAAGATTGCCGCAAGGAAGACATTTTCAGAAACTCTGGATGCATTCTCAATGACAGTTCGGGTGTGCTTGGGTTTTGGTCGGTTGTTTGGCTGTGTGTGTCTGTGTGTGCTCGTTGAAGCTGCGCCCAACGCGTTTTGAATCTGCATAACTCTGCCCACTTTGACACACCCACCATCCCCATTGTGACTGCAGGTGAAGGTTCCGTGCTAAGATTCTATCGACTGCAGGCAGCGCACCTGGTTGGTCAAAAGCATTAGAATACTCCTCACACAGGTGTATCTACAAGACACAAGACTAGCAGATTCGAGATCAGCACAGACACCAGTTTTCCTTTTTTTCAAATACCTATCATACACCGCATTTCAAAGTCGGTGGTCCACAAGAGGTAAACAATGTCTTCCAAAAGAATTCATGATCGGTGGTCACAAATGTGGTATGTATGGCAGAACTACTCATTGGATGCTTCAATTTAAATACCAAGTGCTGACAGCAGGCAGGGGCCTAATTCTGTAGATGGCACAGTATATTTGCTACACTGTAAGAAAGGCCTAATTCAGGCCTACATCTTAACACACCTGTGGCAGCAACCAGGAAAGACTGAAAATTGATTGCCTGATTGATTGATTGATTGCCTATTGAATGCAATGCAATGCTTGACATACATACATACATACATACATACATACATACATACATACATACATACAGAGGTGAAAGCAAGGCACACAAAATGTTGCAATTAGGCAAGTGAAATCGAGCAGCATGCTACATTTGGCAGCCAGCGGCATGTGAAATGTGCTTCCTTAACAACCCTGAAATAAATTCCCATCTAGGGTTCCAAGACAACTTACTGTGCTGATTAATTTCCATTCAATCTGTTTTTAGAAACCGGATCAGAGAAGGAGTGCACTGTTCCCGGAGAGACTGCAATAGCGGGTCAATGCGTGGAGTGGACAGAGCAAGCTCCATTTCCAGCTCCCTGTTCCAAAAAGCCATTTAATATATGGTCCCCACATGGGGGACGTATCAGATATTAAACTGATAAGAACAGATACTACACTTGATCTTAGCCATAGGAGGCCGAGAAGCGATGGCCTGAAATGGTTGGCCATTTCAGACGCACCCAGGCCTACAACCGACACCCATTGTGGAGACCTAGCCAAAGATTGCCGCAAGGAAGACATTTTCAGAAACTCTGGATGCATTCTCAATGACAGTTCGGGTGTGCTTGGGTTTTGGTCGGTTGTTTGGCTGTGTGTGTCTGTGTGTGCTCGTTGAAGCTGCGCCCAACGCGTTTTGAATCTGCATAACTCTGCCCACTTTGACACACCCACCATCCCCATTGTGACTGCAGGTGAAGGTTCCGTGCTAAGATTCTATCGACTGCAGGCAGCGCACCTGGTTGGTCAAAAGCATTAGAATACTCCTCACACAGGTGTATCTACAAGACACAAGACTAGCAGATTCGAGATCAGCACAGACACCAGTTTTCCTTTTTTTCAAATACCTATCATACACCGCATTTCAAAGTCGGTGGTCCACAAGAGGTAAACAATGTCTTCCAAAAGAATTCATGATCGGTGGTCACAAATGTGGTATGTATGGCAGAACTACTCATTGGATGCTTCAATTTAAATACCAAGTGCTGACAGCAGGCAGGGGCCTAATTCTGTAGATGGCACAGTATATTTGCTACACTGTAAGAAAGGCCTAATTCAGGCCTACATCTTAACACACCTGTGGCAGCAACCAGGAAAGACTGAAAATTGATTGCCTGATTGATTGATTGATTGCCTATTGAATGCAATGCAATGCTTGACATACATACATACATACATACATACATACATACATACATACATACATACAGAGGTGAAAGCAAGGCACACAAAATGTTGCAATTAGGCAAGTGAAATCGAGCAGCATGCTACATTTGGCAGCCAGCGGCATGTGAAATGTGCTTCCTTAACAACCCTGAAATAAATTCCCATCTAGGGTTCCAAGACAACTTACTGTGCTGATTAATTTCCATTCAATCTGTTTTTAGAAACCGGATCAGAGAAGGAGTGCACTGTTCCCGGAGAGACTGCAATAGCGGGTCAATGCGTGGAGTGGACAGAGCAAGCTCCATTTCCAGCTCCCCTGTTCCAAAAAAGCCATTTAATATATGGTCCCCACATGGGGGACGTATCAGATATTAAACTGATAAGAACAGATACTACACTTGATCTTAGCCATAGGAGGCCGAGAAGCGATGGCCTGAAATGGTTGGCCATTTCAGACGCACCCAGGCCTACAACCGACACCCATTGTGGAGACCTAGCCAAAGATTGCCGCAAGGAAGACATTTTCAGAAACTCTGGATGCATTCTCAATGACAGTTCGGGTGTGCTTGGGTTTTGGTCGGTTGTTTGGCTGTGTGTGTCTGTGTGTGCTCGTTGAAGCTGCGCCCAACGCGTTTTGAATCTGCATAACTCTGCCCACTTTGACACACCCACCATCCCCCATTGTGACTGCAGGTGAAGGTTCCGTGCTAAGATTCTATCGACTGCAGGCAGCGCACCTGGTTGGTCAAAAGCATTAGAATACTCCTCACACAGGTGTATCTACAAGACACAAGACTAGCAGATTCGAGATCAGCACAGACACCAGTTTTCCTTTTTTTCAAATACCTATCATACACCGCATTTCAAAGTCGGTGGTCCACAAGAGGTAAACAATGTCTTCCAAAAGAATTCATGATCGGTGGTCACAAATGTGGTATGTATGGCAGAACTACTCATTGGATGCTTCAATTTAAATACCAAGTGCTGACAGCAGGCAGGGGCCTAATTCTGTAGATGGCACAGTATATTTGCTACACTGTAAGAAAGGGCCTAATTCAGGCCTACATCTTAACACACCTGTGGCAGCAACCAGGAAAGACTGAAAATTGATTGCCTGATTGATTGATTGATTGCCTATTGAATGCAATGCAATGCTTGACATACATACATACATACATACATACATACATACATACATACATACATACAGAGGTGAAAGCAAGGCACACAAAATGTTGCAATTAGGCAAGTGAAATCGAGCAGCATGCTACATTTGGCAGCCAGCGGCATGTGAAATGTGCTTCCTTAACAACCCTGAAATAAATTCCCATCTAGGGTTCCAAGACAACTTACTGTGCTGATTAATTTCCATTCAATCTGTTTTTAGAAACCGGATCAGAGAAGGAGTGCACTGTTCCCGGAGAGACTGCAATAGCGGGTCAATGCGTGGAGTGGACAGAGCAAGCTCCATTTCCAGCTCCCTGTTCCAAAAAGCCATTTAATATATGGTCCCCACATGGGGGGACGTATGGGGACGTATCAGATATTAAACTGATAAGAACAGATACTACACTTGATCTTAGCCATAGGAGGCCGAGAAGCGATGGCCTGAAATGGTTGGCCATTTCAGACGCACCCAGGCCTACAACCGACACCCATTGTGGAGACCTAGCCAAAGATTGCCGCAAGGAAGACATTTTCAGAAACTCTGGATGCATTCTCAATGACAGTTTCGGGTGTGCTTGGGGTTTTTGGTCGGTTGTTTGGCTGTGTGTGTCTGTGTGTGCTCGTTGAAGCTGCGCCCAACGCGTTTTGAATCTGCATAACTCTGCCCACTTTGACACACCCACCATCCCCATTGTGACTGCAGGTGAAGGTTCCGTGCTAAGATTCTATCGACTGCAGGC